>NC_092394.1:2224815-2548532 GCF_030028105.1 Mobula birostris
GGTGGCGGATAGGCGCTCCTGATGTCCTGCCGTGAACCCAGCCCTCTGTCACTGACGTCCGACAAGAAACTTCTTGATTTGAGCCTGTAGAACAGTGCAATAGATAAAGAACATGGAAAATATCATAACATAAATCAATAGTGCAAAAGAGGAATTGCAAGATAGTGTTCATAGGTTTATGGACCATTCAGAAGTCGGATGGCAGAGGGGAAAGAGCTGTTCCCGAGTTGTTGAGTCCGGATCTTTGGGTTCTTGTACCACCTCCCTGGGGGTAGGAATTAGGAGAGTGTGTCCTGGATGTCTTTGAGGCACCACATCCTGGAGATATTCTCTTCAAGTGTCTGCTGCCCCGACCTCAATGAGAAATCAATACTTCCACTGAAGTGCCTTCACATTAACTGCTTCTCTTTCCACAGATGCAACTGTGTCCCTCAGATGCCTCCTCAGTACACCGAGCACAGTTGTGAGTCCGTTCAGCACGGTGCTAAAATCAATAACTGTGTTCAGAACCCCGACAGGCTTTGAGTCATAGCATCATAGAAAATTACAGCACAAATACAGGCCCTCAGCCCAAATGAAAATCTGCAGATGCCAGCAATCCAAGCAACATCCACAAAATGCTGGAAGGGTCTCAGATGAAACATCAACTGTACTTTTTTCCACAGATGCTGCCTGGCTTGCTAAATTCCTTCCTCTGTGCGTGTTCCTTCGGCCCATCTACCTAGTTTGTGCCATACTTTTTAAACTGCCTTGTTCCATCAACCTGCATGTGGTCCACACCCCTCCCATCCATATACCTATCCAAACTTCTCTCAAACATTGAAATCGAGCTCACTTCCACCAAGTGCACTGGCAGCTCGTTCCACATTCTCACCACATCTGAGTGAAGAAATTTCCCTTAAACTTTTCACCCGTAACCCATGACCTCTGGTTGTAGTCCCACCCAACCTCAGTGGAAAAAGCCTACTTGCATTTACCCTATCTATACCCCTCATAATTTTGTATACCTCTATCAAATCTCCCCTCAATCTTCTACATTCCAAGGAATAAAGTCCTAACCCATTCAATCTTTCCTTATAACTTAGGCCCTCCAGACCTGGCAAATATCCTTCTAAACTTTCTTCTCAAACTTTCAACTTTATTTACATCTTTCCTGTAGGTAGATGACGAAATCAGCACACAAAACTCCAAATTTGGCCACACCAACATCTTATACAACTTCAACATAACATCCCAACTTCTGTACTCAGTACTTTGATTGATGAAGGCAAATGTGCAAACAGCTTTCTTTACAACCCTGTCTACTTGTGACACCCCTTTCAATGAATTGTCAGATCCCTTTGTTCTACCACACACCTCAGTGTCCTACCATTCACTGTGTAAGACCTACACTGGTTGGTCCTTCTGACATGCAACACCTCACACTTGACTGCGTTACATTCCATCTGCCATTTTTTCCAGCTGATCCAGATCCTGCTGCAAGTTGTGATAGTCCTTCTCGCTGTCCACTATACTCCCAATCTCGGCGTCATCCGAAAATCTGCTGATTCAGTTCACCACATTATCATCCAGATCGTTGATATAGATGACAAACAACACCGATTCCTGTGGCACTCCAATCATCACAGACCTCCAGTCAGAGAGGCAACCCTCTAATACCACTCTCTGGCTTATTCCACAAAGCCAATATACTACCTCGTCCTGAATGCCAAGCGACTGAACCTTTTTGACCAGCCTCTCATGCAGGACCTTGTCAAATGTCTTGATTAGGGATAGTCAAAATGGCTGTAAATTCCATGTGGACAACATCCACAGTAGACATGACCTATTGACTATACAGCCATATTGACTATCCCTAATCAGTCCCTGCCTATCCAAATACTCATATATCTGGTCCCTTAGAATACCTTTTCCTACTATTAATGTCAGGCTCACCAGCCTATAATCTCCTTGTTAATTTTTAGAGCCTTTCCTAAACAACAGGACAACATTAGTTATCCTCCATTCCTCCAGTATCTCACCTGTCACTAAGGATAATTTAAATATCTCTGCTAGGGTCTCCTGAAACTTCTGCACTTGCCTCCCACAGGGTCCAAGAGAACACCTTGTCAGGCCCTGGGGATTTATCCACTCTTATTTGCCTCAAGACAGCAAACACCTCCTCCTCTGTAATCTGTACATGACCTCTCTGCTAGTCTGCCTCACTTCTCTGGACTCTGAGTCCATCTCCTGAGGAAACGCAGATGCAAAAGCTCCATTTAAGATCTTCCCCATCTCTTTTGGCTTCACACATGAATTCTTATTCTGATCTTCTAGTGGACAGTCAACATTTCCGGCCAAGACCCTTCACCACAACTGGAGAAAAAAGAATCCTAATGAAAGGCCTCTGCCCGAAACGTTGACGTACTTTTTTCCATAGATGCCACCTGGCCTGCTGAGTTCCTCCAGCACGTTGTGTGTGTTGCTTCCTTCTTAAGTGTTCTCTTGCATTTCTTGTACTCCATAAGGACCTCACTTGTTCCCACCTGCCTTTACCTGCCATGCACCTCCTTATTTTCTTAACCAGGCTTCAGTATCTCTCGAAAACCAAGGTTCCCTAGACTTGTATTCTTGCCTTTTATTCTGACAGGCACGAAATTTACCCTTTTCAGAGTCTCCCACTTACCAAGTGCACCTTTGCCAGAAAACAGCCTGTCCCAATCCACACTTGCCAGATCTTTTCTGATACCATCAAAAATGGCCTTTCTCAAATTTAGAATCTCAACCCATGGACCAGACCGATCCTTTTCCATACTTACTTTGAAACTAATGGCATGGGATCACTGGATGCAAAGTGTTCCCTGTTACAAATTTCTGTCACTTGCCCTCATGAAGGAAACTTTCCTGAACATATTTCTGTCCCATCTAGTCATTTTACAGTTTGGAAGCCACAGTCCCAGCCAATATGTGGAAAGTTAAAATCACCTACTATCACAACCTTATGCTTCTTGCAACAATCTGTGAGCTCTTTACAAATCTGTTCCTCTTTGTCCCCAGTACTGTTGCGTGATCTGTAATACAGCCCCACTGATGTGGTCATACCTTTCTTGTTCCTCAGTTCCACCCATAATCCTCACTAGACGAGTTCTCCAGACTGTCCTGACGAAGCAATGCTGTGACATTTTCCCCAACCAGTAATGCCACCCCTCCCCCTTTAATCCCTCCCACTCTGTCATGTCTAAAACAACGGAATCCCGGAATACTGAGCTGCCAGTCCAGTCCCTCCTGCAACCAAGTCTCACTAATGGCTACAGTATCATGCTTCCATGCATTGGTCCATGCCCTGAGCTCAACTGCCTTCCCTACGATATTTCTTGCATTGAAATATATGCAACTCGGAACATTCGGCCCACCAGACTCAACCCTCTGATTCCTGACTTTGCCTGAGGTCTTACCGACATCTGTCTCCACAGCCTCTCCGCTAACTCTTTTGGCACTCTGGTTCCCATCCCACTGCGACTCTATTTTAAACCCCACTGTGCAGCACTAGCAAACCTTCCCACGAGGATATTAAGCCCCTCCAGTTCAGGTGCAAACCTTCCCTTCTGTACAGGTCCCAACTTCCCTGGAAGAGAGCCCAATGATCCAAAATCTTGTGCCCTCCCTCCCTCCTACGCCAACTCCTCAGCCACATGTTAAACTGTATAATCGTCCTAGTTCTGAACGCACTAGCATGTGGCACAGGTAGCAATGCTGAGATCAAATCCCTGAAGGTCCAGTCCTCTAACTTAGCACCCAACTCCCTGAACCCCCTATGCAGAACCTCATCACTCATCCTACCCATGGCATTGGTACCTCTATGGACCACGACCTTTGGCTATTCACTCTTCCACTTCAGAATGCTGAGGACTCGATCTGACACGTCCCAGATCCTGGCACCTGGGAGGCAACCTACCTTCCAGGAATCTCATTCTCCTTATGTTTCCCTAACTAATAAATCCCCTCTCACTACAGCTCGCGTCTGTCTCCCCCCTCCCCTCCTGAGCCACAGAGCTGAAGCAATGTAACCATGGTTGAGGATGATGGCCACAGGGGTTCTGATAGAGGTCTTCTGATAGAGGTCTGCGTGATGGGCTGCCTCGGAAGATTAGATTGCATATCATGAGGAGAGCTAGCAAACAAGGCACAGAATTGACCAGGAGGTGGAATACTGAGGGTGAAGATATAAGGTTATTTCTCAGTCTGAAGGCTTGCGACTGGTAGTGCCCCTGGGATCAGTGCTGGGCTCGTTGTTAACTGTTCAGTAAACCCATGAGAAATGTCCAGCCCAGGTGGGGCACCTGGCCAAGTACCAAAGGCCTGTGCTGATCAACTGGCTGGAGTGTTCACTGAGATCTTTAACCTCGCACTTCGGCAGTCTGAGGTACCCACCTGCTTCAACCAGGATTCAGTTATATTGGTGTCTAAGAGGAATGCGGTAACCTGCCTCGATGACTATCGTTCAGTAGCACCTACGTACACAGTGAGGAAGTGTTCTGAGAGGTTAGTGATGAAACATATCAACTCCTGCCTGAGAAGCAACTTGGATCTGCTCCAATTTTCCTACCGGAATAACAGGTCGACAGCAGATTACCATCTCATTGACTCTTCACTGACACATCTGGACAGCAAAGGTGCATAAATCAGGATGCTCTTTATCGACAACATTCAATACCATCATCCCTTAAAAACTAATCAATAAGTTCCAATACCCGGGGCTCAATGCCTCCTTGTGCAATTGGATCCTTGATTTCCTCACATACAGATGCCAGTCAGTTTGGATTGGCAACAACACCTCCTCCACAATCTCCATCAGCACAGGTGCTCCACAAGGCTGTGCTTAGTCCCCACTCCACTCGCTTTACACCTATGACTAAGCACAGCTTCAATGCCGTGTTCAAGTTTGCTGACGACACCACTGTTGTAGACTGAATCAAAGGTGGTGAATCAGCACATTGGAGGGAGATTGGAAATCTGCCCAAGTGGTGCCACAACAACCTCTCACCCCGTGTCAGCAAGACCAAGCAGCTGGTTATTGACCTTGGTAGAGAAACTGGAGTCCTGACCAGGTGATCAGAGGTGGAGAGGGTCAGTACTTTAAATTCTTGGGTGTTACTATTTCAGAGGATCTGTCCTAGCCCGGCATGTAAGCATAATTATGAAAGCAGCATGGTAGTTCCTCTACTGTCTTAAGAGTTTACATAGATTTAACATCTAAAACTTTGACAAACTTCTATAGATGTGGGAACATTTCATTGGAGGGGCAAGTGAAGTTGAGTGAAATTATCCCCTCTGGTTCAGAGCCTGATTGTTGAGGGATTAAAACCCCTGAACCTGTGGGTCCTGAGGCTCCTGTACTTTCTTCCTGATGGCAGCAGCAAGAAGAGAGCGTGTCCTGGGTGGTGGGGGTCCCTGACAATGAATACCGCTTTCTTGCGACAACGTGTAGATATGCTCAAAGATGGGCTTTACCTGTGGTGAACTGAGGCATATCCACTACTTTTTGTAGGATTTTCCATTCAAGGGCATTGGTGTTTCCATACCAGGCTGTGATGCAGCCAGTCAATATCTGCTTTATCACACATCTATAGATGTGTGAAGCAGGTAGGTACTTCAGACTGCCAAAACAAGAGATAAAAGATATCGGTGAACACTCCAGCCAGTTGATCAGTAGATATCTTTCATACTTGGCCAAATGGCATCTGGGCCTGATGCTTTTTTGTGGGTTCACCTTCCTGAAGGCAGCTCATACGTCAGCCTCAGAGAATGAAGTCACAGGATTATCATGGGCTGCAGAAGTTGCTGATGGTTTCCCAATGTTTTGATGGTCAAAGTGAGCAGAGAAGGCTTTGCACTCATCTGGAGGTGAAGCCCCATTGTTGCCAATGTTGCTTAATTTTACTTTATAACAGGTGATAACATTCAGGCCCTGCCAGAGCTATCAAGCATTCTTTGTTGATTCAAGTTTGGTCCAGAATTGCCACTTCACCCATGAGATGGCTTTCTGGAGATCAAGCCTGGACTGCTTGTAACTTTCTTGGTCACCAGACCTGAATGCCTCTGACCAGGCCCTCAGCAGATTGCCGATCTCATGGTTCATCCTGGGCTGCTGGGTGGATGATTTTGTGGGGACACACCCATTGACAAACTGTTTTATAAAGTCAGTGACAACTATGGTGTATTCATCCAGATCCACATGTGAGTCCTTGAACACAGCCCAGTCCACCGGCTCAAAACCGCTCCTCTGCCTCCCACAACCACCTCCTTGACTCTATGACCCTATGGCACCAAAATCTGCTAGGTCACAGATAGTGAAGAGGACAGATACGGAATTGATGACTGCTTGCTGGATGTCCAGAACCAAAGAGACGGCTAGGTCAAGGACAGAATTGAGAAAAATGTCCCACCCAGTGAATCTCAGGAATTTTCCACCAAAAGGAACCTGGAGGCTCAGTCTCTGTATATAGAACAGTACAGGCCCTTCGGCCCACAATATTGTGCCAACCTTTTAACCTGCTCCAAGATGAATCTAGCCCTTCCCTCCCACAGTGGGAGAGCTCTTCAGATTGGGTTGGACTGACATTTCATTTGATGTCAAACAGATATTATTTATTTTTCTTTTTATTTCAAGATACATTGCACAACAGACCCTTTTGGCCAAATGAGCTGCACTGCCCAACAACCCGCCTATTTAGCCCTTGCCAAGTCACAGGACAATTTATGATTTAACTGGCTAACTGGTACATCTTTCGACAGTGAGAGGAAACTCACACAGTTCATGGGGAGAACGTACAAACTCATTACAGACGACGCTGGAATTGAACACCTAACTCCAGAACGCCTTGAACTAGCATCGCACTAACAGTTATGCTGCCACAGCAGCCAAACAAAGCTGTGTCGTCCCTGCCAGGCAGCCAGGGGTCCTGTTATATTTTTCTGACACAGGGAGAGGCTGGTGCAGGGAATTGCAAGTTCTCGGCCAGACCAACTACATCACCATGTCTCAAGCATCCTGAATCTTCTCCTCCACGGATTACCTACAGGTAACCAGCATCCGTGGTGAAACCTGCTGTAACCCTACGCTGGACTGGGTAGGGTTACAAGGTAGCTAACGTTCCAAGGACACTCGGACACCACAGTACATCTGATACGAGGAAACAGCTGGTGGTCACATTTGTTTGACAGTCCATGATGCTGAGGGAACCCTACAGGGAGATCAGGCTGCAAAGCTGAGTCAAAGTTGGGTAATTGGGAGAATTCTACGCTTGTTTCTGCACGAATTTCTGACACATCACCGTATTGCCTTTCGAACTTTAATTCACTCGTGGCCTCTTAACACCATCTGGATTGAACGGCAATGCTCTGGTGAAACACTTTAAGCAGGAATGACTGCACTGGGAGTGATCAGCTGACGTGACTCTGCCCAGGTCTGTCCCTCCCTGGCCTAACACCTCAGTAACTGTTCCGGTGAAGGTGTCACTGCGCTGTGGTTTCTATCGAGTTCATAGCTCAGACCGTTGGTTTTTTAGGTTTGTAGGGATGGTTTGGAGACTGCGCGGGAAGTTGGGGGGCAGGTTAGGGTGAGGGAGAGTTAGAGGTCAGGGCAGAAGCCGATGTTGAAGACAAAGTGCTCCATGCTCGAAGGCCAGCAGTCTGGGAAGTCAAATCAGCAGGCGCTGAGGACAGAGGCCAGCGACCCCCGGGTCGGCAAATCCCCAGGTCGCAGGTCCACATAAGCCTGAGGTACGAGGGCCAGTGACTCCACAGGTCAGCCAGTCTGGAGGTCAAGGGCCAAGGACTGGAAGTCTGGAGGTGAGCCGTGCTGGAGTTGGAGGCTTGTCTGTGTGCGAGTGTGAAAAGAGTTTCTTCTGTCGTCTTGCTGTTGTTGTTTTAGTTTGGTGTTTGTTGTGTTCTCACTGCTTGTGTTATTCCTTACCCCAAATGGAGGCATGTTTGATCACCTTCCCCTGACCCCGTGGTAGGATAACACCTCATCTTGTGTGGCCACAATTCCCAAGAAGTCATTAGATTGCGTAGAAGGAGAAACAGTTTAAAAGAAGTGAGTGGGGGAAGTTGTCACATTTCTACCACTGCCTGTAAAGAATTTGTACGTTCTCCCCGTGATTGCGTAGGTTTCTTCCAAATACTTACTGGTTGGTAGGTTCATTGGTTGTTGTAAATTGTCCTATGATTCAACAAGGGTTAATCGGGGGTTGCTGGATGGTATGACTCGAAGGCCCAGAAGAGATTATTCTATGTTGCATTCCAATAAATAAATAAATAAACAAACAAATTCTACTTGTCACAGTTCCTGTGGAGACATTGAATTGTGCATGATTAGGCTCTTGGCAGAGCCAACAAAAAGAAGTTAAGTTTAAACAGAGCGGCCATTGTATGAGTGGGCCAGTGTTGGAGTGGGGAGTTGAGGACTTGACTCATCAAGGCTTTGATAAGGAGAGGTGTCGGCTGTACATAGATTCTTTTAAAAAAATTATTCTTTATTTCTTTCTTATTGCACATTTCGAGCAGTGGGAATGCCAGTCAGAATACTGGAGTGCTCCTCTTGTGGGATGTGGGAAAGGCAGGAAGACTTCTAGTGTCCCTGACCACTACACCTGAAAGAAGCGCATCCAGTTGCAGCTTCTAACACTCCATGTTAAGGAGTTAGAGCTGAAACTCTAATGATGGAGATGTCAGGGGTAAGTTTTTTACGCAGAGAGTGGTGAGTGCGTGGAATGGGCTGCCAGCGGCAGTGGTGGAGGCGGAAACAATAGGGTCTTTTGAGAGACTCCTGGACAGGTACATGGAGCTCAAAAAAATAGAGGGCTATGGGTAACCCTAGGTAATTTCTTAGGTAAGGGCATGTTTGGCACAGCTTTGTGGGCTGAAGGGCCTGTATGTGCTGTAGGTTTTCTATGTTTCTAATTCCGGATTATTTGGGAGGCTGAGGGGTTGAGAAACAGGATATACTATTGTGGGGTATGACCGAGTATAGGAAATCACAGCAGTCAGGTCCCTAGGACAGAGTCTGGCTCTGTGACTCAGAAGCCAAGGGGTGGGGAAAAAGGGCAAGCTGTGGTGATAGGGGATTCGTTAGTTAGGGGAACAGAAAGAAGGTTCTGTGGACGAGAATGAGATTCCCTGATGGTATGTTGCTTCTAGGGTGTCAGGGTCTGGGACATCTCCGATTGAGTCCATAACTTTCTTAAGTAGGAGGGTGAGCAGCCAGAGGTCACGGTCTGTGTAGGTACCAATGACACACAGAAAGTGACGAGGTTCTGCAAAGTGAGTTCAGGGAGTTAGGTGCAAAGTTAAAGGGCAGGACAACCAAGGTTGTCATCTCAGGATTGCTACCTATGCCACATTCCAGTGAGGCCAAAAATATTAAAAAGAAATAAAAAGCTAGGAAGATCATACAGTTTAACATGTGGCTAATGAGATGGTGCAGGAGGGAGGGCTTCAGACTTTTGGATCATTGGGCTCTCTTCCAGGGAAGGTGGGACCTGTACAGAAGGGATGGTTTGTACTGGGACAGGAGGGGGACTAATTCCTAATGGGAAGGTTTGCCAATCCTGCACTGGGGGGTGGGGGAGTTAAGCTAAAGGTACTGGGGGATGGGAGAACTAAGAGCACCAGGACAGATAGTGGAGAGGTTGTAAAGACAGATATTAAGCCTACATACAAGGTCAGGAATCAAAAAGGTGAGCATGGTGGTACTAATGTCCTGAGATGCATATATTTCAATGCAAGAAGTTTTGTTAGAAAGGCAATTGAGCTTTGGGCATGGATCAGCATGTGGAACTATGACATTGTAGCCATTATTTAGACTTGGTTGCAGGAGGGGCAGAACTGGCAGCTCCATGCTCTGGGGTTGCGTTGTTTTAAAAGTGACAGAGCGGGAGGGATTAAAGCGTGGCGTTACCAGTCAGGGAAAATGTCACAGCAGTGCTCAGTCAGGACAGACTGGAGAGCTCATCTACTAAGGCTTTATGAGTGGAACTGAGGAATAAGAAAGGTATGATCACATTCATGGGATTATCTCATGGGCCACCCAACAGTTCTTGGGATTTAGAGGAACAAATTTGTAGGGAGATCGCAGACCTTTGCAAGAAACATAAGGTTGTGATCATAGCTGTTTTCAACTTTCCACACATTGACTGGGACTGCCATACTGTAACAGGGCTGGATAGGAAAGAGTTTGTCAAATGTGTTCAGGAAAGTTTCTTTCAACAGGACATAGAAGTCCCAACTAGAGAGATGGCAATACTAGATCTCCTATTAGGAAATGAAACAGGGCAGCTTATAGAAGTTTCTGTAAGGGACACTTTGCATCTAGTGATCATAATGCCTGTAGCTTCAAGGTAATTATGGAACAGGATTGGTCTGGCCTTCGGTTTGAGATTCTCAATTGGAGAAAGTCTAATTTTGATGGTATCAGAAAGAATCTGGCAACTGCGAATTGGGACAGGTTGTTTTCTGGCAAAGGTGTGCTTGGTAAGTGCTAGGCCTTCAAAAGTTAACATTTGAGAATACACAGTTTGTATGTTCCTATCAGAATGAAGGGCAAGGATGGCAGGTTTTCGAGATATTGAGGCCCTGGTTAAGAAGAAGGAGGTGCATATTAAGTGTAGGCAGGCAGGGAGAAACAAAGCACTTGAAGAGCATAAGAAATGCACAAGAACACTTATGAAGGAAATCAAGAGGGCTAAAAGAAGGCATGAGGTTGCTCTAGCAGACAAGGTGAAGGGGAATCCTAACGAGCTCTGCAGATACTATATTAAGAGCAAAAGGATTACAAGGAACAAAACTGATCCTCTGAAAAATCAGAGTGGTATTGTATGCATGGGGCCAAAAGAGACAGGGGAGATCTTAGAAGGATTTTTTTGCTTCTGTATTTACTCAAGAGACGGACCCAGAGTCTGCAGATGTGAGGCAATGCAGTAGCAAGATCATGGACCATATACAGGTTACAAAGGAGATGATGTTTGCTACCTTGAGGCAAATTAGGGTGGATAATTCCCCAGGGCCTGACCATGTGTTCCTTCCGACCCCACTGGAGGCAAATGCAGAAATTGCAGGAGCCCTAGCAGATATTTAAAACATCCTTTGCCATGGCTGAGGTGCCCGAGGATTGAAGCATAGTTAACGGTGTTCAGTTGTTTAAGAAAGGCTCTAAGAATAAGCCAGGAAAATTTAAGCCGGTAAGCTTGACATCAGTAGTGGGAAAGTTATTGGGAAGGTATTGGTTATATAAGTATTTGGATAGACAGGGACTGATTAGCAGTAATCAACATAGCTTTGTGCCTGGTAAGTCATGTCTTAGCAATCTTTTCAAGCAAGGTTGATGAAGGCAAGGCAGTGAATGTTGTTTACATGGACTTTAGCAAGGCCTTTGACGAGGTACTGTATGGGAGGTTGGTAAAGAAGGTCCAGGCCCTCAGCATTCGAGATGAGCTGGTAAATTGGATTAGATATTGACCTTAAGGAAGAAGCCAGAGAGTGATAGCATAGAACCAAGTAACCAGTGCTGATCAGCAAGCTTTGCCTCCAGTCCTGACACCCTGGCCTGGCACTTAAATCATCCAAACATCACATTCTTTCTCACTTTTGGATCACTCTGTAGCCTGGAACCTGCCGCCACTTAAATCGACTGGTCATTGGGATTCTCCTTGCTCTCGGGGACGTAACAACTCTGCTTTGACCCCAACTCCGCCTCCGCTTGCCTGCGCTTCTGCCACCACTCACCCTGACCACCCTTTGGTTGCTTCTCCATTGATCGTTATCAATAAGGTACAGAGTAGGTTCCTTTGATTTGTTTTTTGACACCCGTAAGTAGTCACTTGGCATCACCAGTGCCATCTTAGACCAGAAATCTTGAACTATCAGATCGTGCAGCAGGATCTGGACCGGCTGGAAAAACGGCAGGGAAATGTAATGCAGACAAGTGTGAGGTACGTAGGGCCCATCAGGGTAGGTCTTACACAGTGAGTGGTCGGGCACTGAGGAGTGTGGTAGAACAAAGAGATCTGAGAGTACAGATCCGTAATATGTTGAAAGTGGAGTCACGGGTAGATAGGTTCATAAAGAAAGCTTTTGGCACATTGGCCTTCATAAATCAATGCATTGGTGAGGCCCAATTTGGAGTATTTTGTGCAGTTTTGGTCACCTGCCTACAGGAACGATGTAAATAAGGTTGAAAGAGTACAGAGAAAATTTACAGGGATGTTGATGGGACTTGTGGACCTGAGTTACAGGGAAAGGTTGAATTGGTTAGAACGTAGAAGATCGAGGGGAGATTTGATAGAGGTATGCAGAATTATGAGAGGTATAGATGGGGTAAATGAGACTAAACCTAGAGGTCATGGGTTATATGTGAAAGGTGAAAGGTTTAAGAGGAACATGAGGAGGGATGAGAGGGTGATGAGTGTGGAACGAGCTGCCAGTGCAAGTGGGACTAAACCTAGAGGTCATGGGTTATAGGTGAAAGGTTTAAGGGGAACACAAGGGAGGATGAGAGGGTGGTGAGTGTGGAACGAGCTGCCAGTGCAAATGGTTGGTGTGGAGTCAATTTCAACTTTTAAGAGAAATTTGGACAAGTACATGGGAGCAGTATGGAGGGCTATGGTCCAGGTGCGGGTCAATAGGACTAGGAAGATTAATGGTTCAGCATAGACTAGATGGGATGAAGGGCTTGCTTCTGTGTTGTAGTGTTCTATAACTCTAAGATCTTTGTTGTGCTCTCTGGATTGGCAATACCCAGCTGCTCACAGATCTCACAGCAGTGTGGCAAGTTGGGCATGTGACAACTGGGTCACGCGCAGATGCCTCCAGCCATGGTCATTCACTGCAAGGAGACAAAACACACTCCAACAGCACCGTCAATCATGGTCCAATTCACACTGAGGATACACATTCTCCCTCCCTCCCAATATCTATGCCCCTCCATTTGCCTCATAATATAGGAAGGATGTGGAAGCTTTAGAGAGGGTGCAGAGGAGATTTACCAGAATACTGCCCGGACTAGAGAGCGTGTCCTATGAGGAAAGGTGGAGTGAGCTCGGGCTTTCCTCTTTGGAGTGAAGGAGGATGAGAGATGACTTGATAGAGGTGTGCAAGATGATAAGATGGTAGAATGGACAGCCAGAGAAATTTCTCAAGGTGGAAATGGCAAATACAAGGGTGATTGGAGACGAGTATGGAGGGGGTGTGAGAGGGTTTTTTTTTAAACAGGGAGTGGTGGATATGTGGAACACACTGCCAAGGGTGGTGGTAGAGAAGATACATTAGGGGCATTTAAGAGACAGTTAGATAGGGATATAGAGATAGAAAAATGCAAGGTTAGATTGATCTTGGAGTATTGTAAAATTTTATTTAGAGATACAGCATGGAACGGGCCCTTTGAATCACAGCACCCAGCAACCCGTCGATTTAACTCTAGCCTAATCGCAGGACAATTTCCAACGACCAATTCACCTGCTAACTGGTTACCAACACCGTTGGACTGTGGGAGGACAGAGATTCCATACAGATGACATCATGATTGAAGTCTGAACAGTTCCCTGACCTGTGATAGTGTTGCACAAACTGCTACTCTACCGCTGGCACCCAGAGTAAACGGTCAGCACAGCATTGTGGGCCGAAGGGCTTGTACTGTTCTATGAATCACATGTTATGGTGCAAGGTTCCTGTTTGATGGAATTTCCTGGGTAATGAAAGTGTTAAACTTTGGTGGTAAGCTTCAGTTCTTCTGCTGCCAGGGCTGGAGAGCTCTAAAGCGACTCGGTGCGTGAAGCATGAAGTGTGATATAGACAGTCAGCTCACACCACCGTCACTGCACCTCCCGCAACCTCACAAGCAGCTAGATGGACAACTTGTTAGTTTTATTCCGATGGTGTGAGTTGAGGGATAACTGTTGGCTGAAACACTACAAGAACTCCCCTGGCTGACTTCAAGTCGTGATATCTTAAACATCTAACCCCTAACAAACTGACAAACAGAATTAAAACAATGGTTCTGACGTCCCAGGAGTGAAGTCCACGAATGTGGTGGCTGGCGTCCAACAGGAGGTATCTGGCTTTGTTATACTTGTCACAGAAATCTAATCACACTTCTTTCCAATGCTCGTAAATGCATGCCAGTGCGTAGAACTGGTCTAGGCAAACTGTTTTAGCAGAAACTCCTGCTGAAATCAGAGTAATATTTGGGGAGGGATTATCAGCCCTAAGAAGCAATTCAATCTTTTCCACTTGCAACAAGTCCTGTTCCTCCCAGAACATTCACCATCGTCAAATGTTGTCATTCCTAATAGCATGGCCTCAGAGAGTAAATCAGGGCAGACACGGTCTGAGCTGACAGACCAGCGGCGAAACAAGCCTTAGGCATAGGAAAAGTTTTTATAGGAAGAACATTGAAGCATTAGAGGGTACAGATGAGATTTACCAGGATGGTGTCTGGATTAGAAAGCACGTCTTATGAGTATAGGTCGAGTGAGCTTTTCTTTATGGAAACAAGTAGGATGAGAGGTGACTTGTAGCGTGTACAATATAATGAGGCTGAGTGGACAGGAAGCGCCTTTTACCTGTGGCAGAAATAGCTAATACAGGGGGCATAACTGTAAAATGATTGGAGGAAAGTATGGGGAGGGGCGGCAATATCATAAACAACAGGAATTCTGCAGATGCTGGAAATTCAAGCAACACACATCAAAGTTGCTGGTGAATGCAGCAGGCCAGGCAGCATCTGTAGGAAGAGGTGCAGTCGACATTTCAGGCTGAGACCCTTCGTCAGGACTAACTGAAGGAAGAGTGAGTAAGAGATTTGAAAGTGGGAGGGGGAGGGGGAGATCCAAAATGATAGGAGAAGACAGGAGGGGGAGGGATAGAGCCAAGAGCTGGACAGGTGATTGGCAAAAGGGGATACGAGAGGATCATGGGACAGGAGGTCCGGGAAGAAAGACAAGGGGGGAGGGGACCCAGAGGATGGGCAAGAGGTATATTCAGAGGGACAGAGGGAGAAAAAGGAGAGTGAGAGAAAGAATGTGTGCATAAAAATAAGTAACAGATAGGGTACGAGGGGGAGGTGGGCCCTTAGTGGAAGTTAGAGAAGTCGATGTTCATGCCATCAGGTTGGCATCCTGTCTCTTGCAAAAACGCCATCCCCTTCTCGCAATTCCTCCGTCTCCGCCGCATCTGCTCTCAGGATGAGGCTTTTCATTCTAGGACGAGGGAGATGTCTTCCTTTTTTAAAGAAAGGGGTTTCCCTTCCTCCACTATCAACTCTGCTCTTAAACGCATCTCCCCCATTTCACGTACATCTGCTCTCACCCCATCCTCCCGCCACCCCACTAGGAATAGGGTTCCCCTGGTCCTCACCTACCACCCCACCAGCCTCCGGGTCCAACATATTATTCTCCGTAACTTCCGCCACCTCCAACGGGATCCCACCACTAAGCACATCTTTCCCTCCCCCCCTCTCTCTGCATTCCGCAGGGATCGCTCCCTACGCAACTCCCTTGTCCATTCGTCCCCCCCATCCCTCCCCACTGATCTCCCTCCTGGCACTTATCCGTGTAAGCGGAACAAGTGCTACACATGCCCTTACACTTCCTCCCTTACCACCATTCAGGGCCCCAGACAGTCCTTCCAGGTGAGGCAACACTTCACCTGTGAGTCGGCTGGGGTGATATACTGCGTCCGGTGCTCCCGATGTGGCCTTTTATATATTGGCGAGACCCGACGCAGACTGGGAAACCGCTTTGCTGAACATCTACGCTCTGTCCGCCAGAGGAAGCAGGATCTCCCAGTGGCCACACATTTTAATTCCACATCCCATTCCCATTCTGACATGTCTATCCACGGCCTCCTCTACTGTAAAGATGAAGCCACGCTCAGGTTGGAGGAACAACACCTTATATTCCGTCTGGGTAGCCTCCAACCTGATGGCATGAACATTGACTTCTCTAACTTCCGCTAGGCTCCACCTCCCCCTCGTACCCCATCTGTTACTTATTTTTATGCACACATTCTTTCTCTCACCCTCCTTTTTCTCCCTCTGTCCCTCTGAATATACCTCTTGCCCATCCTCTGGGTCCCCTCCCCCCTTGTCTTTCTTCCCGGACCTCCTGTCCCATGATCCTCTTGTATCCCCTTTTGCCAATCACCTGTCCAGCTCTTGACTCCATCCCTCCCCCTCCTGTCTTCTCCTATCATTCTGGATCTCCCCCTCCCCCTCCAACTTTCAAATCCCTTACTCACTCTTCCTTCAGTTAGTCCTGACGAAGGGTCTCGGCCTGAAACGTCGACTGTACCTCTTCCTAGAGATGCTGCCTGGCCTGCTGCGTTCACCAGCAACTTTGAGGCGATATCATAGGTAGGTTTCTCTTTCCACTGAGCGTGGTGGGTGTGTGGAATGCTCTGCCACGGCGGTGGTAAAGCCAGATGCACAAGGAACGTTTAAAAAACTCTCCAATAGGCACATGAAAGGTAGAAAAATGGAGTGCTATATAGGAGGGAAGGGCTAAATTGGGTGCCACAGTAATGTAGTGGTTAGTACGATACTGATATAGCTTGGGACATTGCAGTTTGGAATTCAAGTCCAGTGCCGGCTGTAAGGAGCTTGCATGCTCTTGCCAAGGGTGTGTGGTTTTTCCCTGGATTCCTTCCACAGTCCAAAGATGTTCTGGTTAGTAGGTTAATAAGATGTACTGGTTAGTTGGTTAAGAAGACCATAAGGCATAGGAGCAGAATTAGGCCATTCAGTCCATCGAGTTTGCCCCATCATGGCTGATCCCAGATCCCATTCAACCCCATACACCTGCCCTCATACCATATCCCTTGATGCTCTAACCAATCAGGAAACTATCATCTTCCACCTTAAATATACCCACGGACTTGGCCTCCACCGCAGTCTGTGGCAGAGCATTCCACCAATTCATTACCCTCTGGCTAAAAAAAATTCTTCCTTACTTCTTTTCTAAAGGATCACTCCTCAATTTTGAGACTGTGCCCTCTAATTCTGGATACCCCCAGCGTAGGAACATCCTCTCCACATCCACCTTATCTAGTCCTTTCAACATTTGGTAGGTTTCATTGAGATACCCCCTGCATTCTTCTGAATTCCAGTGAGTTCAGGCCCAAAGCTGCCAAGTGCTCCTCAAATGTTAACCCCTTCATTCCTGGAATCATCATGGCGAACCTCCTCTGGACCCTCGCCAATGACAACACATCTTTTCTAAGATATGGGGCCTAAAGCTGTTGACAATACTCCGTGTGGCCTGACTAGTCTTTTATAAAGGTTCAGCATTATCTCCTTGTTTTTATATTCTATTGCCCTTGAAATAAAAGCCAACATTGCATTTGCCTTCTTTACCATAGACTGAACCTGCAAGTTAACCTTCTGGGAGTCTTGCACGAGGTCTCCTAAATCTCTCTGCACCTCTAATGTTTGAATCTTCTCCCCATTTAGATAACAGTCCACATTGTTGTCCTTTTTACCAAAATGCATTATCATACATTTCCCAACACTGTGTTCCATCTGTCACTTTTTTTGCCCATTCTTCCAATTTGCCCAAGTCCTGCTGCAATCACATTACTTCTTCAGTACTACCTACCCCTCCACCTATCTTTGTATTATCTGCAAACTTTACCACAGAGCCATCAATTCCATTATCCAAATAATTGACAAATAATGTGAAAAGTAGCCATTCCAGTACTGACCCTGAGGAACACCACTAGTCACTGGCAGCCAGCCAAAGGCCCCTTTTATTCCCACTCACTGCCTCCTGCCTGTCAGCCATTCCTCTATTCACGTCAGTATCTTTTCTGTAACACCATGGGATTTTATCTTACTAAGCAGCCTCCATGAGTGGCACCTTATCAGACGCCTTCTGAAAATTCAAGTAAATGACATCCACTGCCTCTCCTTTGTCCACCCCGCTTGTTACTTCCTCGAGGAACTCTAACAGATTTATCAGGCAAGATTTCCCTTGACAGAAACCATGCTGACTTTGACTTATTTTATCATTAGTCTCCAAGTACCCTGAACCCTCATCCTTAATAATAGACTCCAACACTTTCCCAGCCACTGAGGTTCGGCTCATCCTCTCTTTTGCCTTCCTCCCTTCTTAAAGAGTGGAGCAACATTTGCAATTTTCCAGTCCTCCGGGACCATGCCAGAATCAAGTGATTCTTGAAAGATCATGTCCAATGCATCCATTATCTTTTTTTAAAATATTTTTTTATTTGGGAAAGATATTACACAAACTTTTTTACATATAAAAACCTCTTCCATTTTTTTATACATGTATAAGTCTGTATATATTTATACATTCACAAGTACATGTTCATATTTGTTCCTACCCACAGATACACCTATCCAATCCCTGTGTACTTATTTACTTCATTTTATAATTTTTTCCCAAATTTTTACCTTTACTTGTATTAATTCCATGTTTTCCATAAATAAAACAGTGAACATTCTAACCAAGGGAGTTTACACTAACACTATAACTATATTGATGAGGAAATCAGTAGGAACCTTAAGCAGAGTCATCTAAAGTCTGCTCGCATTGGGGTTATAAATTCAATCCATTTATTCCAAATTTGATAAAGTTCTTCTTTTTGAATTGTCAGAAAGTAAGTCATCTTTTCCATTTTAAATATTTCCAAAATAATTTCATGCCAATCTTCTAATGTAGGTGATGTTGGATTTAACCACTTCCTGGTGACAGATTTCTTACTTGCCGCTAAAAGGGCCTGCAGCAGCTTTATATCTTTCTTCTGCTCCAAAAACAATACATGCCCCAAATAGAGAGTCTCTAAGTTCAGAGGTATCTGAGTCTTAAATACCTTAACTAATGTTCTGTGTATATCTTTCCAATATAAACTTAATTTAAGGCAATCCCAAAAAATATGAAAGTGAAAGTGATCCTTGGAGCCACACCTTCTCCAACACGCCACGTTTGTGTCTTGATATTTTGCATCCATTATCTCTTCAGCAACCTCTCCCAGGACTCTGGGATGTCGTCCATCTGGCCCAGGTGACTTATCCACCTTAAGACCTTTGAGCTCGCTTAACACTTTTTCCTTTGCAACAGTAATGGCACTCACTCCTGCTCCCTGGCACTCACAGACCTCTGGCACACTGTCAATGTCTTCCACAGTGAAGACAAATGCAAATACTCCTCAAGTTCATTTGCATTTCTTTGTTCCCATTACTACCTCTCCAGCATCATTTTCCAGTGGTTCAATATCAACTCTCTCTTCCCTTTAACTCTTGATATAACTGAAAAGACTTTTGGTATCCTGCTTTATATTATTGGCTAGTTTGCCATCATATTTCATCTTTTCACTTCTTATAGGTTCTTTAGTAGCCTTTTGTTGTATTTTAAAAGCTTCCCAATCATCCAACCTCCCATTCACTTTTGCTGCCTCATATGCCCTTTCCTTGGCTTTTACACAGTCCTTAACTTCCCTTGTTAGCCACGGTTGCCTACCCCTGCCATTTGAGAACTTGTTCTGTGGGACTTGTCTATCCTGAGTCTTGTGAACTATTCCCAGAAACTTCAGCCACTTCTGCTCTGCTGTCATCCTCACCAGTATCCTCCTCCAATCCACCTGGGCAAGCTCCTCTCTTATGCCTCTGTAATTCCCTTTATTCCATTGTGAAACTGATACATGTGAGTTATGCTTCTCCCTCTCAAACTGCAGTATGAATTCAATCTGATTATGATCACTGCCTCCTAAGGGTTCTTTTACATTAAGCTCCCAAGTAAGATCTGGGTAATCACACAATACCCAATCTTAGATAGCCTTTCCCTGAATAGACTCAAGCACAAGCTGCTCTAAAAAGCCATCTCGTAGGCATTCAACAAATTCCCTCTCTTGTGACCTGACACTAATCTGCTTTTCCCAAAGCTCTTGCATATTGAGGTCCTCCATCACAATTGTGACATTACCCTTATTACATGCCCTTTCTAGCTCCCTTTGCATTCTCAGCCCCACATCTTGGCTACTATTTGGAGGTCAATATATGATTCCCATAATGGTTTTTTTACCCTTGCAATTTCTTAACTCCACCCACAAAGATTCAACGTTCTCTGACCCTATGTCACCTCTTCCTAAATATGTAATTCCATCTCTTACTAAGAGTCATACCACCGCCTATACCTTCCTACCTGTCCTTTCGATACAAAGTATATCCTTTGATGTTAATCTCCCATTTACAGCCTTCTTTCAGCTACGACTCAGTGATGCCCACAACATCATACCGACCAATCTCAAATTGCACATGAGTTCATCCACCTTATTCCGAATGCTACGCGCATTTAAATACAGCATCTTTAGTCCTGCATTCTTCACCCTTTTGGATTTTGTCACTGTGGTACAATTTAACTCTTTGCTCTGTCTGAATTTGTAGCCAATCATTGGCTTGTTCTTCCTTATATTCATATTACATCCATCATCTATGTGTAAACCTGCTGGCTCATCCTCAGCTCTATCATACTAGTTGTCATCTCCCTACCAAATGGCCATGGAAAAATGTCCTGTGATTAGGCTAGTGTTAAACTGGTGGGCTGTTCTGTGATTAGTCTAGTATTAAACCAGTGAGTTGTTCTGTGATTTGACTAGTGTTAAACTGGTGGATTGTCCTGTGATTAGGCTAGTGTTAAACCAGTGGGCTGCTGGGCAGTGCAGCTCGTTGGCCTGGAAGTGCCTGTTCCAGGCTTTATTTGTAAATAAAAATAAAATCTCTTGGCAATACACATGAAACACTGGAGGAACTCAGCAAGCCAGACAACACCTATGGAAAAGAGTTTTAGGCTGAGACCCTTCATCAGGACTGGAGAAAAAACGGACGAAGAGTCAGAGTTAGAAGGTGGGAGGGAAGGTGTTAGGTGAAGCCAGGAGGGAGAGGTGAAGTAAAGAGCTTGAAGTTGATTGATGAAAGAGATACAGGGCTGGAGAAGGGGGAATCTGAAAGGAAGGGTAATGGCCCTCTGTATCTTTTTCCCAGGGTTGAAATGTCTAATACCTGAGGTCGTGCATTGAAGGTGAGAGGGGCTAACTTCAAAGGAGATGCAAGGGGCAAATTCTGTTTTTCATACACAGACTGGTGGGTGCCTGGAATATGCTTCCTGGAGTGGTGGTAGAGGCAGATACATTAAAGACTTTTAAAAGAGACATTTAGATAGGCACATGAACGTGAGGAAAATGGAAAGATATAGACATTGTGTCAGTAGAAGGGATTCGTTTAGTTATCCATTTTAATTTATTTGGTTCAGCACAAGATTGTGGGCTGAAGGACCCATTCCTGTGTTGTACTGTTCTAAAACTAAGAATGCCTCAATATGAGGGAAGCTACTGGTGCTTTTAGGAAGGGTGGTGGGGACGTGGTATCCCGGAGCACTGTTCCTCTGATTTATGTTCCCTCACCACTCTGCTTCTCCCAATCTTTTCTCATGGTTTTTTTATTTCACATTTCCAATGCAGCTTATTTTCTGCATTCCCATTTTCCAACCCTTTTCCCAGTTTGATTTTTTTTGTTTCTTTGGTTACTGGGGATATTTTTGAAGCTGCACTTAAGTGAGAGTCTGTGTTTGAATCGATGTCAGCTGGCACACACATTGGAAACACTGGCTCCCAAAATAATTACTGATTGCTTGCATGTTTTCCTGCCTTTGCTGACAGCAAGAAAGGTGATCAAGGCCAGTTTACTTGGCATCACACAGACAGGTCAGGCAGAGTTTAATTGTTTTTGCCAGTTCCAGGCCATGGTTCTGGGTCGCCAGGCTTTTTTTAAGGGCTTTGATTTTACAACATATATGTCAAAACTCCGCCGCCAGTCCAAAACACTGAATTGCATCACATGTGCTGCCCTAAGGGCGGTTGTTAAGTGTCCTCCCTCACCAGATCTTACCCCAGCGGCTGCCTCTCGGTTGCAGGAACCCCGGCAGATGCGGTGTTTGGGGACTGCCTGTGTTATTCTGTCATACATTGTGCAACCGGGTCCTTCAGCCCCAGTGAGATTCCCATCCAACTAAGCCCCATATCCCTCTAAATGGTAGCATAGTGGTTATCATGACAAATTACAGCTCAGGGTGGAGTTCAGAGTTCAATTCCGATGCCATCTTCCCTGTGAAACATGGTTTCCTCTGGGTGCTCTGGTTTTCTCCCACAGTTCAAAGGCATACCGGTTTGTCGACTAATTGATTATTGTAAATTGTCCCATGACTAGGCTAGGATTAAATAGATGGGCCGTTGGGCAGCGCAGCTCTTCGGGCAGGAAGAGCCTGTTCTGCACCCTATCTCGAAATAAATATTTTTTTTCACCACATACCCATCCAAGTGTCTGTTAAATGTTAATGTACCCACCTCAAAGATTTCCTCTGGCAACTCATTCCACACACTCACCACTCTTTGGGTGAGGGAAAACAAAAAAACACTCTCAGTAAATGTCTCCCCTTGCACCTTAAACCTATGCCATCATGCTCTTGATTCTCCAGGTTGGGGAGAAAGACTGCACACTCACCCTATCTGCACCTCCCTCAACGGTGGAGCTGGCGGAAGATGATGACACATCACAATGGCGGTGAAGGTGGAGGCAGGCTGCAGCAGCGAAGGGTCCCCAGTCATCTTGAACTCTGTTCCACTGAACCCTGACTCCGATCTGTCAAGCATCAGCTTCTCCACCAAAATCAGGCATAGGGATTCCCCGTTGAATCCATGCTAACATCTTGGATCAAGTCCTGTGGTGATCCTGGACTGGCCTCTACAGCTACCTGAAAACGCACCAACAGACAACCCCTGCCTTAGGACATCATATGCAAGTGATCAGACAATAACTACTCTGCCCCCATAACATCATGGAACCATATATAACATCACTCATCATTCTCCCAAGTCCAATGAAAAACCATGCGCAACCTATTCAACCTCTCGGTAACTCAGTCCCTCACGTCCTGGCAACATCAGAAATCTCCTCTGCATTCTTTCTGGCTTGGTGGGAACTGAAACTGAACACAACATGCCGAATGCGACCTCAAAGCCTGGTACAATTCGTGTGTGTGTGTGTGTGTGTGTGTGTGTGTGTGTGTGTGTGTGTGTGTGTGTGTGTGTGTGTGTGTGTGTGTGTGTGTGTATACACACTCCTCCAGTTTCCTCCCACAGAGCTGCTGCTGCCAATTGTCTCTAGCTGATGGGCATATGTGACAATACACTCCAAATCCATAAGACCACCAGACCATCAGACATTGGAGCAGAATTAGATCATTGACTTAGCTCCGCCATTCCATCATGGCTGATTTTTATTCCTCTCAGCCCCATTCTCCTGCCTACTCCTCATATCCTTTCCCACCCTGACTAGTCAAGAACCTATCAACCTCCGCTTTAAATATCCCAAAAACTTGGTCTCCACAGCTGCCTGTGGCAATGAATTCCGCAGAATCACCATCTGCCTGAATCATCACATTCTTTCTTATCTTTGCTCTAAATGGGCGTCCTTCTATTCTGAAGCTGATAAGATCACTGCCCTAAGGCTGAATGATAAGACCATAAGACACAGGAGCAGAATTAGGCCATTCAGCCGCTTGAGTCTGCCACGCCATTCCATCATGGCAGATCCCAGATCCCATTCATAGAAACAGAAAACCTACAGCACAATACAGGCCCTTCAGCCCACAAAGCAGTGCCAAACATGTCCTTACCTTAGAAATTACCTAGGGTTTCCCATGGCCCTCTATTTTTCTAAGCTCTGTGTACCTATCCAGGAACCTCTTAAAAGACCCTATCGTTTCCACCATCACCACCGCCACCGGCAGCCCATTCCACACACTCACCACTCTCTGTGTAAAAAAACTTACCCCTGACATCTCCTCTGTACCTACTTCCAAGCACCTTAAAACTGTGCCCTCTTGTGCTAGCCATTTCAGCCCTGGGAAAAAACCTCTGACTATCCACACGATCAATGCCTCTCATTATCTCGTACACCACTATCAGGTCACCTCTCATCCTCCATTGCTCCAAGGAGAAAAGGCCGAGTTCACTCAACCTATTCTCATAAGGCATGCTCCCCAATTCAGACAACATCCTTGTAAATCTCCTCTGCACCCTTTATATGGCTTCCACATCCTTCCTGTAGTGAGGCCACCAGAACTGAGCACAGTACTCCAAGTGGGGTCTGATAGGGTCCTATATAGCTGCAACATTACCTCTTGGCTCTTAAACTCAATCCCACGGTCAATGAAGGTTAATGCACCATATGCCTTCTTAACCACAGAGTCAACCTGCGCAGCTGCTTTGAGTGTCCTCTGGACTCGGACCCCAAGATCTTTCTGATCCTCCACACTGCCAAGCGTCTTACCATTAATGCTGTATTCTGCCATCATATTTGACCTACCAAAATGAACCACCTCACACTTACCTGGGTTGAACTCCATCTGCCACTTCTCAGCCCAGTTTTGCATCCTATCAATGTCCTGCTGTAACCTGACAACCCTCCAGACTATCCACAACACTCCCAACCTTTGTTTCATCAGCAAATTTACTAACCCATCCCTCCACTTCCTCATCCAGGTCATTTATCAAAATCACGAAGAGACGGGGTCCCAGAACAGATCCCTGAGGCACACCACTGGTCACCGGCCTCCATGCAGAATATGACCCGTCTACAACAACTCTTTGCCTACTGTGGGCAAGCCAGTTCTGGATCCACAAAGCAAAGTCCCCTTGGATCCCATGCCTCCTTACTTTCTCAATAAGCCTTGCATGGGGTACCTTCTCAAATGCCTTGCATATCACCTGCCTTCTCGCCATATCCTTTGATACCCTGAGCAATCAGGAAACTATCAACTTATGCCTTAAATATATGTGCAGACTTGGGTTCCACTACAGTCTGTGGCAGATCATTCCACAGATTTAACAGCTAAAAAAAAAAATCCTCCTGACCTCTGTTCTAAAGGGTCACCGTGCAGTTTTGAGGATCTAGTTCTGGATGCTCCCATCACAGGAAACATCCTCTCCACAACCACCCTATCTAGTCCTTTCAACATTCGGTAGGTTTCAATTAGATTCCCTTGAATTTTTCTAAATTCCAGTGAGTACAGGGCCAAAGCTCCCAACTGCTCATGTTAACCCCTTCATTGCTGAAATCATCCTTGTGAACCTCCTCTGCACTCTCTCCAATAACAACAGATCCTCTCTTAGATATGGGGCCCAAAGCTGTTGACAATACTCCAAGTGTGGCCTGACTAGTGTCTTATAGAGCTTCAGCATTATCTCGTTGCTTTTATACTCTTATTTCCCTTGAAATAAATGGCAACATTGCATTTGCCTTTACCACAGACTCAACCTGTAATTTAACCTTCTGGGAGTCTTGCATGAGGACTCCCGAGTCCCTCTGCATCTCTGATGTTTGAACCTTCTCCCCATTTAGATAATAGTCCACATTATTGTTCCTTTCACCAAAATGCGTTATCATACATTTCCCAACACTGTATTCCAGTAAGTAGCTGCACACCACACCTGTCACAGGTCACCCTGTGCATTTCCTTACTGTTTCATTGGACTGATGGAGACATATGAAGGAAAGTACAAGGGGGATATCGGAGGTGTTCTTAAAATATAGTGAGTGGTGGGTGTGTGGGATGCGCAGATACATTAGGGACATTTAAGAGACTCTTAGATAAGCACATGGATGATAGAAAATGGAGGGTTATGTGGAAGAGTATTTGATGGTCCGAAGGGCCTGTAATGCTTTATGAAAGCCCAAACCCTCTCCACCATTTCCTCTGGAGAAACAGTGGTGTGAATGGTGCTGGTGAATTGCTGGCTCAGGAGGCTCCACAACAGCACTCATCGACTCCACAGGTCTGCATGTAGACTCAGTCGAGGTCAATCCTCGGCTTGGATTCTGACCCAAGATCGAGGTCACAACTCCATGGAGACCAGCCCAATTCCCCAGTGGGGTCTGCACATGGTCCCTGTGACGGCATGAAATTCCCTGGTCTCCTCCCACACATCCCAGAGATGTAGACAGCAAATCGCCCCCCACCCACCACTATGTGTGGGAGAGAGGTGGGGTTGATGGGAGTGTAGAGGGAATGAGTACAAATCCCAGATCAGTGGAAATGGGTGATCAGTATGGAGTGGGTGTGCTGTATCATCCTCTGCTTCAGCTCGTTTTTAATCTCCACTGGCTTTTATGATCAGGTCATTACAGGCATTGTTCTCTGCACCCAAGAATGGTGAGGGTGGGAGCAAGATATTGTCCGTGGCAGATGCAAAAATAGCAGTTAACCCACTCTGACAACATTCCGTGCAGCTTATTGGATATATTGACAGCTTGCTATTGGGAATATTGACAGCTCGTTATTGGAAATATTGAAAACTTGTTATTGGGAATATTGAAAGCCGAGGTTGGGGGCTTTTGATTAGTCAGGGTGCCAAAGGTTACAGGGAAATGGCAGAATAGTGTTGAGAGGGATAATGTCAGCCACGATGGAATGGTGGAACAGACTCGATGGGCCAAATTACATAATTCTGGTCCTGACGAGGGGAGGCTGCACAGCCAATGTGTTCCTGTCAAACCAGCATACTCAGCTCAGGCTACCTGTGGTCCTGCACCATCATCCAGTGTGCAAGGAAGGGTGGCAAGCACACCACCGCCCCTCCAAGGGGCATTTCTTCCCTGGCAGGCTATGGACACACCACACAGGGCAAAATTGAGCAATAGCAATCGCTGCCCTCCCCCCCACCGAGAAATCTACAGTGAATCACCAGAAACCTGAGTGGAGGACAATGGGCCTAGAAGGCAAATGTCAGATAAGTATCTAACTGAAAGACACTGCTCTATAGTCATCCACCACTTGTAATTTCCCCTTGGGGGCTGTGTTTTTGAACAATCTCCATGGCTGTGGCCTGCAACCATCAGTACTGACCTCAGAACTGGCTCCATGGCCTGTATCCATCTTCACGCACCTCAGCACCGAACTGGCTGTGTGTGGCCCTGGATGCACTTTCAGGGACTCTGCGGTTCTATGTATTAATTATTTACTTTTTTATTGTTTGCATGATTTTTTCCACACACTGGGTGCTTCCAATCTATTGTATGTGTTTTTTTTTTGTGAATTCTAATGTGATTCTTTGTTTTGTGTGCAAGAAGACGAATTTCAAGGTTGTATATGGTAAACATGTGTTGGTAATAAATGAACAGAAACATCCTTTAGCCCCCGCAGTCCGTGCAGAACTGTTATTTTGCCTAATCTCACCGACATGCACCTTGACCAGAGTGCTCCGTGCCCCTCCCATCCATGTACTGAACCGACCCAAACTTCCCCCTCAGAACCACAGGGGGCTTGTGGCGGTGGGAAGCACAGAGATAGTGTGAATGGGGGGAGGGGGGTCAGAGGTTGGGAACAGGGGCGTGTGGGCCAGAGACTGGGCACGTTTTCCATCCTTGAACAAGTCTTCACCTCGGTTGGAGCGACTTCAGGCCAACCACACAGCACTCTGCTGAGGGTGAGGTGCAGTTTGTCCTCCCACCCCCTTCCCAGATGCCGCCACAGGAAACCTCGTAAGGGAGCGACAGACTTCACTGAGGAGAGAGAGGTGGGGGGGAGGGGAAACCATCTCCGATCTCCGACCCAACAAACCCATTGAACAGATGACGCTGTTCTGTTCGCTTGACGCAGAGGAAGTCTCCTTGCAAGCTCGGTGTCACCCGATACACTCCCCACTGATACTCCAACCCCCACACCAGTGTCACCACGGTTCCCAGCTCACAGGCATCTTGATAGAGGTGTACAAGACAATAAGGGGCACAGACTGAGTGGATAGGATTAGGCCCCCTCATTATAGGAAAGATGTGGAAGTTTTGGAGAGGGTGCAGAGATTTACCAAGATGTTGACTGGACTAGAGAGCGTGCCTTATGAGGATAGGTAGAGCGAGCTAGGGCTTATCTCTTTGGAGTGAAGGAGGATGACTTGTTAGAATTCTACAAGATGATAAGAGGCATCGATCAAGTGCACAGCCATTTCCCTAGAGCAGAAATGGTGAATACAAAGGAGGCATAATTTTGAAGATGATTTGAGGAAAGTCTAGGCAGGGTGAATGTCAAAGGTAGTTTTTTTACCTTTTAATTTTTTTTTTTATTAACACAGAGACTGGTGGGTGCATGGAACACCCAGCCAGGGATGGTAGCTGAGAAACATACTTTAGGGACATTTAAGAGACTCTAAGGCACATGGGTGATAGAAAAATACAGGACAATGTGGGAGGGCAACGTTAGATAGATCTTAGAGTAGGTTAAAAGGTCAGTACAACATCATAGAACGAAGGGCCTGTACTCTGCTGTATTGTTCTATGATCTATGATAGCCACTAGCCACAAACAGCAGCAGGCGAGGGAGATGTTCCCAACATCGCATGCTCCTCCTGCCCAGAATGATGGCAGGTGAAGCACGGACTTCGGGGCAGTAAAAGCCAGGGAGTGTACGGGATGGAAACAGTGGAGAGTATCCAATACTGTTTGTTCCCAATATTATGTGGCAACTTTCTGACAGCACTCTGGTGTCTCCCTGTGGCGGTCCACAGTACTGTAGTGCTCTCAGATGCGGGCACTGACACACTTCACAATTCAAAGGATGTTGAACGGAAACATTTTAATAAGAAGGCAGCAACTCCAAACTCCTGCTGCTTACTCTAGTCCATTGGCACCTCCTGCACACTGACGCCATCCTCAGACTTTTCCCACGGCACGGGATCGGGAACGTGGGGGTCATATGCCCAACGTGGGAAAACCCTCTTGTACAAGTTCATCAGCACAGTGTCCTGGGATTTGAGCTGGCCATCAAACAAGCATTTCATGTGTCCATGAGTCCCTGCAGACAAGAGAGAGGCGCCATGTCAGACTGGAGCATAGATCAGAACAACTTCTCAGACAGACACAGACAGAAGTAGCAAGAGACTCGTTAAAACTTCAGTTCTGTTCCACCATTTAACACCACTACTTCTGTACCCTGATCCAACCTTTCCCCACATTCCTTCACCCTTTTTACAATAATACATCTTCTTCCTATTCCTGACGTTGTACCACTGTCTGGTATAGAGGGGCGACTGCACAGGATAGGAAGAAGGGGTAGAAAGTTCTGAACTCAGCCAGCACCATCATGGCTGCTTGTCTCAACATCCAGGGCACTTCAAAAGGAGACGCCTCAAAGAAGTGGCACCTGTCATGAAGAACCCCCATCACCAGGACAGGCCTCTTCTTATTGCTATCCAGGATGAGGTACAGGACCCTAGAGGCACACACTCAACAACTCAGGAACACCTTCACATTTCTGAATGGACAATGAACCTATGAAGATGACCTCACTATTTATTTTATTTTTCATATTTTTTGTTTTTAAAATTATGCTCTGCAATGTACAGCTGCTGCATAACAAAAATTTCATGACATATGCTAGTGTTGTTAAACCTGATTCTGACTGTGGGGTAAAACTGTTGAGGAAGGGAAAGGTAGAACATTGGGAAGGCCATAGTGTCAACAGCACATTTAAGTTATGACCCAGTTAAATGGTAAATGCTAACAGTAACTGTTAAAGGTTCATCAGCAATCATAAGGTGTACCTAGGATCAGATAAAGTCCAGACTTATCAAATCAAGAAAAAAAAGTTAAAAGCAGTTAATGTTGTATAACAAAAGAGATTATGCAGACTAACACACACAAAATGCAGGAGGAACTCTGCAGGTGTCTGGCAGCATCTATGGAGAAGGGTCTCGGCCCAATGCTGACTGTTTATTTCCATAGAGGTTGTCTGACCTGCTGAGCTCCTCCAGTATTTTGTGTTTTAGTGAATACAGTAAATGTGAGGTGCAAAACTGAGTATTGTTGCTTCTAGATTACAACAGACCCTCCGAGATTGACTCGTTCTACCCTCCAGTCCTGCCATCCCAGAAATCAGTCCATTGAACTCTGTGGTGAGAGCATCCAAGCTCAGGTGAGGAGATCACAGCTGTCCACACAACTCCAGATGTGGTCTCTGCAGGGTCCTTAAATCCCCAAATCACTATCCAAAAACCCTAACCTGTCCCCTAACTCTACTCACCTGCCCCCTAACCTGTTGCCTCAACCATCTGTACGAACTTCGAAGTGACAAATAAACTCAACCTTTCTTTCTTCATCTCCACCGAGCTTCTGATGGACGGAAGATCACTGCTGAAGCACCTGAAGGAGGTTGACCTCAGGACCCTGCCCCAAGGGACTCCTGTGTGATGTCCTGGGGCTAGGTGAGTGACCTCCAACACCCACCCCCATCTTCCTCTGGGTGAGGTCTGATCCCCATTTCCCCTCAATGCCCAGCTTTGCCTGGGCTCTTTGATGCTCCACTCGTGAAAAGCTGCAGGGGAAAAGTCACCTTGGTGCTGTAGTAATGAGACTCCATAGAGCATCATGCCACAGCACTGTCCTACCACGTCTCACTGAGCTCTGCTTACCTAAAGGCTCCTTGATGTGGCCTTTGCGACCCCACTTTGTACGGAGCTCCACTGGTTTGAACCACAGAACATCATCTGAAAGAAAAACAGCAGAATTGTGTCCTTACCCAGGGCATCAATGCCTCTATCAAACCCTCCGTTATCAAGGATCCCCACCACCCAACCAATGCTCTCCTCCTACAGATGTGCAGTGCAGAGCATCCTACTACGCTGCGTCACTGCCTGGCATGGAAGCTGCAGTGCAGCACGCAGGAAGGCTGTCCAGCGAGGAGTCAGAACTATGCAATGCAGCCTATCCACCGTGAAGGATGTGAAGAGAGAAAGGTGCCAGAAAAGGGTCAGTAACATCATGAAGGATTCCACCCATCCTGCTCAGGGATTTTTTTGTCCCACTCGCATCTTTGAGGTGGCTACGTAGCATCCACCAGACTCAAAACAGTTACTTTCTCCAAGCAGCAAGGCTGATCAATACCTCCACCCATGAACCCACCTCTCCACACCCCCAACCACCACTACTTTTTCATTTCCTGTCAGAGGCACCTTGTGTACAGACACTCCTGTGCCTGGTATCACTTTATGGACGTATAAACAGTGTATATAACCTATATTTATTGTGATTTTATTATTATTAGGTTCTTTATCTTGTTGTATGGTAACAACTATTCCGTTCTCCTTTACACTTGTGTACTGGAAATGACATTAAACAATCCTGAATCGTCTTAGTACTAGTATTGGGCAGGAGGTACAGGAGCCTCGGGTCCAGAAACAGTCATTACCCTACAACCATCAGGCTCGGAAATCAGTGTGGACAACTTCACTCACAACACTGAACTGATTCCACAACATACAGACTCACTTTCAAGGAATCTACAACTTGTGTTCTCATTATTTTTATTAATTGCATTGTGTCTGCTTTTGCACATTGCTTGTCAGTCTACGTTTATGTACAGCTTCGCACAGATTCTATTGTACTCCTTTATTTTACTGTACTTCCTGTATCTTAGGGTGACACACATGTACTATGATAATAAATTTACTTTCAACTTTGGGTAGCAGAAAGGAAATCTCCCTCCACACTCACCTTACCTAGTCACAGCCTCCAACAGCAGTGGCAACACCAGTTGGACAAAATCACTGGGCTGTCGGTTTTGAACAGCTCCTTGGGAACACATTGAGCTAAAGGGGAAACCTGGGTAACTACTGAGAACAACAGAGGGATCACCACAGCTTCCGAGCTCCTGAGATACCCGAGGCACCTCAGGAACATCTTCAGAGGAACAATATGCAACACTCAGCTCATGAAAAGTGAACTGCAAACTCGGTTACCTTCACCTCAATCACAATGAAGAGGTGATGGATGGTCAGGACTCCTGCACAAACTACATTCAATAAAATTGACCAAGAAAAAAAAGAGGGTCAGACAGAGTGAAACTCCCTCCACACCGTCCCATCACACACTCCCGGGGTCAGACACAGAGTGAAGCTCCCTCCACACCGTCCCATCACACACTCCCGGGGTCAGACACAGAGTGAAACTCCCTCCACACCGTCCCATCACACACTCCCGGGGTCAGACAGAGTGAAACTCCCTCCACACCGTCCCATCACACACTCCCGGGGTCAGACACAGAGTGAAACTCCCTCCACACCGTCCCATCACACACTCCCGGGGTCAGATACAGAGTGAAGCTCCCTCCACACCGTCCCATCACACACTCCCGGGGTCAGACACAGAGTGAAACTCCCTCCACACCGTCCCATCACACACTCCCGGGGTCAGACAGAGTGAAACTCCCTCCACACCGTCCCATCACACACTCCCGGGGTCAGACACAGAGTGAAGCTCCCTCCACACCGTCCCATCACACACTCCCGGGGTCAGACACAGAGTGAAGCTCCCTCCACACCGTCCCATCACACACTCCCGGGGTCAGACACAGAGTGAAGCTCCCTCCACACCGTCCCATCACACACTCCCGGGGTCAGACACAGAGTGAAACTCCCTCCACACCGTCCCATCACACACTCCCGGGGTCAGACACAGAGTGAAACTCCCTCCACACCGTCCCATCACACACTCCCGGGGTCAGACACAGAGTGAAGCTCCCTCCACACCGTCCCATCACACACTCCCGGGGTCTGACACAGAGTGAAGATCCCTCCTCACTGTCCCATCACACACTCCCGGGGTCAGACACAGAGAGGAGCTGTGCTGACTGAGCTGGGAGAAATCGAGGCAAAACTACTGGATAAAGTTCGTGGAATACTTTGGAGGTGGCACTAAAAGTCTCTTGGACAACTGAGTGAGTGACGGCGCTGGTTGGAAGCTCGGTGTGGAGTTTTACTGCCGGTTTGGGCTGGGTTTGTTGGCGGCTGCTAACTGCGTAGCTCCCAGCTGCGGCCGCTGGCAACTCGCCAGGAAGCCGGTTCGCTCCAAAACCCGAGGCAAACGCCGTCGTTCCCCCCATTGACATCGGGGCAACGTTCCTCCTCCTTTATCTCCCTGATTTTCGTCCGGTGTCAGAGCCGGAGCATCTGAAAGGACGTTTCGACCTCTCCCGGCCTGGGTTTCTGCAAGTCCGACGGAGCCTTTCCTGGCGCCGAGCCAGTGAGGAACTGTCGACTGCAAACTTTCCCGGCTAGTTACTCCATTCGCTCCAGGACTTCTAATCGACACCGCTGTAAAATTCGCGGACTGGAAACAGCGCCAGCATGCCGGACCGGTCTCCAGGGAGTCGCGGGCCTTCGGGGAGTTACACAAGGTCGGCTGCCTCCCCGGCCTCGGACAACGCCCTGTTTCGGTCCGTGAAGGTGGAACGCGGGGTGCAATGTATTTTGCGCCCGGGAATGACACTAGAAAAGTGTGTGGAGGCCATGGAGGGCCTTGTGGGGAAAGGCGGCATTTTGGCCACCGAAAAGGAGTTCGGAAAGGCGGTGTTCTATCTGGCGAATGAAGAGCTAGTGCACCGGGCCCTAAGCAGGGGAGTCACGGTAGACAACATCTTTTTACCGATGCAGCTGGTGACGGCCCCCACGCAACGTATCGTGCTTGGGCATGTTAAGCCTTTCATTCCGAATGAGGACCTGCTTCTCCCACTGGCCCGTTTAGGGCAAGTAAGGTCGGAGATCACTGCCATCCGACACAAATTTAAGAGACGCACCCTCCGCACCGTAATCTCTTTCCGGCGTCAGGTATTCGTGCAGCTGGAAAAGGAGGACGATGTTGAGGGCCGGTTTACTGTCCGGCACGAGGGAGTAGATTATCAGCTGTACTGGAGCTCCGAGCGCCCACGGTGCCATGCGTGCAGGGAGGTGGGGCACTTTCGGAGGGACTGTCCTGCCGGCCGGAACCCGAGGGAGCCCACTTCAGGCACCAGTGCCCCAGCTACCTCTGCCCCTGATCCTACTCCTGCGCGTGCACCTGCGCCTGCAACTGACCCTGCCCCCGCCCCGGCTCCTCACCCTGCCCCTACCCCTGTCCCTACTCCTACGGTTGGGTTGGTCCCTGCTCCTCTCCCTGTGGTTCAGGTGGGGGATGGGGTGGAGTCTGTGCGGAGTAAGAAGGCAAAGAAGAAATCCAAACACCCTAAGAAGTCGGCCTCTGAGGCCGCAGAGCTCATGCCCATTTGCCCTGAAGTGGAGCGTGGGGCTCAGGGAGGTGCGCAAGCAGACGGGGTGATGGAAACAGAGAGCACCGCCCCATCGGTGAAGCCTGCACCTGTGTGCTCCTCCGGCGTGAAGAGGAGAAGGGAACGTTCCCGCAAGAGGGCAGGGGATGTAGATGCGGGGGAGTCCCAGGAAGGGGTAGGAATCCGGGCGGATGTTAGTTCCAAACCTGAGTCCCCAGATGTAGCCACCAGTCCTGGGGTAGCTGGTGTGGTTGTGCAAAAAGCTTGTGATAGCCCTGTTTGCACATATGAGACAGCCCTGGAGGCCTCCACCCAGGACTTACTAGCCAGCGCCTCCCTGGAGGCAAGTGAACCGAATAGTGTAAGAGGAGATGAGACAAAGCTCTCTCATTCTCAGCACCAGGCTGCTCGTGAATCCCTTGGACCAAAGGTGCCAGGTTCCCCTTTATACCTGCCCCCGGGGAGGACGATATTCTATGCACGTCGACCCCAGCAATAAATGGCTCGCAGGGAGTCCCTGGGGATTGCCCCTCCACTGTCGCAAATGTGGATGAGACTGATGCGACGGTGGAGCGGGCAGGTAAGAGCGAGGTGCCCACTGCGCGGTGTGGGTCACAAGCGCAGCCATCTATTGGAATATGCGGGGAGGACGATGGGGATTCTGTCTACAGTGACGGGTTGGAGGGGGACTCCTTCGATAGTGAAACAATGGATATCCTCACCCCTCCTGAGAAATCCCCATTGATACCTGTAGAGGAAATTAAGCATTTCATTCTCACCTCTGAGGGTGCCAAGCACCGGCCTCAACTAGCCTCGCTTCGCTGGCCCAGCATGCTGAGGTTGGTGAAGTCCCTGCGAGTCATCCTCAGATGTAAGGGAAAGGGAAAGAGGAATGTGGTGTTGGGGAACGACAGATGGCAACTAAAATCTTTCCTAGATGACCTAGTAAGGGACATCAGAGGGAGAAGCAGCCTCGCTCCAACGGGGGATGGTGGGTCACAGGGTGGCGTTGGTACCGCTCAAGCCCGGAAGGCAAAAAGTATCCTTGCTTTCTTTCGGGACAGTGTGGTGGAGGGCGCCTCCGCTCTCACCGGAATGGGCACAACTGCTGAGGCCTAGTGTACTCCCGACATGAAGCTTACTATAGCTAGTCTCAATGTAAGCGGCAGCAGGGGTCCTCTTCGCAGGCATAACAATTTCTCAGTCCTCAGGGATGGGCGGTATACGGTGAGTTTCCTGCAGGAAACTCATACCATCCCTGGGGACGAGTCTGCTTGGCTCCTGGAGTGGCGGGGCGGGGTCTACATGAGCCACCTCAGCTCCATTTCTAGAGGGGTGGCGATCCTGTTGGCCCCGACCTTCCAGCCAGTAATTGAAAGGGTACAAGACGTTGTGCCCGGCCGTCTGCTCCACCTGGTTGTGTGCCTGGATGGCGTACCATTGCATTTTATCAATGTGTATGCTCCCAGGCGCGGTGTGATGCAGACGCGCCTATTCTGTCAGCTGTCTGTCCACCTTGCTGAGCTCCATCGATCCTGGGGATTGCGTCATCCTTGGAGGAGATTTCAATTGTACCCTCGAGGCGGAGGACCGCTCGGGCCTCCAACGCGACCCAGCATCAGCAAAAAAGTTAAAGGAGCTAGTTGGCTCCTTTGACTTGGTGGACAGCTGGCGGAATCTTCACCCCAACTCTAGCGCCTTCTTGAGAAGGAGATTCCAGGATAGACCGCATGTACATCTCTCGGGCCTACGTCTCCCGCGTGTCGGCGTCCTCCATGTGGCCATTGTCGTGCTTGGACCACCACCTTGTGTGGATGGAATTTATTCCACTACACCCTCGGGTGGGATCCGGGTATTGGCATTTTAACAACCGGCTGCTGGATGACAGCCGATTCCGGGTTCGTTCCGAGCGTTCTGGGTCTCCTGGAAGGAGAGGCGGAGAGAGTTCTGCTCCCTACGGCTATGGTGGGATGTGGGCAGAGCCCACATCCGGTTTTTATGTCGGGAGTACACTAGGGGGTCGACAAAGAGGCGGGGCTCTGAGGTTGAGCGGCTTGAGAGAGCGTTGCTTGACCTGGAGGCCCACCTCAGTCCGACCGCTGGAGACCAGCAGCTGCGGCAGGAATACCAGGAGAAGAAGGACGCACTAAGGAACCTGCAGCTTCAGCAGTCCCGAGGTGCGTATGTGAGGTCACGGATCCAAATGCTGCAGGATTTGGACCGTGGCTCACCCTTCTCCTACTCGTTGGAGAGGTGGCGCGGAGTTCAAAAGCAGCTAGTGGAGCTGCTGGCTGCCGATGGCTCCTCCATCACGGACCCTGATGGAATTAACAACGAAGTCCGTTTATTCTATCGGTCCTTATTCTCGCCTGAACCGTCAAATGCAGAGGCGTGTAATGAAGTCTGGAAGGATTTGCCTAAGGTCAGCCCAGAGGACGCAGTGCATCTGGACGTCCCCCTGACTCAGGAGGAGCTGTCCACTGCCCTTCGGCAACTCCGGAGGGGCAAGTCCCCTGGCTTGGATGGACTGAGTGTTGAGTTTTATGAGGCTTTTTGGGATGTCCTGGGGGATGATTACAGCCTTGTCCTAGGGGAGAGCCTAGCCACCGGAGAAATGCCCCTCTCATGGCGAAGAGCTGTTGTGGTCCTACTGCCCAAGAAGGGAGACCTCCGCCTGCTAAAGAACTGGCGGCCGGTCTCCCTCTTGTGCGCGGACTACAAGATCTTCGCCCGGGCAATGGCCAACCGTCTGGGTTCGGTATCTTACAGTCCCGAGCCGCTCCATCCAGGACAATGTCCACCTAGTACGGGACCTGATCCACCTACTCCAGGAGACTGGGACCCCGGCAGCGTTTCTTTCTCTTGACCAGAAGGCGTTTGACCGGGTGGACCACAGTTTCCTGGTGGGCACCCTGCAGGCTTTTGGGCTCGGACCACACTTTGTGGCCCGAGTTCGGCTCCTGTACTCTGCCGCAGAGCGCCTATTTAAGATTAACGGATCATTGACATGACCTATTCCCTTCCGAAGAGGAGTGCGTCAAGGGTGCCTCATGTCCGGTCAACTGTATGCGATCTGTGTTGAGCCATTCCTCAGCCTTCTTCGGCGAAGGCTGACAGGTCTGGTTCTGCGCGAACCGGACATGGAGGTCGTCCTCTCGGCCTACGCCGATGACGTACCCCTCATGATGACAGACCCCTGTGACCTGCGGAGGATGCGCGAGTGCCAAGATGTTTTCTCAGCGGCATCCTCTGCGAGGATCAACTGGGCGAAATGTTCCGGATTCTTAGTAGGCCAGTGGCAGGTGGACTCCCTGCCGGAGGAGATGAGAGCTTTTGAGTGGAGCACCAGACGCCTTCTCTATCTGGGAGACATACCTGAGTCCTTCTGGGGAGACCTGGCTGGCGAACTGGCAGGACCTGGAGACAAAGGTCATGGCCCGGCTAGGGCGCTGGTCAGGCCTTCTCAGGGTGCTTTCCTATCGAGGCAGGGTGGTGGTCATAAACCAGCTGGTGGCCTCCATGTTGTGGTACCGGATGGTCACCTTGGCCCCCCCTGCCCCTTTTGTCGCGAGAATGCAGAGGAAGCTAGTGGACTTCTGGGGAAACAGGAAACACTGGGTCTCTGCAGCGGTTCTGAGTCTCCCAGTAGGAGAGGGCGGACAGTCACTGGTGTGCATACGCACACGACTGGCGGCTCTCCGCCTCAGGACTCTGCAGAGATTCCTGTACGCCAAGCACCCTCCCAGGTGGCACGTGTTGGCGACTTCCTTCCTCCAGAGGGGCTGCTGCCTTCACGAAGATATGCAGCTACCACCGGCGGGCGTCAGCCCTGCCGCCTTGCAGAGGCTGTCCGGCTTTTATCAGGACCTACTGAGAGTGTGAAACATGGTTGCCTGAGGCCGGGAATCCCCTCCTCTGGCAGAGGGCGGGGTCCTGGCCGACCCTTGCACTGTCTCAACGGCTGTCGGTGCGGCTCGGGTGTGTGGATCGACTCAGGCTGAGCTGCTTGTCAGGCCCAGGCACCGCAGCCTTACCCGAGAGACGAATCCACACAACTTGAACCGTCTTTCATCGACACCCACAATCCCATTCAGGGATGCAGGCAGGAGGTACCTTTATGGGCTGCTGCTCCACACCCTCTACTTCCTAGCCTTTGTCCACCGTCCCGACACGCCATGGCGGTCGGTCTTTCCACCTGGAGGTGAGGGGGGTCCCCAATAGAAGTCCCTTTACAAGGGAGTCCTTCCCATGCACCTGGGGGATCTCGGCATGAGGGTGCTGCATAAAGCAGTGCCCTGCAATAAGTTCTTTAGTCTGTACACGGATCTCCCAGCCACGTGTCACTTCTGCGGGCTGGAGGAGACCGTGTACCATATGTACGTAGAGAGTGTGAGGCTGCAGCCCCTTTTGGCGTAGTTGGTGGGCTGCTTCTCGCCTTCTGGTTGCATTTCAGTCCCACCCTATTCATATATGGTCATCCAGTAAGGAGGGGGGCACAGAGGGATGAGGATGTCCTTGTCAACTTGCTCCTAGGGCTGGCGAAAATTGCCATCCGTGGCTCCTGGAAAAGGGTGGCAGGAGGTTCTCCCCGGGCGGACTGCCTGGCTATGTTTAGGGGGTATGTTCGTGCCCGGGTGAACATTGAAAAGGAATACGCACAGTCCACGGCGACCGTAGAGGTGTTCTGGGACTGTTGGGCTCCGCGGGGTGTAAATGCCATCATTGATGAGGATGGTAATATATTGGTTTAACATGTATTGGGTCTGTTTGTAGTGTAGTAAATGTGTTAGTCACTGGTTTTTTACATATTGTATAGCACCGACATTTATAATAAAGAATTTGTTTAAAAAAAAAGGGTCAGACACAGAGTGAAACTCCCTCTGCAGTGACACATCACACACTCAAATGAAGGGCCCTTGACATGTAATATTCAGACACTTGTCATGAAATGTCAGCTGTTAACTCACATTCTAATATGATTACTGCCACCCCACTCTCATCCCCTTTCCCCACCACCTCCAAAGTCAAGTCCCTCCCTCCACTCACCACGGTTGAAGAACATGTATCGAACCACCGAGGTCTTGCTCATGATCTTGAAAGGGTGTCCACTCAGGGTGATTCGCTTCACAATCACTCGGTCAGGGTCAACTTTTAGCACAGAGCCCGTGGCTATCAGGTCCTGCATACCTGGGCAAGTGCAAGGTGTAACAGGCTGTAAGTGATGGGAACAGGTCACTGTGAAACCCACCTTCCCTGCACTGAACCACTCACACCTATCGCAACGCCTCTACTTCACATTCACTCATGGGTAGCAGCTCCAGAGCACGGGGCATCGCAGACAACTGCCGTCATCCACTGGGGAGTCACAGAATTAGGTTTCCATAAACTCACAAGTCAGCTGTTAACATCCTGGGACCTGGTCACACCAGCAGTGAGCCATCAGCCATGATAATTTGAGGCATGGCTGCATAATGGTTAGTGTAACATTTTCCAATGCCAATGACCCAGTTCTCCCCGTGACCGTGTGGGTTTCCTCTGGGTGCTCTGGTTTCCTCCCACATTCCAAAGATGTACTGGTTAGTAGGTTAATTGGTGATACGGGTGTAAAAGGGCAGCATGGGCTTACTGTGCCAGAAGGACCCATTAACCATCCTATATCTTTAAATTAAAAAAATTACTCAGCAAGCAGCAGGCCTGGGCACCCCTGCAGCGCAACTTCACTGCAGTATCACCGAGTCTGGACCCACTGAAGTCCCAGGCACAGGCAGAGCACGTGTACTGACAGGCAACGCCAGCCACAGTGACACATGGACACCAGATGCTTTATACACACGTGCTCGTCCCCAACACTGTTCATGCACACGCACACAACTATCTTTACCAGTATACACACACACACCTTACCTAAATTCTTATGGACACATTTCTACTGTACAGACACCAGCCCCTAGCTCCCTACTCACACATAAGCACTTCATGTCCACCTACACCCACATGCCCCACCCCAAGTCCAGACCTGCTGAAAATCAGCAGGACGTACCGTTGGCTCTTTGCCGGAACATCAAGACCGTCGCTGGAGGAAACGTTATTGGGCAGTACACCGTGCCCACCACTGTGGTATTAGGACGCAGAAACCTCTCACACTTGAACTTGTTGGCTGCGGAGGAGAAGTAGTTGGTGAGTGAAGAGACCTGCCTCACGTCCTCGGAGACCCTCATTCCACGAGTATCAGCTGTGCTGACTGACATACCCAGTGAAATACTCACATAGTTAATGAACATGGAGCAAGGCCTTTGGCCCACAATGTCGTGTGAAGTAATTATGTTAGTAAATCAAATGCTGAACTGATCTCTTCTGCCCACACAATATCCCTATTCCTCCATTTCCTCATATTCAGCTGTCTCTCTCTGAGCCTCTTGAACACCCCTGTTGTATTTGCCCCCAACGCACCAGGCAGCACTTCACTGTGTGTAAAAAAAAAACTTGCCCCACACATCTCCTTTGATCTTACCTCTTTTCACCTTAAATGCTTGCCCCCTGGTATGAGCCCAAAATGTCCACTGTCTATTCCCCTTCATAGGTGCTGCCTATTACTCTATCAGGTCTTCCCGCAGCCTCTGCTGCTTCAGAGAAAACACCCCAAGTTGGTCCAAACACTCTGGCCACCCGTCAGGTATCCCACAGGGCAGGGTGGCGCAGCACAGCCACTCCTACACCATTCCTTCCTTTAACCAGCACCGCACGAGCTTCACCAGGACACTACCTGGATTAGGCAGCAGGTGTTACAAGCAGAGTTGGACAAACTTAGGTTGATTTCTCTAAATACTGACATTGCCAGAGGTACCCTCATCTCATCAAACGTGCCCTGACAATCCCCGCATGGAAGTGTCCCCCCTCGACCCACTCAGGATCGCCAGCCATAGAGGTGTTGGGATGCAGAGAAGAACCATCTTCTTTGCCGCTCAGCTTTCCTTTGCTTGTTTAGAATTTTATATAATCATCTACGTAAATGCAATTGTTCAGTGAATTTTACAGTAATTATGACAGTTACTTCTGTATTCTTCTAGAAGCTTCTTAGTTTTCACTCTACATATCAAGCCACTTAAATCTGGCTACGTTAGAGGTTAATTGTTAACACTGGATCGTTAGCCAGCTGAGTATGTGACATCCTCAACTATTTTCTCCTTTGTTCTCTCAGCTCCTCTTTCATTTTCCATTCTCGTAGCATTTTAAAAAATGGTCGTAAGCAACAGGTCTTGTGTCTCATCCTTGCGAATAACCTTTGGATTACAAACGTATCCGGTGGCAACAGAGGGTGGTACCCACCTGCTGTGTGCTGGGAGAAGAGTGGAGGAGCCCGGAATCGCCTGCAGCCACAGTGGAAAACCATCATCTCCTTCGACTTAACAGGCTCACTGTTGCTCGCATGTCTCCTCAGCAAAAAATGGACAACGGACATCTAGAAAAGACAGCATCATTCCTGAGGCAGTCCTCATCACGAGATTACCCTCAAACACACAAAGCCCATGCTACAGAAACCCCAACTCAAGTCTATCTGGCTGTGACACGGGACGACACACTCATGCTGCAAATGACCCACATATGGGTACCCAGGTCAATACAGACTTTGGTACTGTTGGTGTTCTTCCTGCGAGGGTCTGGTGCTGCACAACACCAGGGTGCGGTACCAGTGGGGACGGGTCCGTCACCGCGTGCGTAACACTGGGGTATGGTACCGGTGTGGACAGGTCCGTCACCGCGTAACACCGGGGTACGGTACCGGTGCGGACGGGTCCGTCACCGCGTAACACTGGGGTACGGTACCGGTGGGGACAGGTCCGTCACCGCGTAACACCGGGGTACGGTACCGGTGGGGACGGGTCTGTCACTGTGTAACACCAGCAAACTGTACGAAGTCCAGTCCTGCTGACCATCTCCAACTCATTCCCTTATCCCCTCTACCCCCCACACCCTTTCCTGCCCCCTCCCCAGTGGCCAGCGTACCTTCTGCTCATGGGGCAGCAGGGTGAATAGGACAAGAGGTGCCTGAGGCTTGAAACTCTCCATCATGGTCAGCGGCACATTGCGGATGTGGACTGTGACATACCACCCAGCCTGGGAAAGAAGCCAAGAGAGAGGGCATGACTGCAGTGCAGAGTGGAGCAGGAATCCAGTTACAACTTATTGGCAATTAAATTGGTACATTTGCACTTAATGAAATGAGGCTGAAACACACAAGTAATAAAATGCTGGGGAAACGCAGTAAGTCGAGCAACATCTATGAAGAGCAATAAATGGCCAATGTTTTGTGCTGAGACCCTTCATCAGGGCAAAAATTTGGAGTTCAACAAGTCAGGCAGCATCCCTGAAGGGGAATAAACAGCTAATATCTATTAACTTGTACTCCTTCCCCATTCCCCCACCACCTTTTTATCCTGCTCAGCCTGCTTCCTTACCCATCCTGATGAAAGAGTTGACTGTTTTCCCCCTCCACAGATGCTGCCTGACCTACTGAGTTCCTCCACGTGTGTGCGCGCGCACGCACGCGTGCGTGGTGTGTCTGTATGTGCGTGCAGTGTGTCTGTGTGCGTGCGCAGAGTGTGTGGGCAAGTCTGTGTGTGTGTGTGTGTGCGCGTGCATGTGTGTGTGCGTGCAGTGTGTCTGTGTGTGTGCAGTGTGTGTGTGGGCGAGTCTCTGTGTCTGTGTGTGTGCATGCGTGCGTGCAGTATGTCTGTGTGTGCACTGTGTGTGTGGGCAAGTCTGTGTGTGTGTGTGTGTGTGTGCGCACGTGCATGTGTGTGTGTGCGAGCGTGTGCGTGCAGTATGTCTGTGTGTGCGCGCAGTGTGTCTGTGTGTGTGCAGTGTGTGTGTGTGTGTGTGTGTGTAGTGTGTCTGTCTGCGCGTGTGGTGTGTCTGTGTGCACGTGCGTGTGTCTGTGTGTGCACGTGTGAAGATTACCAGCAGTTGCAGAATCTCTTGTGTTTAGATGGAGAAAGTCTTGTTGCAATGCACAGTGCTTCAGTCAAACCAGATCTGAAGTGCAGTTGCACTATGCTCTTCTCTGTAAGCAGGGAGAATCTCCCACACTGTGGAGTCACAGCACCCGCGACCTGGAATGAGGAGTCTTTCCGGGGACAGGGAATGACTCTCCCACTGCCAAAACCCACCATGATCTTCAGACCTGACCAATGCTATCCTTTAGGGTGGCATGGTAGTGCAGTAAATTAGCAGTTAGCATAATGCTATTACAGTGCCAGTGACTTGGCTTCAATTCCCACCAAAGGAGACTGTACATTCTCCCCAAACCCACATGGGTTCTCTGGTTCCCTCGCACATCACAAAGGCGTATGGGTTAGCAGGCTAATCAGCCGTGCGGGTGTAATTGGGTAATGAGTGCTTGTTGGGCCAGAAGGGCCTGTTACTGTGGTGTGCCTGTTTATTTATTTGGAGATGCAGTGCAGAACAGGCCTTTCCGGATCAACGAGCCGGCCGCCCAGCAGCCCACCGATTTAACCTTGGCCTAATCACAGCACAATCTACAATGACCAATTAACCTGCTACCCAGTACATCTTTTGACTGTGAGCAGAAACCAGAGCACCTGGACGAAAGCTACTAGCACACAGGAAGGAACATTCAAACTTCCTTAGGGAGGATGCCGGAATTGAACTCTGAACCGATACCCCAAGTTGTAATAGTGTTGTGCTAACTGCTACACTACCGTGATCCTCTCTAAATAAAATAAAATTTACTGCTAGAAAATTGATTAGACTAGGAAGTTTATGCTTCAGTTCATGGAGAACATAACTGAGATAAGACTGGCCAGTGTTGGCCTCCATATTCTGTATTCCCACAGCAGGGGACAGGTACATCTGAAACTCCTTCGAGTCGGTATTAACACACCTCACCCAATCAGTACACAGTATGCCCCATTCCCCGAATGTTTTTAGTGGAGATCAGGGTGCTGAAGCAGTAAACTGCGAAGGATATTTGTGCCATTCAGCACTGCTCTGCACAGACACGTTACCATTGCACCTTCCTGCTCCTCTGTCTGCTCACTGAAGATTCGCTTCCTCGTTCGGGCAAAGTTCTGGAACTGGAATATCCTGGCATAATCCCGGGGTAAGTTCTCTTTGGGATCCCACGGTGATGCCCGGAAGCTCTTCAGGCCTCTGTATTTCTGAAACCTGTGAAGTTTGCAGGAAATCATCAGGATACACAAAAAATAGCTACACCAGAGTAAGGGAAGTGCAGAAACCAAGGAAAAGTTGACTGCTATGTTCCACCTTCCAACTGGAGACACACACCTTCCCTTCCAAAATGTGCAGAGGGACATTTTAGATCCAGCTGGTCAAGCAAGGCCTTGGCATTATCTCATGGCTGAGACTCCAGTCTGAAACTGCACTGGGACTATCGGTATGAATGCACACTCAAAGTGGCCACTTTATTAGGCACACCTGCTCATTATCTAATCAGCAACAATAATGCATGAAAGCATGCAGACATGTTCAAACGGTTCTGTCGCTGTTCAGACCAAACATCAGAAAAGGGAAGTCATGTAATCTAAGTGACTTTGACCATGGAGCGATTGTTGGTGCCAGACGGGGTGGATTGAGTATTTCAGAAACTGCTGATCTCTTGCAACAAAGCCATCAATTCCATTATCCAAATCTTTGAAACATACAACACATGTCATATTATCAGCTGATGTGTGCTTGGATTTTCAGAGGCCTTTGAGAAGGTGCCACCCATGAGGCTGATAACAAGCTACAAGCCCATGGTATTACACGAAAGATTCCAGCATGGATAAAGCAGTGGCTAACTGCAGAAGGCAAAGAGTGGGAATGAAAAGATTCTAAATGGAGAGAAAATACAAAAAACTGAGACAAAAGGGACTTGGGAGTCCTTGTGCAGGGTTCCCTAAAGATGAATTTGCAAATTGAGTCTGTGGTGAGGAAGACAAATGCAATGTTAGCATTCATTTCAAGAGGACAAGAATATAAAAGCAAGGATGTAATGCTGAAACTTTATAAAGCACTGGTGAGGCCTCACTTGGGGTATGTGAGTAGGTTTGTCCCCCTTATCTTAGAAAGGATGTGCTGACACTGGAGAGGGTTCAAATGAGGTCAACAAAAATGATTCCAGGGTTGCACGTCTTGTCATATGAAGAGTGTCTGATGGCTCTCGGCCTGTATTCACTGGAATTCAGAAGAATGAGAGCTGACCTCATTTGTAACTATTGAATGGCGAAAGGCTTGATAGAGCGAGTATGGAGAGGACGTGCCTATGGTGGGAGAGTCTACGACCAGAGGACACAGCCTCAGAATAGGGGGGCGTCCTTTTAGAATGGAGATGAGGAGGAATTTCTTTAGCTAAAGGGTGCTGAATCAATGGAATTCTTTACTACAGGCAGCTATGGAGGCCAAGTCTTTCCGTATATTTAAGGCAGAGGTTGATAGATTTTTGATCGGTCAGGACATGAAGGGATACGGGGAAAAGGCAGGAGATTGGGCTGAGAGGAAAATTAGATCAGCCATGATGAAATGGTGGAGCAAAGTCAATGGGCCAAATGGCTTAATTCTGCTCCTCTATCTGATAGTAAAAAGAATCAGTCCCAACACAGAACCCTGTGGAACACCACTAGTCACTAGCAGCCAACCAGAAAAGGCTCCCTTTATTTCCACTCTTTGCCTCCTGCCAATCAGCCACTGCTTTATCTATGCAGGAGTCTCTAGAGTTTACAGAGAATGGTGCGTAAAAAAAATAACCCAGTGAGTGGCATTTCTGTGGGTGAAAATGCCTTGTTAATGAGAGGTCAGAGACGAGTTCAAGCTGATAGGAAGGCAACAGTAACTCAAATAACCACACATTACAACAGTAGCATGGGGATGAGCATCTCTAAGTGCACAACACATCAAACCTTGAAGTAGATGGGCTACAGCAGCAGAAGACTACACAGTAGCCGATTTACTAGGTACAAGTGGTAGCTAATGAAGTGGCCTTTGAGTGCATACACTAGAACCTCTTAAGGGGGTTACCCTTCCTGCAGTAAACAGTCAGATCAGCAGAAAAGGTCGTTAGCTGCAGTCTACCATCACTATTCAACAAAGGGACAGGAAAAAATCATTGCGGACACCACCTACCCAACAAACCAGATTTTCCCTTGTGGAAAGCGACATAGGGCTAGTGAAATAAAGGCTCCATCCCCAGGCAGTTAATCTAATCAACCATTCTAGATACCCCCCCACCCCACCCTTATCTATTACCCCCATCACTGCACTACACTGTAAACAATTTAAACCACTATTTATCATGCTGCTTACTTTGTAAATGATAGTATTTGCGTATGTATTGAATGAGTGAAGGTTTTTTGTTGCACGTCACATGGTGACCCACACACCACAGCAAACTCCGTATACCTGTGGCAAATGATCAACCAGGCAATGTAAAAGGTGACATTGCCAACTGAAAGAGGGTGGCAAGAGCTTCTTAGATGCAGCTCATGAAAAAATGGAGGAGCAAGGGAAATCAGTGGTGATTCTGAGAGATATAAAACAGTGCAGTTGGTGGAACCTGGACAAGAGAGAATGCAGAAAGTACTCAGCAGGTTAGGTAGTACCTGTGGAGAAAGAATACCCAAAGCAACATTTGTCAGTATCTACACAAGCACGGTCTTGCTGTCTCCACAGATCTGAGGAAGGGTCTCAGCCAAAACACTATTTATTCCTCCCTGACCTGCTGGGTTCCTCCAGCATTTTGTGTGTTCCTCTGATTTTCCAGCATTGGCAGTATCTCATGTCTCTGATTTGTCTCGCCACAGATGCTGCCTGACTTGTTGAGTTCCCCCAGCATTCCCTTTCACTGGATTTCCAGCAATATTTTGTGACCGTATGCACTCGATTGCAATTATATGTGCTGTGTGCAACTATACTAACTGTGTTTTGACCTTGGCCCTAGTTTTGTTTAGCTCCATACCTGTGTATGGTTGAGTGACAATGAACTTGAATAAAATGTTCCTGTTACACACGGTTGCGTAGAGAGCCTGGCCTGAGACAAAGTGGAATTGGTCTTTTCTCACTAGGGTTTAGATGAATGAAAGTCAGTCTAAAGGGGATATAGAGAGGCTTCTTTCTCAATCTGAACAGTCACAGGATTTTTAAAGGAGACGAACAATTTCTTTATCTAAAGGTTTATAACTTATATCCAGAGGGTGGCGTGGCAGCATAGCATGACTGCAGCACCGGTGACCCAGGTATTCCTGCCACTGTCCGTAAGGAGTTGGTATATTCTCTCTGCGACTGGGGCTTCCTCCGGGTGCTCTGCTTTCCTCCCACATTCCAAACTTGTAAGGGTCAGTAGGTTAAGTGGTTCCATCGGCATAATTGGGCAGTGTGGACTCATTGGGTGAGAAGGGCCGGTTACCAGCTCTAAAGAAACAAACAAGTTCCACCACCACTCTGTTTAAAAGCAGGATTGTGTGCACCAGGGTGTCACTTGTCCATGGTAAGCAGACACTAAACGATTGAGACAACTGCCCCCAGCAGCCAGTACCTGATTCTTGCAGCTACATCCTTTGGAGTGTCCACTTCATCAGGGAACATTTCATCCATCCGTTCTTGTTTGTACTTTTCTAGCATCTCCTCCTCCTCAGCTTCGTCAATCTTCTCATCGTAATTGTCATCACGGACACTCTCAGGCAAAGTCATGGTTTCACATTCATCCACAGCCTCTCCTTCATCGTCACTCTCATCGCTGGCCTGAAGAGAGAGAACATTGGCAGTACTCACGAAGGCCAGGTTGGAGCCAGTCAATGAGACCCAGACACAAAGCCCTCACTCCAGAAGTTTCAGACTGAGCCCTCCAATGCAGGAGGGGCTGTCTGTCCTGAAACTGTTCTGCCCAGTCTTCCCTAATTCCAGATGATGGATGTAATGCACCCACAAGTTACCTACCTGTGACACAGCGTCTCCCATCAGCTCTTCCTCTTCCATCTCGTCACCACTTTCTTCCTCCTTGTCCACACCTTCCTCATCGTCCAGAATCCAGGCAGCCTGGTAGTCTGATGTGCCTTTTGGGACCCTTCGAACGATCTTCCTGCTTTCCCTCAGTGCATCTAAATCAGCCAAATTGGCAGAGCTATGAATGGGCATTGAAGGCTTTGAGTCAAAGAGAGCACGGCTCACCTGCAACCCACAATTCAGGACCAGCGCGTTAATGCTGGTGTAACCCAGCCACGAGACCAGCCTGAGGCAAAGACTGTTTGCCTGGATCACTGCTGACAGTTTAGGGGCAGGGGGTTGGGGGGTAATGAGAGGTGGGTGGGTTGGAGTTAATTATACAGGCTAGAAAGACAAACAAGAACATGTTAATCCTTAATAAAACTCTGCCATTGGTATCACAGACACAAGAGATTCTTCAGATGCTGGAAATCCAGAGTAACACACAAAATGCTGGAGGAACTCAGCAGGCCAGGCAGCATCTATGGGAAAACACAGTTAACGTTTCGTGCCAAGACCCTTTCAGATGACAGGTCTCCTGATGAAGGATCTAAGCCCGAAAGTCCTTTCCACAGATACTGACTGACCTGCTGGCTTCCTCCAACATTTGGCAGGTGTCAACGGCATCCTGATTGGAGGCCTCCATAAATCTGTTAAATAAAGAAGAGGTTAGTGAGAAGCACACAGTTTGTACAAGGGCCCATGAGACAACTCTGTCACTCCACACTCCATAAATATGCAACGGGTTTAATAACTGCTGGTATCAAACATGATTGTCAACTCCAGTGAAAGGTTGTTGACCTGAAATGTTAACTTGGTCTCTGTCTCTCTCCCCATGGATGTTATCTGACCAGCTGAGCATTTTCAACCATTTCAGATTTCAGTAGCACAAATTACTGATTTTCATTGATTCTATCAACATTCGAATTCAACATTTCCTCTTCGCTCTCAACTCTACCTTAATCCCGTCACCCGGGTTTAATTATTTGTTAAAACTTTCATCACTTTTCCAGAGAAATATCTGGAAAATTACCATATTTACAAGTTTGTGGTGAGGTTCAAGCCAAGGGAATTCACTGTAAGTCCATAAATAAACAATAGTTATTAAATGATCTCTAATGAACTTGAGTCATGGTAAAGGGTCTCGGCCTGAAACATTGACTGTTTATTCCTGTTCACAGATACTGGCTGACCTGCATTTGGTGTCTTGTCCAAGATTTCCAGCACCTGCAGGATCTTTTGTGTCTAATGAAGTTGTGATGAGCAGGCTTCTGATGAACATTCTCTGGCTGCCTGGGACACATGACATCACACAACAAAGCAGCCCACTATCCTCCATCCAAAACACTCCTGCATATATCTACATCTGTAAAATGCTGACAATACCTCCCAAACCGACAGACCCCACCATCAAGATGGGAAAGGACTCGGAGACGCAAGGGAATATTACCACGTAGAGTCACCCACTATCCTGATTAGGAAACATATAACTGGTCAATAACCACTAATGTCTCTAACTCCTTCCCCAACGTCACCATAGAAGCACATTCACAAGAAGGGTGGCAGCAGTCACGAGGAGATTCGCCACTTTCTGCTGCAGCAGTTAGTGGTAGACAACTCAAAAAAGAAGAGTGAAACGTGTTTGCAGCATGCCCAGTACACACCGTCGGCCTCCCTCAGCTCCTCATCCGTCGGCCAGGTCTGCTCCCCTTCCATTGGGTCAGGGACCACCTCCAACTCCAATGATTCTTGCTTGCTGCAGTCTGCTTTCATCAGAACTTTCACATCTTCTTCCATCTCGCAGGAAGCATCCTAAGATCAGAACAAGAGCTTAATCGTTAGTAATCAATCAATCTCACCCCAAAACCAGGAGCATTTCTTATTAATAACAACATTATTCAGAGAATCAGCAACAGCCTGAATCCATAAGACCATGAACAACTAGGAGCAGAATTAGACCATTCAGCTCATCGTGTCCGCTCCGACATTCCATCATTATCCCTCTCAACCCCACTCCCCTGCCTTTGATACCTTGACTGATCACCTCCAGTAACCTGGCCTCCACATCAGTCTATAGCAATGAATTCCACAGATTCACCACGCTTTAGCCTAAGAAATTCTTCTTCATCTCTGTTCTAAAGGGATGTCCTTTTTGAGGCTGTGCCACGTGGTCCTAGACTCCCCCACTATAGGAAACATCCTCTCCACATCCACTCTATCTAGGCCTTTCAATATTTGATAGGTTTCAATGAGATCCTCCCTCATTCTTCTATCCGCTCTCACTCCCTGTAGGAGGTTAACCCTCACCCATCCCATCCGCTCCCACTCCCTGCAGGACGTTAACCCTCACCCATCCCATCCGCTCTCACTCCCTGCAGGACGTTAACCCTCACCCATCCCATCCGCTCTCACTCCCTGCAGGATGTTAACCCTCACCCATCCCATCCGCTCTCACTCCCTGCAGGACGTTAACCCTCACCCATCCCATCTCACTCCCTGCAGGACGTTAACCCTCACCCATCCCATCCGCTCTCACTCCCTGCAGGACGTTAACCCTCACCCATCCCATCTCACTCCCTGCAGGACGTTAACCCTCACCCATCCCATCCGCTCTCACTCCCTGCAGGACGTTAACCCTCACCCATCCCATCTCACTCCCTGCAGGACGTTAACCCTCACCCATCCCATCCGCTCTCACTCCCTGCAGGACGTTAACCCTCACCCATCCCATCTCACTCCCTGCAGGACGTTAACCCTCACCCATCCCATCCGCTCTCACTCCCTGCAGGACGTTAACCCTCACCCATCCCATCTCACTCCCTGCAGGACGTTAACCCTCACCCATCCCATCCGCTCTCACTCCCTGCAGGACGTTAACCCTCACCCATCCCATCCGCTCTCACTCCCTGCAGGACGTTAACCCTCACCCATCCCATCCGCTCTCACTCCCTGCAGGACGTTAACCCTCACCCATCCCATCCGCTCTCACTCCCTGCAGGACGTTAACCCTCACCCATCCCATCCGCTCTCACTCCCTGCAGGACGTTAACCCTCACCCATCCCATCCGCTCTCACTCCCTGTAGGACGTTAACCCTCACCCATCCCATCCGCTCTCACCTCAGCACCTGCTGTTTTCTTTGTGACTCTGGGGTTCAGGGGCATGGGATCAGGTGGCCCATCAACCTGGCTCATCTGAAAGTCACCGTGTCCAACAATGTGCACCAGCTTATTGACATCGAGAGGTTTCCCTCGGACGTAGCCTGTCACCTTCAGCGTTCCCACGAGGCCACTCTCCTCACTGGCTTCAAATGCCATGTGCTGAGCCAGTAAATAGGAACGGTGGTGTCGATAGGACAGCTGCCTCTGCTTCTGGTCGCCCATGTGTCTGATGAGCTGAATGGCCTCCTGCTCAGTGTCCAGGTGAAAGGGCTTGGCGTCGAGAAACCGCCGCTCCAAAATCCTGCTCAGATTCCTCTTGGCATCAGCTCTCTTCTTGGCGGGAAGGTCATTAACTCCCTGAACCACAAACACTGTGGAGGAACAGTTAGTTAGAGGTGTGGGACCAGCCTTACCCTCCCACCCCCTCCTGACAGAAACTCATGTTACCAGTTTTGTTCACACCCCCTGAAGTCAGTCCTGCTCTAACAACCTACAACATGGTGCTCCTCGAAGCCAATTTTAATCCAAACACAGCCGGTTTCCTTTCCCACAAGGGGGCAGCATACAGGTTTGTATCTACAGAGAGGAATAAACAGTTGGCAGTCCCAGACAAGTTCAGGATCAAGTCTCATCCTGAATTTCCAAGTGTTTATTATTCTTCATAAATGCTGCCTGATCTGCTGAGTTTTTCCAGCATATTGTGCATGTTACTCTGGATTTCCAGCATCTTCAGAATTTTCTGTGTTTATTTTTCCAAATTTTAACTGTAATTACATGTTACATTGCGCCAGACATATTAGGGACTTTGAAGAGACTCTTAAGTATGCACACGGATGAAAGAAAAATGGAGGCTACACAGGAAGGAAGGGCGAGGTTGATCTTAGGGTCATCACAACGTTGTGGGCCAAAGAACCTGTACTGTACTGTAATGTTCTATTCATTGTCATTTCTTACGATACTCTTTGTGGCTTAAAACATCGAAGAATTGAATGCCTAAACCCATCATTATACACTGGATTTAGATCGAACTACTGCACTCTCCATTTGTTTGAGAAACTCAATCATGCTGTGATCACTCTTTCCAAGTGTAATTTGCCTAAACAAAGGAGACTACAGCAGGATGAGGGAGGAGTTGGATAGGGTACACTGGGAGCACAGGCTACGTGGTGAGACACTTGAGGAACAGTGGAAGACTTTCAAAGAGATTTTTCACGGTGCTCAACAAAAGCGTATATCAGTTAAAAGCAAGGACTGTAAGGATGGGGAGAGCCCACCTTGGATAACTGAGGAAATAAAGCATTGAACGGAAAGATTGTGCATACAAAGTTGCCAAGAGTAGTTGGAAACTAGAAGAATGGGAAAACTTTGAAAAGGAACAAAGACCACGAAGCGAGCAATAAAGAAAGGGAAGATAGATTATGAAAACAAAACAAGCACAAAATATAAAAACCGATTGTAGAAATTTTTATAATTATATAAAGCGGAAAAGGGTGACCATAGTGAATGTGGAGGATGAGAAGGGGGAATTGATATTGGGTAATAAGGAAATGGCCAAGGCTTTGAATGACTATTTTGTGTCAGTTTTCACAGTGGAGGACACGTCTAACATGCCAAAGAGAGATGATATGGATGTGATGGGAGGTGAGGACCTCAATACAATAGTTATCACTAAAGAGGTAGTGCTGAGCAAACTTGTGGGCCTAAAGAGAGACAAGTCTCTGGTCCTGATGGAATGCATCCCAGGGTACTGAAAGAAATGGCAGAGGTTATAGTTGAGGCTTTGGTGATAATTTACCAAACTTCTCCGGACTCTGGGCAGGTCCTGGTGGATTGGAAGACTGTCAATTTCACACCACTGTTCAAAAAAGGACGTAGGCAAAAGGTAGGTAGCTATGGGCCAGTTAGTTTAACATCTGTAGTTAGGAAAATGCTTGAAGCTGCCATTGAAGAAGAAATAGTGAGGTATCTGGAAAGAAATGGATCCACCAGGCAGACATAGCACGGATTCAGCAAAGGCAGGTCCTGTTTGATAAACTTCCTGGAGTTCTTTGAGGATATAACGAGTGGATAGAGGGGAACAGATGGACGTTATTTACTTAGATTTCCAGAAGGCATTCAATAAGGTACCACATAAAAAACTTATCCTTAAGATAACAAAGCATAGAGTTGGGGGTGATGTATGGATAGAAAGCAGGGAGTTGGGACACACGGGTGTTTCTCTGGTTGGCAATCAGTGGTGAATGGTGTGCCACAGGGGTCAGTGCTGGGCCTGCAAATGTTAACAATATACATTAACGATCTGGAAGAGGGGACCGAGTGTAGTGTATCCAAGTTTGCTGATCATACTAAATTGCGTAGAAAAGCAAATTGTGCAGAGGATACAGAGAGTCTGCAGAGAGATATAGATAGGTTAAGTGACCTGATAGAGGTGTGTAAAATGATGAGAGGCACTGATTGTGTGGGTAGCCAGAGGCTTTTTCCCTAGGGCTGAAATAACTAAGATGAGGGGATACAGTTTTAAGGTACTTGTAAGTAGGTACAGAGGGGATGTCAGGGGCAAGTTTGTTTTTTTTATACACAGAGTGGTGGGTGCGTGGAATGCACTGCTAGCGACGGTGGTAGAGGTGGATACAATAGGGTCTTTTAAGATAGGTACATGGAGATTAGGAAACTAGAGGGCCATGCGGTAGGGCAATTCTAGGCAGTTTCTTGACTAGGTTACATGACTGACACAACATCGTGGGCTGAAGGGCCTGTAATGTGCTGTAGATTTCTATGCTCTATTATGTGAGTTAACTCCAGATCTCCAGCAAGTGCAGTCTACTGTGTTGATATAATGACTGACCCTCCCAGTCCTCAGCACAACCAAAATGAATCCACATACCATGGCTGGGGAAGCCCTGGGCAAGCAGACAGGAGAGACAGAAGTCCCCGTAACTGTCCCATCCCTCATACGGATCCAGTACAAACATCAGCGTGTCAGCTACCTTGGCCAGGTCAAGAACCGCATGAATGTCACCTAAAATAGAACAGGAAAGCAGAGCAGTAAGTTCAGCTCGGAACACAACTGCCCTGATCCACAATTCTCAAAGCCCAAACTGAACCCATCACACAAATCTTTCATGGGCATTCCTCACATTTACACCTCTCCAATTTCTTACAGCCAGAATCAAGTTTATTATTGCTGATGTATCATGGGAAAGTTGTTGTTTTGCGGCCGCAGCACAATGCACTACATAGAATACAGTACAAATTACAGAGAAAATAAACAGTGTAAAACAGGGACAGAACACTGAGGGAGTGATCACAAACCATTCAGAAATCTGATGGCAGAGGGAAAGAAGCTGTTCCTGAAACATTGAATGCGCGCCTTCAGGCATTACAATTACCATTTGGGTAGCCTCCAACCTGATGGCACGAACATCAATTTCTCAAACTTCCAATAATGCTACCTCCTCCCCCCACTTCACCATTTCCCATCCCCTTGTCCCTCTCTCATGTTATCTCCTTGCCTGCCCATCGCCTCCCTCTGGTGTTCCTCCCCTCACCCCCTTCCTCTTTCTTCCATGGCCTTCTGTCTCTTTCACCAATCAACTTCCTAGCTCTTTGCTTCATCCCTCCCCCTCCAAGTTTCAACTATCACCTGGTGTTTCTCTCCCCCCCCACCACCTTTCAAATCTACTCCTCAGCTTTTCTTCTCCACACCCACCAAAGGGTTTCTGCCCGAAACGTCGACTGCACTTTTTCCCCTATAGGTGCCGCCTGGCGCTCCAGCATTTTGTGAGGTGCCCATGATGGAGCTGGCTGAGTTTACAACTTTCTGCAGCTTTTTCCAATCCTGTGCAGTGAGCTCTCTATAGCAGACGGGGATGTAACCAGTTACAATGCTCTCCGTAGTACATCTGTAGAAATTCCTGGGTGTCTTCGGTGACATACCAAATCTCCTCAAACTCCGAATGAAATCGAGCCGCTGTGTGCCTTCTTGGTGACTGCATCAACATGTTGGACCCAGGACAGAGCTTCAGACATGCTGACACCCAGGAACTTGAACCTACTCAACCTTTCCACTGATGACTCCTCACGAGGACTGCTTTCTCCACCTCCCACCTTTTCTGTCGGCCCCCATCCCCATGACTACAGTTATAGCTTTATCCCCTCTATTCGTAACTTCTGCATGCCACCTAGACAGACACACTGATCGGTAAAGACAGTCGCTCACCTGCGTTTCCTCGTACAAAGTAAAACCTCCGCTTGAGCCTGGCAGACACCAACCCAAAACACTGGCCACTTCCATCATCGTCAAACACAGTCGCCTTCTCGTCGCTGCAAATCAGCCTCAAGACATCCTGGACACCGATGCCACCATGCAGGGGGATCACAGCCACCAGGTGCGGGGGGCCGTCTCGACTGCCCAGACCCCGCTTCTCCGTCAGCACCTGGAGAAGGAACGTGTGCCAAACACTTCAACTTCTGCTATGGCCATCTCCGTGCACAGGGCAGCACGGTAGCCTTAACACTTCACAGTGTCAGCGATCTGAGTTCAATTCCCGCCACTGTCTGTAAGGAGTTTGTATGCTCTCCCTCCTCATACAAAGACAAAAACAGTTCCTTTCCCCATACGGTAAGGCCGATCATCGCCTCCACCCACTAACTCCACCACTACTTTATTATTTCCCGTCAGTCACATTATGAACAGCCTAGTGTCACTTAATGGATGTACAATGCAGACAGATTATCTCATGTATATTTATTGCGTGTTTATTATTATTATGGTGCTCATTAGCTTCTGTGTTTTATTTGTGCTGCATCAGGCAAGGAGCAACAATGATCTTGTTCTCCTTACATTTGTGTACATTAAACAATCTAAACAACATATGGGTTGGGTTAATGAGCTGTGGGAATGCTATGTTAGTGCTGAAAGCTTGGCAGCACTTGCAGGCAGGGCGGCACGGCAGCAGCGGCCTTTCGGATCTGGTGTTACTTTAATTTAATTTTTTAATTTAATTTTAAGGCACAATTTTTGATTAGGGTACATGGATAACAGAGCGACTATCTACCATCGCCAGATACTGCTACAATACAGAGACCACCCAAAAACAAACCTTCACAAAGATCTGCTGGTTAAATTGCGCGACCTCGGCTTGCTGAGGGGATCGGGCCTACAGACCTCGGAGTCGCCTGATGCCGGTGGCCGGAGGTGGAGATGTCGTAAGCAGTGTGTGAGGAAATGGAAGCAAGGCATAAAGCAAACCCTAGCCGGCCAGCTCTCCCGTCCATTCTGCTCTCCAATGTCCGCTCCCTGGACAATAAATTGGACTACGTCCAACTCCAACGAAATACTCGGCGGGAGTACAGAGGCTGCTGTGCGTATGTTTTCGCAGAAACGTGGCTGTCCGATGGAATCCCGGACGCCACCATTCAGCTGGACGGGCTCGTCTTGTTTTGAGCGGACAGAGATGCAGCTCTTTCCGGTAAGACTCGCGGTGGCGGCTTGTGTGTTTACATCAATACGGAATGGTGCAAGAGCTCTGTGCTGGTTTCCAGATACTGCTTATCGCTAGTGGAGTTTGTGACTGTTAGATGCAGACCATTTTATTTACCATGGGAATTCACCACTGTCCTTATAGTCGGCGTATACATTCCCCCCAGCGCTAATGCTAAGGAGGCGCTCTGTGAACTGTACGGGGCTATTAGCGAACTGCAGAACGCACACCCTGATGGACTGTTTATTGTTGCCGGAGATTTTAACCAAATTCCATCAGTATGTGGACTTTGCAACAAGAGGGGAGAACGCGTTGGACCTTGTTTACACAAACATTCCCGATGCGTACCGGGCGGAGCCCCGCCCCCACCTCAGTTACTCTGACCACATCTCTGTTATGCTCATCCCAGCATACAGACCGCTCGTCAGGCGCTCCAGACCAGTTCAGAAGCAGGTAGAAACCTGACCAGCAGGAGCCATCTCTGCTCTTCAAGACTGCTTTGAGCACACTGACTAGCACATGTTCAGGGAGGCTGCAACCGATGGCGACTACCAATTTAGAGGAGTACACAGCATCAGTGACTAGCTACGTCAGCAAGTGCATTGATGACGTCACTGTGGCCAAGACCATCACTACACACGCTAACCAGAAGCCATGGATGACCGTGGAGGTGCGTGCGCTGCTGAAGACCCGTAACTCCGCCTTCAGAGCAGGTGACAAGGCAGCCCTAACAACAGCGAGGGCCAAACTGTCCCAGGCCATCAGAGAGGCAAAGCGTGCACATGCCCAGCGAATCCACAGCCACTTCCAGGACAGCGGCACATGTGGAAGGGCATTCAGGACATCACCAACTACAGGACAACATCACTTGCCTGTGCTGGTGATGCCTCCCTCCCAGATGTGACGAAGACAACTCCTCCTCCCAATGACCAGGTACTGTGTCTTACCGTGGCCAATGTGAGGAGAACCCTGTGCAGGGTCAACCCACGGAAGGCTGCTGGACCAGACAATATTCCTGGCAGTGTGCTTAGAGGATGTGCAGACCAGCTAGCAGAGGTTCTCACTGACATCTTCAATGTCTCCCTGAGCAGCGCCGTCATTCCTACATGCTTCAAGGCCGCCACCATCATCCCCGTGCCGAAGAAGTCTTCAGTGTCCTGCCTCAACGACTACCGTCCCGTTGCACTCACATCCATCATCATGAAGTGTTTCGAGAAGCTCGTCGTGAGGCACATCAAGACCCTGCTACTCCCCTCACTGGAGCCCCTGCAGTTCGCGTACCGTCCCAACCGTTCACCAGACGATGCCATTGCCATCACCCTCCACCTGGACAAAAAAGACACATACGTTCGAATGCTGCTCATAGACTTCAGTTCAGCATTCAACAGAATCATTCCTCAGAAACTGATTGGAAAGCTGAGCCTACTGGGCCTGAACACCTCCCTCTGCAACTGGATTCTAGACTTCCTGACTGGGAGACCTCGGTCAGTCTGGATTGGAAGCAGCATCTCCAACACCATCACACTGAGCATGGGGCTCCCCCCAGGGCTGTGTGCTCAGTCCACTGCTGTTCACTCTGCTGACCCACGACTGTGCTGCAACACACAGCTCGAACCACATCATCAAGTTCGCCGACGACACGATCGTGGTGGGTCTCATCAGCAAGAAAGATGAGTCAGCATACAGAGAGGAGGTGCAGCGGCTAACGGACTGGTGCAGAGCCAACAACCTGTCTCTGAATGTGAACAAAACAAAAGAGATGGTTGTTGATTTCAGGAGGACACGGAGCGACCACTCTCCGCTGAACATCGACGACTCCTCCGTAGAGATCGTTAAGAGCACCAAACTTCTTGGTGTTCACCTGGCGGAGAATCTCACCCAGTCCCTCAACACCAGCTTCATTGCCAAGAAAGCACAGCAGTGTCTCTACTTTCTGTGAAGGCTGAGGAAAGTCCATCTCCCACCCCCCAACCTCTCCACATTCTACAGAGGTTGTATTGAGAGCATCCTGAGCAGCTGCATCACTGCCTGGTTCGGAAATTGTACCATCTCGGATCGCAAGACCCTGCAGCGGATAGTGAGGTCAGCTGAGATCATCGGGGTCTCTCTTTCTGCCATTACAGACATTTACACCACACGCTGCATCCGTAAAGTAAACAGCATTATGAAGGACCCCATGCACCCCTCATACAAACTCTTCTCCCTCCTGCCATCTGGCAAAGGGCACGAAGCATTCAGGCTCTCACGACCAGACTATGTAACAGTTTCTTCCCCCAAGCCATCAGACTCCTCAATACCCAGAGCCTGGACTGACACCAACCTACTGCCCTCTACTGTGCCTATTGTCTTGTTTATTATTTATTGTAATGCCTGCACTGTTTTGTGCACTTTATGCAGTCCTGGGTAGGTCTGTAGTCTAGTGTAGTTTTTGTGTTGTTTTACGTAGTTCAGTGTAGTTTTTGTATTGTTTCATGTAGCACCATGGTCCTGAAAAACATCGTCTCATTTTTACTGTGTATTGTACCAGCAGTTATGGTCGAAATGACAATAAAAAGTGACTTGACTTGACTATTGCTGTCCCCAGCACATCCTCAGACTGTGTTGGTCATTGAGACAGACGACACATTTCACTCTGTGTTTCAATATACATATAACAAATAAATCCGACCTTCTCTTACTCGAGTCCTGGGCAGACTCAAACCTGGACTCTTGTTGGAGAATCTTAAGGGTTGTAACGGCGGCTGAGCTGGTGCGATAACGGGGCTGACTCACCGCCTCTCTACACTGCCGCCGCCGCTGGCTGGCATGATGCCTCCTGTCGTGTTTCCGCTGGTCCTTCTTCGCTTTCCTACTAACGACCTTCACATCAACTCTGCCTGTGGACACAGCACAGTATCAGCACAGGACAGGGGCTGGCTGGAAGTAGCAAGGCTGGGACTGGGGCGTGGAGGTCGATCCAGAAGTTAGAGTGTTGTGGTAAAAGGAAAGCAGGAGTCAGGCTTCAAGGGTAGCTGGGGAGGTGGAGTGGGGCTTTTAGTGAGAAAGGAGCAGGGAGGGGCTAGTGGGTAAGGAGTACCTGGCTGGAGGAGAAGGATCTGAGAGTTGGGTGCTGTGGTGCAAGACTGGTAAGAAATGGAGAAGAGACTGATGGGGAGGGGGGCTAGCTGAGGGCAGCTGCAGGTGGAAATTGAGAACCAGTAGTGTTTCAGTCAGGAGACGGTGATGAGAAAGAGTGGGAAGGGATGACAAGAGGCTGTTGGGGGTGAGGGCAAGGACATTGAGGGTTGAGAAGGACGTGTGCTGGCTGTGGTTAGATTTGGGAGAGGCCAGGGTAAGACGAGAGAGGAAAGAAGGATGAAGGGCAGGGCCACGGAGGACAGAGAGGGACAGGGGACCGAGGATCAGGGGGGAGAGGGACGGGGACCGAGGGAAGAGGGTCGGGGGATTGAGGGGGACCGAGGATCAGGGGGGAGAGGGACGGGGACCGAGGGGAGAGGGTCGGGGGATTGAGGGGGACCGAGGATCAGGGGGGAGAGGGACGGGGACCGAGGGGAGAGGGTCGGGGGGGGAGAGGGACGGGGGACCGGGACCGAGGATCAGGGGGCTCCAGAGTCCCGGGACCAGGCCTTCCCCTCTACCTCTGTTCGCCCGCTCCACGGCGCCCTTGGTACGGTGCCGCCCCGCCTTGTGCGCCTTCTTGGGCCGATTGAGGGAACCGGGCCGATGCGTCTCCTGCTGCACCATGCCGCCCGCCATCGCCAGCGACGGCAAGAAGGGACCTGGCGCACTGCACCCTGGGATGCCGGAGGACTGACGGGCGCCTCCAGCCTTTCCTTCGTTCGAGTGTCACGTCCCCCGTGACGAAAATAAAGAACCAGCGGAGATGGAAAACACTTTGGAGTCCAGTATTGCTATAAACTACTAATATTTATTAGTAACTACGCAATACAGTAATATAAATGAAGATAAATCAAACAGGTTAGCAATGATTATATATAAGTAGGTAAATCAGTAAGTGTGGAAATAGATGTATGAAAAAACCAAGCTTCTTCAAGTCTAGGGGTAAAAGGACAGTCTTACGATGTTGAGTTCAGTTCAGTTCAGTTCGTGGTATTTAGTTGAATAGCGATGGAGAGAGAGAGTGTGAGTTGAGTCTTCAGGTCTTCTTCGGCAAGGACTCTTCCACCCCCACCGATGACCCCTTCTCCCATCTTCAACCCTCCTGTTCTTCATGGACACCCCGCTCTGGTCTTCTGCCTGCTCTGGATCTCTTTATCGCTAATTGCCGACGGGACATCAACCGTCTCGACTTCACCGCACCTTGTCCCCATTCTAACCTCACTCCTTCCGAACACTCTGCTCTCCACTCCCTCCGCACTAATCCTAACCTTATTATTAAACCCGCCGATAAGGGGGGTGCTGTTGTAGTCTGGCGTACTGACCTCTACCTTGCCAAGGCACAGTGACAACTCACGGATACCTCTTCTTATCTACCCCTCGTTCATGACCCCACTAAGGAGCACCAGGCCATTGTCTCCCATACCATCTCCGACTTTACCCGCTCAGGGGATCTCCCATCCACTGCTACCAACCTTATAGTTCACACACCTCGCACTTCCCGTTTCTACCTCCTACCCAAGATCCACAAACCTGCCTGTCCTGGCCGACCTATTGTCTCAGCTTGCTCCTGCCCCACCGAACTCGTTTCTGCATACCTCGACACGGTTTTATCCCCCCTCGTTCAATCCCTTCCTACCTATGTTCGTGACACTTCTCACGCTCTGAAACTTTTCGATGATTTTATGTTCCCTGGCCCCCACCGCTTTATTTTCACCATGGATGTCCAGTCCCTATATACTTCCATACCCCACCAGGAAGGTCTCAAAGCTCTCCGCTACTTTTTGGCTTCCAGACCTAATCAGTTCCCCTCTACCACCACTCTGCTCCGTCGAGCAGAATGAGTCCTTACTCTTAATAATTTCTCCTTTGGCTCCTCCCACTTCCTCCAAACTAAAGGTGTAGCTATGGGCACCCGTATGGGTCCTAGCTATGCCTGCCTTTTTGTTGGCTTTGTGGAACAATCCTATGTTCCAAACCTATTCTGGTATCTGTCAACACACATCAAAGTTGCTGGTGAACGCAGAAGGCCAGGCAGCATCTCTAGGAAGAGGTACAGTCGACGTTTCACGCCGAGACCCTTCGTCAGGACTAACTGAAGGAAGAGTTAGTAAGAGATTTGAAAGTGGGAGGGGGAGGAGGAGATCCAAAATGATAGGAGAAGACAGGAGGGGGAGGGATGGAGCCAAGAGCTGGACAGGTGATTGGCAAAAGGGATATGAGAGGATCATGGGACAGGAGGCCTAGGGAGAAAGACAAGGGAGGGGGGGAAATCCAGAGGATGGGCAAGGGGTATAGTCAGAGGGACAGAGGGAGAAAAAGGAGAGAGAGAGAAAGAAACACACATCAAATTTGCTGGTGAACGCAGCAGGCCAGGCAGCATCTGTAGGAAGAGGTGCAGTCGACGTTTCAGGCCGAGACCCTTCATCAGGACTAACTGAAAGAAGAGTGAGTAAGGGATTTGAAAGTTGGAGGGGGAGGGGGAGATCCAAAGTGATAGGAGAAGACAGGAGGGGGAGGGATAGAGCCAAGAGCTGGACAGGTGATAGGCAAAAGGGGATACGAGAGGATCATGGGACAGGAGGTCCAGGAAGAAAGACAGGGAGGGGGACCCAGAGGATGGGCAGGAGGTATATTCAGAGGGACAGAGGGAGAAAAAGGAGAGTGAGAGAAAGAATGTGTGCATAAAAATGAGTAACAGATGGGGTACGACAGGGAGGTGGGGCATTAGCGGAAGTTAGAGAAGTCAATGTTCATGCCATCAGGTTGGAGGCTACCCAGACGGAATATAAGGTGTTGTTCCTCCAACCTGAGTGTGGCTTCATCTTTACAGTAGAGGAGGCCATGGATAGACATATCAGAATGGGAATGGGACGTGGAATTAAAATGTGTGGCCACTGGGAGATCCTGCTTTCTCTGGCGGACAGAGCGTAGGTGTTCAGCAAAGCAGTCTCCCAGTCTGCGTCGGGTCTCGCCAATATATAGAAGGCCACATTGGGAGCACCGGATGCAGTATATCACCCCAGCCGACTCACAGGTGAAGTGTTGCCTCACCTGGAAGGACTGTCTGGGGCCCTGAATGGTGGTAAGGGAGGAAGTGTAAGGGCATGTGTAGCACTTGTTCCGCTTACACGGATAAGTGCCAGGAGGGAGATCAGTGGGGAGGGATGGGGGGGATGAATGGACAAGGGAGTCGCGTAGGGAGCGATCCCTGCGGAAAGAGGGAGGGGTAGGGAAAGATGTGCTTAGCAGTGGGATCCCATTGGAGGTGGCGGAAGTTACGGAGAATAATATGTTGGACCAGGAGGCTGGTGGGGTGGTAGGTGAGGACCAGGGGAACCCTATTCCTAGTGGGGTGGCGGGAGGATGGAGTGAGAGCAGATGTGTGTGAAATGGAGGAGATGCGTTTGAGAGCAGAGTTGATAGTGGAGGAAGGGAAGCCCCTTTCTTTAAAAAAGGAAGACATCTCCCTTGTCCTAGAATGAAAAGCCTCATCTTGGCTCCATCCCTCCCCCTCCTCTCTTCTCCTATCATTTTGGATCTCCCCCTCCCCCTCCCACTTTCAAATCTCTTACTAACTCTTCCTTCAGTTAGTCCTGACGAAGGGTCTCGGCCTGAAACGTCGACTGTACCTCTTCCAAGAGATGCTGCCTGGCCTGCTGCTTTCACCAGCAACTTTGATGTGTGTTGCTTGAAATTCCAGCATCTGCAGAATTCCTGTTGTCTGGTATCTGTCCCCCACTTTTCCTTCGCTACATCGATGACTGCATTGGCGCTGCTTCCTTCACGCATGCTGAGCTCATTGACTTTATTAACTTTGCCTCCAACTTCCACCCTGCCCTCAAGTTTACCTGGTCCATTTCCGACACGGCCGTTCCCTTTCCAGATCTTTCTGTCTCTATCTCTAGAGATAGCTTATCTACTGATGTCTACTATAAGCCTACTGATTCTCACAGCTATCTGGACTATTCCCCTTCTCACCCTGTCTCTTGCAAAAACGCCATCCCCTTCTCGCAATTCCTCCGTTTCCGCTGCATCTGCTCTCAGGATGAGGCTTTTCACTCTAGGACGAGGGAGATGTCTTCCTTTTTTAAAGAAAGGGGCTTCCCTTCCTCCACCATCAACTCTGCTCTCAAACGCATCTCCCCCATTTCACGTACATCTGCTCTCACTCCATCCTCCCGCCACCCCACTAGGAATAGGGTTCCCCTGGTCCTCACCTACCACCCCACCAGCCTCCGGGTCCAACATATTATTCTCCGTAACTTCTGCCACCTCCAACGGGATCCCACCACTAAGCACATCTTTCCTCCCCCCCCCACTCTGCTTTCCCCAGGGATCGTTCCCTACACGACTCCCTTGTCCATTCGTCCCCCCCATCCCTCCCCACTGATCTCCCTCCTGGCACTTATCCTTGTAAGCGGAACAAGTGCTAGACATGCCCATACACTTCCTCCCTTACCACTATTCAGGGCCCCGAACAGTCCTTCCAGGTGAGGCGACAATTCACCTGTGAGTCGGCTGGGGTGATATACTGCGTCCGGTGCTCCCGATGTGGCCTTTTATATATTAGCGAGACCCGACGCAGACTGGGAGACCGCTTTGCTGAACACCTACGCTCTGTCCGCCAGAGAAAGCAGCATCTCCCAGTGGCCACACATTTTAATTCCACATCCCATTCCCATTCTGACATGTCTATCCATGGCCTCCTCTATTGTAAAGATGAAGCCACACTCAGGTTGGAGGAACAACACCTTATATTCCGTCTGGGTAGCCTCCAACCTGATGGCATGAACATCGACTTCTCGAACTTCCGCTAATGTCCCACCTCCCCCTCGTACCCCATCTGTTATTTATTTTTATACACACATTCTTTCTTTCTCTCTCCTTTTCCTCCCTCTGTCCCTCTGACTATACCCCTTGCCCATCCTCTGGGTCTCCCCCCCCCCCCCGTCTTTCTCCCCGGACCTCCTGTCCCATGATCCTCTCATATCCCTTTTGCCAATCACCTGTCCAGCTCTTGGCTCCATCCCTCCCCCTCCTGTCTTCTCCTATCATTTTGGATCTCCCCCTCCCCCTCCCACTTTCAAATCTCTTAGTAGCTCTTCCTTCAGTTAGTCCTGACGAAGGGTCTCGGCCCGAAACGTCGACTGTACCTCTTCCTAGAGATGCTGCCTGGCCTGCTGCGTTCACCAGCAACTTTGATGTGTGTTCCTTTCATTCCTGGAATCACTCTCCTGAGCGCCCTCTGAACCCTCTCTAACACAACCACATCCGTTCTTAGACAAGGGGCCCAAAACTGCTCTCAGTACTCTGTGTGGTTCGATAGTGCCTCAGCATTACGTCCTTGCTTGTATATTCTAGTCTTCTCGAACTGAGTTTGCATTTGCCTTCCTTGCCAGCTGACGTAGCTCTCTCAGTTCTGATGAAGGGGTTTTAACCTGAAACATTGGCTCTTTCACCAGACACAATCTGACTTGCTGAAAGTCTCCAGCATTTTCTCAAGATTCATGTTTACTTACTGAAGCACCTTCAATTCTCCAAAAGACTGAAGCTGGGTGAAATACTGAAAGGCTTTTATTCGCTGTACAATATGACCTCCGTGCTGATTGTCTGCCCCTGGACTGAGGGGAAGGGGCAAGGCGAAATCACCTTTATTCAGGATCTGTGGGAGGAGCCACAGGGGCAGTCAGCAGAGGGGCGTGTCCAGACAGTTAACCCAGTTACAACATATATATGAGGTTTACCACATTCATCCCTCCTTTTTTTAAAAAGAGTCCCGCGGGGTGAAGTGACTGGCAATATTTAAACAAGTATATTTACAGGTTAAGTCTATCAGGCAGTCGAGTCTGTCGCTGTGATCTACATAGCATCGGCGACGGTGGTTGTGCTGGCTCCAGCCTGACCTGAGGTGTTAGCACGTTAGGCGTCGGTAATACCTCGTGCGTGTGCGTCACGCCAGGTATGGGAGTGTCATGTAGGGTCTGTATAGGGTTTGGGGTGCACAGTGTCTCGTAGGTACATACATTGATGGGTACGAGGTCAATAGTCACCACAGAGCGTTCAGGGTAGGGGCCCGGTGCTCCTGCGGGTGCCAGGTCGTGGATGGAGACTGTGTCCTCCCGCCCATCAGGTAAAACCACATAGGCATAGTGGGGGTTCACATGAAGTAAGTGAACCCTCTCGACCATCGGTGAGTATTTATTGCTCCTCACATGTTTCCGGAACAGCACTGGCCCCGGGGACGTCAGCCAAGTTGGCAGGGTGGTCCCAGTGGTCAACTTTCTGGGAAAAGAAAAGAGCCGCTAATGAGGGGTGGCATTGGTGGCCGTGCATAACAGGGAGCGGATGGAGTGGAGTGCCTCGGGAAGGACCTCCTGCCAGCGGGAGACCGGCAGTCCCTTTGACCTGAGGGCTAAGAGTGTGGCTTTCCACACTGTGCCATTCTCCTTCTCTACCTGTCCATTCCCCCGGAGATTATAGCTCGTGGTCCTACTAGTTGCAATTCCCCTAGCCAGTAGGTATTGGCGCAGCTCGTCACTCATAAATGAGGACCCTCTGTCACTGTGGATATAGCATGGGTATCCGAACGGAGTGAAGAGCTTGCGCAGGACTTTTATAGCTGACGTGGTAGTGGTGTCGGGGCAGGGGATGGCAAAGGGGAACCGCGAGTACTCGTCGATTATGTTAAGAAAGTACACATTGCAGTCGGTGGAGGGAAGGGGGCCCTTAAAGTCAACACTCAGTTGCTCAAAGGGGCGGGTGGCCTTGATGAGTTGTGCCTTTTCAGGTCTGTAGAAGTGTAGTTTGCACTTCTTGGCAGTCCCTGGTCATCATCCTGATCTCCTCAAGGGAGTAAGGCAGGTTCCGGGCTTTCAAGAAGTGGAAAAGCCGGGTGACTCCCGGGTGGCAAAGGTCTACATGTAGGGCGTATAGCCGGTCGATCTGCGCGCTGGCGCATGTTCCCCGGGATAGGGCATCGGAGGGCTCGTTGAGCTTCCCAGGCCTGTACATGATGTCATAGTTGTAGGTGGAGAGTTCGATTCCCCACCTCAGAATTTTATCATTTTTGATTTTGCTCCACTGCTGATTATTAAATATGAATGCGACTGAGCGCTGGTCAGTTAGCAGGGTGAACCTTTTGCTGGCAAGATAGTGCCTCCAGTGCCTTACAGCTTCCACTATGGCCTGGGCCTCTTTCTCTACCGCAGAGTGCCGAATTTCAGGGCCTTGAAGGGTACGGGAGAAGAACGCCACTGGTCTTCCTGCCTGGTTGAGGGTAGCAGCCAGCGCAAAGTCGGAGGCATCACTCTCTACTTGGAAGGGAATGGCCTCATCCACCGCATGCATTGCTGCTTTGGCAATATCCCCTTTTATGCAGTTGAAGGCCGCGTGGGCCTCGGCAGAGAGGGGAAATGTGGTGGACTTGTGGTGGACTTTGACCGGGGGGGCGGGCCTTGTCTGCATAGTTAGAGACCCATTGGGCGTAATATGAAAAGAAGCCCAGGCACCTTTTGAGGGCTCTGAGGGTATTGGGAAGAGGGAGTTCCAACAAGGGGCGCATACGGTCGGGGTCAGGGCCAATGACTCCATTCTCCACTACACACCCAAGGATAGCAAGTCAGGTGGTCCCAAGTACACACTTGTCCTTGTTATAGGCGAGGTTGAAAGATTTGGCCGCTTGGAGAAATTTTTGGAGGTTGTTGTCGTGATCCTGCTGGTCGTGACTGCAGATGGTGATGTTATCCAGATATGGGACCGTGGGCTTCAGTTGGCACTGGTCCACCATCTGATCCATTGCCCTCTGGAAGACAGATACACCATTCGTGACACTGAAAGGGACGCGCAGGAATTGATAAAGCCTGCCGTCCGCCTTGAAGGCGGTGTAAGGGCGGTCCTCCCGGCGGATGGGGAGCTGATGGTAAGCGGATTTTAGGTCTATGGTCGAGTACACCTTGTACTGTGCTATCTGATTGACCATATCCGCGATGCGGGGTAGAGGGTACGCGTCGAGCTGCGTGAACCTATTGATGGTCTGGCTATAGTCCACGAGCATCCTATTCTTCTCCCCGTTCCCAACAACCACCACCTGCGCCCTCCAAGGACTTGTGCTTGCCTCAATGACCCCCTCCCTGAGCAGCCGCTGCACCTCCGACTTAATGAAAGCTCTGTCCCCCGCGCTGTACCTCCTGCTTTTAGTTGCCACAGGTTTACAGTCGGGGGTCAGGTCGGCGAACAGCGGTGGGGGAGGGATCCTGAGGGTGGAGAGGCCGCAAATGGTGTCGGTAGTGTGGCAGTTGGCATGGTGTTGGGTGGGATGTGCGAGTCGGTGTGTGTGTGGTCAGTAGCGGGGTATGTGACGTATCTCTACAAAACTGGGGATTTACGACAGTAATTGGCGGGAGGGGCCCATCATACTTCATTGTCACGCTTTTCATGTGGCTCTGGAAGTCCAACCCCAACAGCACAGGGGCGCACAGTTGAGGCAAGACCAGTAACGTAAAGTCTCGATATTCTGTGCCCTGCACCACTAGCGTCGCTACACAACCCCCCCGGATGTCTGTTGTATGCGACCAGGAAGCCATGGTGACCCTCTGACTTACCGGCTATATCATGAGTCCACAAGGCTGCACCGTGTCCGGGTGGATAAAACTCTCCGTGCTGCCTGTGTCAAACAGGCAGCTTGTCTTGCGCCCCTGCACCAGGATGTCCATCATTGACCTCGCGAGCTGGTGGGGAGCGCTTTGTTCGAGGGTCACGGAGGCCAGGGTTGAGTCACTGTCTTGGTCCGGCGCAGTGGGGTGCCCCGTGAGCACCCGTTGGTCGTAGGTGATGGGAGGGGGCACCGACCAAGATGGCTACCCCCATGTCTCGCACGTGGTGGCGGCATGCAGAGAAGATGGCAGCAGGCAAGATGGTGACCCCCATGTCTCGCACGTGGTGGCGGCGTGCAGAGAAGATGGCAGCAGGCAAGATGGTGACCCCCATGTCTCGCACGTGGTGCTGCTTGATCCCACTCGTTGTTTGGACTTACAGACCTTGGCGAAGTGGCCCTTCTTTCCGCAGCTGGAGCAGGTAGCTTGTTGAGCCAGGCAGTGTTTCCGGGGGTGCTTCTCCAGTCCGCAGAAGTAGCACTTTGCGGACTCACGACTGGCAGCAGCCAAGGTCGATTCGCTGGCGGGTTGTGGGGTCTGCGGCGCCCACGAGGCCATCGGGGTATCGCGTGCCTGGAGAGCCTCAGAGTTGTGCAGAACGGCCTCCAGCGTGTCGGCCAGCTCGATCGCCGAACTTAAGGTAAGATTGTTTTTTTCCAACAGCCGCTGGCGCACATACACTGACCTGGTCCCTGTGACGAAGGCGTCTCTCACTAGGAGTTCTGCATGCTGCACCGCTGTCAGCTCCTGGCAATTGCAGGCTCGCATGAGCGTCCGTAGGGCCTGGACGAACTCAGCACTTGACTCCCTGGGCTGTTGTTGCCGTGTCGCTAAGCGATGTCGCGCATAGACGCTGTTTATTGGCCGCAGGTATTGTCCTTTGAGTGTGCTCATCGCGCCATCGTAGCTCGGCTGGTCTCTGATCAGCAAATAGACCCATGGACTGACCCTGGAGAGTAGAACTCTGCGCTTCGCTGTGAGGTCGGTCGCTTTAATCTCCTCTAGGTACGCTTTGAAGCAGGCCAGCCAGAGTTCGAAAGCGTTTCCAGCTTCAGGCGTTTGTGGATCGAGGTCTAACTTGTCAGGTCTCAGTGAATTTTCCGTGTTTAAAATGTACAGCGAATAAAATTGAAGCACCTTCAATTACTCCAAAAGACTGAGGTTGGGTAAAATACTGAAAGGCTTTTATTCGCTGTACAATACGACCTTCACAGTGAGTGTCTGCCCCCGGACTGAGGGGGAGGGACAAGGCGAACACCTTTATACAGGATCTGTGAGAGGAGCCACAGGGGCAGTCAGCAGAGGGGTGTGTCCAGACAGGTAACCCAGTTACAACATATATACATGGTTTACCACACTTATCATGTGTGCATCAAAGCATACAGAGAAATCCATCGTTCGGATTAACAACCAACACACCCAGAGGTGTGCTGGTGGCAGCCTGGGCTCCTGTGCCCATACAGCATACTCACAGTGCTCAGTAGAACAACACACAACACAACAGCAAAACAGACCCCCATTCCCCTCTTCCACACACACACACACACACACTCACTCACACACACTCAAACTCACACACACACACACACACACACACACACACACACTCTCTGTCTCACTCACACACACACACACACACACACACACACACACACACACACACACACACACACACACACACAGACCCACACACACACTCTCTCTGTCTCACTCACACACACACTCAAACTCACACACACACACTCCTCTAACGCCAGGACACAGTGATCACAGCTTCGGCCTCAGACTTGGATTGGGAATTGGAGTTGCAGACAGTGTACCCACAGAAATTCACTGTTTGATTTTGAATGACAAATATCTGCAAAAGGCAGCGTCCATCATTAAGAACCCCCATCACCTAGGACATGTCCTCTTCTCATTGCTACCATCAAGATGGAGGTACAGGAGCCTGAAGACACACACCCAACATTTCAGGATTGGCTTCAGGCATGGATAGAGGATTGGTTAACCAGTAGAAAGTGGAGAATTGGGATACATGGGTGTTACTCTGGTTGGCAATCAGTGGTGAGCGGTGGGCCGCAGGGGCTGGTGCTGGGCCCCTGTTCATGATGCACATTAACGATCTGGAAGAGGGGACCGAGTGTGGTGTATCGAAGTTTGCTGATGATATTAAATTGAGTGGACAAACAGATTGTGCAGAAGTTATGGAGAGTCCAGAGACAGAGAGATATATAGTCTAAGTGAGTGGGCAAGGATCTGGCAGATGGAGGACAATGTTGGTAAATGTGAAGCCATCCACTTTGGAAAGAATAATGAAAGAGCAGATTATTATATAAATGGCAAAAAAAAAATTGTAGCATGCTGCTATGCAGAGGTTCTTAGAATGCTTGTACATGAATCATAAAAGGTGGGTTTGCAGGTGCAGCAGGCTATTAAGAAGGCAAATTGAATGTTGGCCTTCATTGCTAGAGGGATTGAATTTCAGAGCAGGGAGGTTATGCTGCAACTGTACAGGGCACTGGTGAGGCCGCTCCTGGAGTACTGCGTGCAGTTCTGGTCTCCTTACTTAAGGAAGGATATACTGGCTTTGGAGATGGTGCAGAGGAGAGTTGTCAGATTGATTCCAGAGATGAGGGGGTTAGACTACGAGGAGAGATTGAGTCACCTGGGACTGTACTCACTGGAATTCAGAAGAATGAGAGGAGATCTTATCGAAACATATATAATTATGAAAGGGATGGATAAGATAGAGGCAGAAAAGTTGTTTCCACTGGTAGGTGAGACTAGAACTAGGGGATATAGCCTCAAGATTCGGGGGAGTAAATTTAGGACGGAGAGGAGGAGGAACTGCTTTTCCCAGGGAGTGATGAGTCTGTGAAATTCTCTGCCCAATGAAGCAGTGGAGGCTACCTCAGTAAATATATTAAAGATAAGATTGGATAGATTTTTACATAATAGGGGAATTAAGGGTTATGGGGAAAAGGCAGGTAGGTGGAGATGAGTCCATGGTCAGATCAGCCACGATCGTATTGAATGGTGGAGCAGGCTCGACGGGCCAGATGGCCGACTCCTGCTCCTATTTGTTAAGTTCTTATGGCTTCATCCCCTGTGCCATCCGATTTCTGAATGGACACTCAACCCATGAACACTACCTCACTATTTTATTACATATTGCAATGTACTGCTGCCGCAAATCAACAAATTTCACAACAAACGCCAGAGGCACTAAACCTGATTCTGATACAATGCAAGTAGCGTTTTAAATTTTCTACCTGTGTCATAAGTACACCTGAATAGATGATCATTTATTTGTGGTGGTATTACTGTATGTGTTAGGTGTGTGAGCTGTATGTACTGTGTTGTGCACCTTGGCCTGGAGGAACATTCTCTCATTTGGTGGTATATGTGTGTACGGCTGAGTGACAAAAACTAAACTTGAGGGTGGAGGTGGAGGTGCCTGACTGGGTGGATAGGTAAGTAATTGACCCTTCGTATAGAGAATGGATGGGGAGGGGGAGCTGATGGACAAGTGGGAAAGAGAATGTTGCAGAAATAAAGGGAGGTGAGGAGTGGATAACGAGACTGATGTGATCACTGAGCTAGGAGACAGTGCAGGCTGAAGGGCATCCTTCTGTGCTGGTATTGTAATTTCTGTCTGATCACATTGTTGTGTCTGCAGCAGTAACATTGACACTGACAGGCAGAGGTGCAGGTTTACAATCAGGACACCCGGTTTTATACACGGTGAGAAGCTAAGAACAGTCTTTCACACACAGCTCATCTGGAACCAGCTGCTATCCTCAGACAACAGCCCCACACCGAGTAGCAGCACCATCCACACCTCACCTGCCTGGGCATGCCAAACCACCTTCCACTGCCCAGGTAAATCAGTAACCCAGTGCAAGGGACAGCAGCCAGCCACCAAGATTAAGGATTTAAAGATTATCTTTACTTATCACATTTACATTGAAACATCAAAACACATAAAGAAAAGGCATCGTTTGCGTCAACAACCGACACAGCCTGGGGATTGTGCTGGGACATCCTACAAGTGTGGCCACACTTCCCACACCAACATTGCATGCCCACAACCCTAACCAATGGAATGTGGGAGGAAACCAGAACACCCGAAGGAAACCCATGTGGTCTCAGGGAGAACATACAAACTCCTGACAGACTGCGGCAGGAATTGCACCCCGATCGGTGATCGCTGGCACTGTAACAGCATTATGCCCACCACTATGCCACCATGCCACCCATCTGTGGGCACAGGGTCATAACCGGCAATATTGAGGTCCCATGCACAGCCTCCCTGCACGTGGTCACGGGTCTCCACTGGAGTCAGTCACCAGGTTTGAGGAGACTCCAGCAATTTTCTGCAGATGTACCATGGAGAGCATTCTAACCGGTTACATCGCCATCTGCCATGGAGCCAGCAATGCACATGATCAGGGAAAGCCGCAGAGGGCTATAGACACAGCCAGCTTCACCAAGGCCATGAGCTTCCCAGCATCAAGACTTTTAAAAAGGCGATGCCTCAAGGTGGCATCCATTATTGGGGACTCTCACCACCCAGGTCATGCCCTATTCTCCTCACTACCACCAGCGAGGACATACAGCAGGGATTTCCAACCTATGTTATGCCGCAGAGCCGGGGGTCTGCGGACTCCAGATGGGAACCCCTGAGGTGTAGGATCCTCAAGACCCACACTCAACGCTTTAGGAACAGCTTCTTCCCCTGCGCCATCAGATTTCTGAAAGGTCCACGATCCTATGAGAATTACATCACTATTTTGGTCTCTTTTTGCACGATATATTTTTTATATACTTATTGAAATTTATAGTTTTTTCATATATTGCATGGTAGTGCAGTCACAAAACAACACGTTTCATGACATATGCTGGTGGTTCTGAGGGACTGTGTACACGCCGAGTGCTGCTGGTCACAGGTCACGTTCTGTCCACACTGTGGGCGAAGGTTGGGACCTGACGTAGGCGGGGGATGGGCGGTGAGAGGAAGATCAAGGTCTACATCAGACTGAATCGAACCAGCCCCTGACAGGGGTCTCCGTGTGGTGGGGGTGAGGCAGACTCCAGCGAGCAGAGGTGTTCTGCTGTGCAGACGGCTCAAAGCAGTCCTCCACTTGGATGTAATCCTGAGAAAAGAAAGATTGCAGAGTTAGTCAGGTTGCCACCGAGTGATCTGCTCACAATGGGAGCCCTTCATCTTGCTTGCCAAGGGACACATCACCGAGGATCCCGTCACTGACGGATCTGCTCACCCAGGAATCCGTCACCGTGCGAGCTGATCACTGAGGAACCCGCCACTGACGGAAAACCCCCGCACATGACAACACCTCCCCCCACCCCACTTGTAACATATCCACCTCGAGAGTACAGACCCTGAGGGTGTTCACCCTCCCTGGGGACAGACCCTGAGGGTGTTCACTCTCCCTGGGGACAGATCCCAGGGTGTTCACCCTCCCTGGGGACAGACCCTGATGGTGTTCTCCCTCCCTGGGGACAGACCCTGAGGGTGTTCACCCTCCCTGGGACATTCCCTGAGGGTGTTCTCCCTCCCTGGGGACAGACCCTGAGGGTGTTCACCCTCCCTGGGACATTCCCTGAGGGTGTTCTCCCTCCATGGGGACAGACCCCAGGGTGTTCACCCTCCCTGGGACATTCCCTGAGGGTGTTCTCCCTCCCTGGGGACAGACCCTGAGGGTGTTCACCCTCCCTGGGACATTCCCTGAGGGTGTTCTCCCTCCATGGGGACAGACCCCAGGGTGTTCACCCTCCATGGGGACATTCCCGGAGGGTGTTCTCCCTCCCTGGGGACAGACCCCAGGGTGTTCACTCTTCATGGGGACAGACCCCGAGGGTGTTCACCCTCCATGGGGACAGACCCTGAGGGTGTTCTCCCTCCCTGGGGACAGACCCCGAGGGTGTTCACCCTCCCTGGGGACAGACCCTGAGGGTGTTCTCCCTCCTTGGGGACAGACCCTGAGTGTGTTCACCCTCTATGGGGACAGACCCCGAGGGTGTTCACCCTCCCTGGGGACAGACCCCAGGGTGTTCTCTCTCTCTGGTATTGGTGTTCTCATATCCCAGGTCCCAACACACTCTTGCAGACAAATTGTGCAAATCAGTTATTCAGAGCCAGACTCAATCCAGCAGCCACAGGAACCACTGGATGAGATGGCAGCAGGTGGTGATGTAACCACATGGCCACCCCTGCCCAGCAACATGGGCTGCCGGCAACGGTGGTGGAGGTGGATACGATGGGGTCTTTAAGACACTTTCCGGTAGGTACATGGAGCTTAGTAAAATAGAGGGCTATGGGTAAGCCTAGTAATTTCTAAGTTAGCGACATGTTTGACACAACTTTGAGGGCCGAAGGGGCTGTATTGTGCTGTAGGTTTTCTATGTTTCTAACATCCCACCATTGTTTAATGCAGCTTCTATCTCCCCCCATTCCTGGTGTCTGGTGATTCGACCCAGGGTGGACCAGGGTCATTGTTGGGTCAGGATGCCTCTAGTGCGGTGAGCTCAGTCCTCAGCCTGGTGTCCAGTCTGATAGCCCAACAGGCTCGGTTGTTAAATGGCGACCTCCCCACTTACTGCGTCATTCTCCACCAGATCCTCCAGGTACTTGGTGATGTCACTGAACGGCGGCCGCTCCTCATGTCTGTCTGTCCAGCAGTAACCCATCACCTCGTACCTGCAGAGATACAGGAACCCCTGGGTAACCATAAGACCACAAGCCATAGGAGCAAATTTAGCCAATTGGCCCTCAGATCTCCCCCACCGTTCCTTCATAGCTGCTCAAACACATTCTTCTGCTTTCTCTCCTTAACCTTTGACACCCTAACCAATCAAGAACCTATTAACCTCTGCTTAAAATATGCCCAATGACTTGGCCTCCAGTCACCTGCGGCAATGAGTTCCATGGATTCACCATCCTCTGGCTAAAGAAATTCCTCCTCATCTCCGTTCTAAATGGATGTTCCTCTATTCTGAGGCTGTGCCCTCCGGTCCCGGACTCCCTTCCCCTCCCCCTCCACTAATGGAAACATCCTCGCACATCCACTCTATCCAGGCCTTTCAATATTCGATTGTTTTCAATGAGGTTCCCCCGCATTTTTCTAAACTCCAGTGGGTACAGGTCCAGAGTCATCAAATGATCCTCATATGTTAACCCTTTCATTCCCTGAATAATTCTCATGACTTTCCTGAGGTGAACATTCCCATAACCTTTCACCGCTGACCCACAACCCCACCCTCTCATCTTACCCCAGGGTGGGTGCACATCGTCAGGACAGGTTGTAGTTCCTGTTTCAGTGTCTGAGGGGGCAATTCCCGACGTTGGAGTGCATTTGAGCCCTGTTCCCCAGATTCTGGGTCAGGAGGGATGTGGAGTGGTGGCCCTGCTTGTTGTTCGGTCGTCAGGTGTGGGGGGGGGGGGGTGGATTGATATACAAAATTTATTTATTTATCACTTGTACAGCGCATCAAAACATACACCAACATTTATCTTTTTACCCTACCGACCAAAACGACAGAAGTATGTGCTGAGGGCAGCCTGCTAAAGTCTCCACATTCTGGTGCTAAACTAGCAAAAACAACAGAACAAAGCAACAACAGCAAGACAAACCCATTTCTCACACACGTACCACACACACACACACACACACACACACACACACACACACACACACACACACGAACACACATGCACGCACGCATACGCACATGCACGAACACACATATATATACACACACACACACACACACACACACACACACACACACACACACACACACATACCACACAGACACACAGAAACACAGAGGCAGGCGCGCACACACCTGCCACCCCGGGCCTCGTGCCCTGGCTATTGACTTTGGACTCACATGGACCTCTGACCCTGGGATGCTGTCAGACCTCCTGTCTCCCGCCGACACAAACCTCTGAGTTGAGGACTTGTTGATCTGGGTCCTCAGCGCCTGGTGACCCAACCTCTGGGGAGTGTTGCCCTTCAAGCACAGAGTGCTTCAACTCTGAACCCTGACTTTTCATTTACTGCCCCTGACCCATAACTCCCCCTTCATCCCTGTCCCTAAACCCTAATCTGACTTTTAACTCCCCACATTCCTGTCCCTAAACCCTAATCTGACATTTAACTCCCCACATCCCTGTCTCTCAACCCTAATCTGACCTTTAACTCCTCCACATCCCTGTCCGTAAACCCTAATCTGACCTCTATCTCCCCCACATCTCTGTTCCTGAACCCTAATCTGACCTTTAACTCCACATGTCCCTGTCCATAAACCCTAATCTGACAACTGACATCCACATTCCTGTCCATAAACCCTAACCTGCCCTCTAACTCCTCCACATCCCTGTCCATAAACCCTAATCTGATCTTTATCTCCCCCACATCTCTGTTCCTGAACCCTAATCTGACTTTTAACCCCACATGTCCCTGAACCACAACCTGTCCCATGATTCCCTGTGCTGTCCCCAACCCTTCAAAATCTGAAAAAGCAACTGAGCTGCAAGCTCGAGGGATATGCCCGTACCCTGTGTCCCCACAGAGAGAGAACGTGTGGTCCATGGCTGTCTGGGGGATGGCTGAGATCAGACTGTACCTTGGACCACTGCACGTGGCTGGAGAGGGTTGGAGAGTCCACGAAGAGTGAGAGTACTTACAACTCTTGTCGGCACTGCTGGGGGGCCTTCATCTTGTATCCAGAACAGATGTTGTACACCACCTCCTTGGCTGACTCGAACTCCGGGTAGGGGGAGCTCCCTGTGGCAGGAATGGAACCAGGGTCAATGGGGACCTACGGCAGAAGCATCTGTGGGACTGAACCCGAGATCAGCCCACCCAGGAATGCCACATGATGTCAGCATTGTACTGGGCAGTGGACAGTGTTTGAGTCCAGTGGAGGTTAGTGTCCTTGGCACAGCGGTGTGGGTTATCATTACCAGAACACAGACCCAGTGTCGGCACCCTGAGCTGGGCTGGAGAATGAATCGGGTGGGGAGGGGCACAATGAACAGAGAGGTACCCTCACCAGCACCGACACAGTTGTCCACAACCATGGGAGGAAGTAGGGACTGCTTTGGGGGGAGGAGGGCCGTGAATTGGGGTGTGAGTATGAGGGGGCAGAAGGAGGGATGAATGGGGGACAGAGAGAGAGGAATAAGGGTGCAAATGGGGGTACAGGAGGTTGGGGATGGAGGGCAAGATGGAGTGGTGTAAGAGGGAGAGTGGAGGGAGGAATGAGGGATGGATTGATGGTGTGGAAGGAAGGAGGGAGGTAATGTAGAGTGACTAGCAGCAGTGGAATGCACAAGAGAGGGGTGGTGAGTGGAGGGAAGTGAGTGAGGGGGAGAAAGATGTGCAGCGGATGAGTAATGATTCAGTGATGAGTGATGGGGGTGGAATTGGGATTGAGGGACCAGAGGGGACGATCTTCAGAGTTCCACGGAACGTGCTCTTACCCAGACTATAGAGCTCCCAGAGCAGAATCCCAAATGCCCAGACGTCTCCCTGCAGATTGTAAATCCCGTCAGTGAAGTATTCCGGGGGGTACCAACGGAACGGGATGCTGAAGTTCTGCACAAAGCAGTTAAACTTTAAAATCACTGGATGCAGATCTGTCACTACAGAACACCGGGGGTACGGTACCGGTGGGGACGGGTCTGTCAGTGTGTAACACCCGGGTACGGTACCGGTGGGGACGGGTCTGTCAGTGTGTCACACCGGGGTGCGGTACCGGTGGGGACGGGTCTGTCAGTGTGTCACACCGGGGGTACGGTACCGGTGGGGACGGGTCTGTCAGTGTGTCACACCGGGGGTACGGTACCGGTGGGGACGGGTCTGTCAGTGTGTCACACCGGGGTGCGGTACCGGTGAGGACGGGTCTGTCAGTGTGTCACACCGGGGGTGCGGTACCGGTGGGGACGGGTCTGTCAGTGTGTCACACCGGGGGTACGGTACCGGTGGGGACGGGTCTGTCAGTGTGTCACACCGGGGTGCGGTACCGGTGAGGACGGGTCTGTCAGTGTGTCACACCGGGGGTACGGTACCAGTGGGGACGGGTCTGTCAGTGTGTCACACCGGGGGTACGGTACCGGTGGGGACGGGTCTGTCAGTGTGTCACACCGGGGGTACGGTACCGGTGGGGACGGGTCTGTCAGTGTGTCACACCGGGGTACGGTACCGGTGAGGACGGGTCTGTCAGTGTGTCACACCGGGGTGCGGTACCGGTGAGGACGGGTCTGTCAGTGTGTCACACCGGGGTGCGGTACCGGTGGGGACGGGTCTGTCACTATATACTGTAACAACGAAAATGCTTTTTATGATGAGAAATTTTTGGTGAAATTAAAGTAATTTTGTTTCATTGGACTGTGAATACTGTATCCCTGCCGACCTTTAAAGATACGATCAATCTAACCCTTCCCTCACGCATAACTCCATTTTTCTGTCATCCGTGTGCTATGTAAGTTTGTCATAATGTCCCTGACATCTCTGCCTCGATCAGCATGCTGGCAGAGCGTTGCACACACCCAGCACCCAGCACCCGGCACCCGGCACCCGGTGTGATAAAACCACTCCGACCCCCCCCTGTACTTTCTCCAAACGGTTACTCACCGCGCTTCCCCTCTTCTGCATCTTGACCCGAGGATCAGAAAAGTCAATGGCCAGACTGAACTCCGCAATCTTACACTCCTGGGGAAAGCGTCCCACCAGGATGTTTCGGGCAGCCAAGTCGCGGTGAGCGATCTGCAGAGAGAAGTCAGTCTCAGTGATGTGGGGCCGATGCGGGACCGATGCGGGGCAGTTTGCCTGGCCGTGCGCGCACTGCCAATCCAGGACACACCGCTGGATGGCGCCATTGCACTGAGCCTGGCTTGGCCAATGACCAGCTCAGCGACGCCAAACCCAAACGCGCCATGTGGAGTGGTTCTAGAGCACAATCCCTTTGGCCACAGTGTTGTACCACACTAATTAACTACTAATCAAATGTCCAAATAAATGAAGCCCTTCTGCCCATGCGATGTCCATATACATCCATTTTATTTAGAAACACAGCACAGAATGCAGCCCAATGAGCCACGGGTCCAGCAACCACCTATTTAACCCGAGCCAAATCACAGGGCAATTTATAATGACCAATTAACCTGCTGACCGGTATGTGTTTGGACTATGGGAGGAAACCCATGTACACTCGGGAATAACATACAGACTTTCTCACAGAGAACATTAGGTTTGAACACCGAACTCCAACACCCTGAGCCGTAAGTGTCATGTTAACTGCGACGTTACAGTGCCTCCCTAATTTCCTGCACGTTCATTCATAGTCATAGTCATAGTCATACTTTATTGATCCCGGGGGAAATTCGTGTATCCAAGAACCTCTTGAACGTTTACGTATATCATTTCTGCCTCGACCAGCACCCGGCAGCCGGCAGCGCGTTACAGGCACTCACCACCTTCTCTGTACAAAAACTTGCCCCTCACATCTCCTCTGAAATAACCCTTCCCCCTCCACACACACACACCTTGAAAGCTTGCCCTCTGGTATTAGACATTTCAACTCATGGAACATATTAGTTTTTGTCTGTTCTATCTGTGCCTGTCATAATCTTGTAAACCTCAATCAGATCTCCCCTCAGCCTCCAGAGAAAATAACATAAGCCTGTCCAACCTCTCGTTATAACACATACCCTCTGATCCTGGTAAATCTCTTCTGCACCCTCTCCAAAGACTCAACATTCTTCCTCTGTGCTCATCCCACATTTGGAATACTGGGAGCAGTTTTGGGCCCATATCGAAGAGAGGGTGTGCTGGCATTGGAGAGGCTCCAGAGTACGTTTATGGCAATGATCCAGGGAATGAAGGGGTTAACACGAGGATTATTTGATGACAGATAGAGTGGATGTGGAGAGGATGTTTCCCATGGTGGGGAGTCTAGGACCAGAGGACACAGATAGAGTGGGTGTGGAGAGGATGTTTCCCATGGTGGGGAGTCTAGGACCAGAGGACACAGATAGAGTGGGTGTGGAGAGGATGTTTCCCATGGTGGGGAGTCTAGGACCAGAGGACACAGATAGAGTGGATGTGGAGAGGATGTTTCCTATAGTGGGAGAGTCTAGGACCAGAGGACACAGACAGAGTGGATGTGGAGAGGATGTTTCCTGTAGTGGGGGAGCCTAGGACCAGAGGGCGCAGATAGAGTGGATGCGGAGATGATGTTTCCTGTTGTGGGGGAGTCTAGGACCAGAGGGCGCAGATAGAGTGGATGCGGAGATGATGTTTCCTGTTGTGGGGGAGTCTAGGACCAGAGGGCGCAGATAGAGTGGGTGTGGAGAGGATGTTTCCTATAGTGGGAGAGTCTAGGACCAGAGGGCACAGATAGAGTGGATGTGGAGAGGATGTTTCCTATAGTGGGGGAGTCTAGGACCAGAGGGCACAGATAGAGTGGGTGTGGAGAGGATATTTCCTACAGTGGGGGAGTCTAGGACCAGAGGACACAGACAGAGTGGATGTGGAGAGGATGTTTCCTACAGTGGGGGAGTCTAGGACTGGAGAACAGAGGGACATCCATTTAGAACAGAGATGAGGGGAAATTCCTTTCACCAGAGGATGGTGAATCTGTGGAATTCATTACCACAGACAGCTGTGGAGGCCAGGTCATTGGATATATTTAAAGGGGAAGTTGATAGGTTCTTGATTAGTCATGGCACCAAAGGTTACAGGGAGAAGCAGGAGAGTGGGATTGAGAGGGATAATAAATCAGCCATGATGGAATGACGGAACAGACTTGATGGGCTGAATGGCCTCATTCAGCTCCTAGGTTTTCTGGTGATGCTCAGCCTCCCCTGCTCCAGGGAAAGCACTCCAGGTTTGTCTGATCTCTCATCCTGGTAGACCTCTTCTGTACCCTCTCTGAAATCTCCACACGGTAGGGTAGCGGTTAGCACAATGCTCTTACTGCACCAGTGACCCGGGATCAATCCCACTACTGTCTGTAAGGAGTTTGTACGTTCTCCCAGAGGCCGCGTGGGTTTCCTCCCACAGTCCGGTTACGGTTAGTAAATTGTGGGCGTGCTATGTTGGTGCCAGAATTGTGGCAGCACTTGTGGGCTGGTCCCAGCACATCCCTGGACTGTGTTAGTCATTGACGCAAATGACACATTTCACGGTATGCTTCGATGTAGATGTGACAAATAAAACTGACCTGTCTTTTAAAACCTCTCTACAAGAGGGTGACTGGAACTGAATGCAATACCCGAGATCCGGCTTAACTGCGGCTTTATAAATCTACGGCCCTGACCATGGGAAGGTCAGTGGCATTGGGAAGGGCCGCGGCGCTTTATCTCGGCCGTCCACACCCGGCTGGCACCTGCTCACCACGCCAGCCCAGCCGAACCTTTACCTTCTTTGATGCAATGTGCTGCATGCCCAGAGAGATGAAGTATGCTACCAGTGTCAGCTGGGACAACAGGTCCTTGCAGCTGGAAAGCTGTTCCCTGTTGACCTGCAGGAAGCTCTTCAGGTTCTGGGAGCCCACGTGCTCCATGATCAGAACGTACGGCTCTGGAAAACACCACATAAGCTCGTTAGCACCTGCACGCCCGAGGAACTGGAGTACCACTCAGCCTGTTAGCCCCTCAGATTAAGTCCTGGCCTCAGCGTCACTGCTGACCCATTTCACTGCACACTTCCTTATACATTTTGATGTGTATGTCACAGAAAAGGCCAATCCTTAGTCTCCATCCCAACCCCACATGCTCCGGCTGTCATGGTCGGGAAACAGTCAGTCTCCACCCCAACCCCGCATGATCCGGCTGTCATGGTCGGGAAACGGTTAGTCTCCATCCCAACCCTGCGTGATTTAGCTGTCATGGCAGGGAAACAGTCAGTCTCCATCCCAATCCCACGTGATTTAGCTGTCGTGGTCAGGAAACGGTTAGTCTCCATCCCAACCCCGCGTGATCTGGCTGTCATGGTAGGGAAACAGTCAGTCTCCATCCCAACCCCGCATGATCCGGCTGTCATGGTCGGGAAACGGTCAGTCTCCATCCCAATCCCACGTGATATGGCTATCATGGTAGGGAACCGGTTAGTGCCAACAGCCTGGTTCATTTCTTGCCACTGTCTGTAGGGCGGCTGTATGTACTCTCCCCGAAGGCGTAGGATTGCTCGGGGTGCTCCGGTTATCTTCCACATTCCGAAGATGAGGAGTAAAGCAGATTGAATGAGCCCAAACTCAGGTTGGAGGAGCAACACCTCATATTCCATCTGGCTGGTCTCCAGCCTGACGGCACGAAGATGGAATTCTCCAACTTCCGGAGGTTTCTCTCCCTCCCCTTCTCCGTTTTTCCATTCCCCACTTTGGTTCCTCTCTCGTCCTTTCTCTTCTCCTCACTTTTCTCCAGTGCACCTCCTTCCCTTTCTCCCATGGTCCAGTCTCCTGCCCTATCAGATTCCTTCTTCCTCAGACTTTACTTTTCCCACCTATCCCCTCCCGGCTTCTTAGTTCATCCCCTGCCCCACCCACTCACTTTCCAACTCATCTGGTTTGACCCCTATCAGCTGCCAGCTTGCACTCCTCCCTTCCCTCTCCCCTCTAATCCCTTCCCTCTCCCCTCTAACCCCTTCCCTCTCCCTTCTAACCCCTTCCCTCTCCCCTCTAACCCCTTCCCTCTCCCTTCTAACCCCTTCCCTCTCCCCTCTAACCCCTTCCCTCTCCCCTCTAACCCCTTCCCTCTCCCTTCTAACCCCTTCCTTTCCAGTTCTGACAAAGGTTCTTGGCCTGAAACATCGGCCATAGATGCTATCTGACCTGCTGAGGTCCTCCAGCATCTGCTGAGAGTGGTGACCAGACCAGTACACATTGCTGAAAAACCAGCAGACCAACCTTCTTTGTATCAGCCCCGATATGGCTCCAGTGGTCAACACACAACCACAAAGCCATTGAGCAGAGTGAGGCAGTTCAGCCCATTGAGTCTGCTCTACCATTCCAGCATGGCTGATTTATTATCCCTCTCAACCCTATTTCCCTGCCTTCTCCCCAAAGCCTATGACACCCAATGAATCAAGAACCTGTCAACCTTGGCTTTAAATATACTCAATGACTTGGCCTCCAGAGCTCCCTGTGGCAATGAATTCCACAGATTCACCACTCACTGGCAAAATAAATTCCTCCCCATTTCTGTTCTAAATGGACGTGCTTCTAATCTGAGGCTCACTGCCTGCCAGGTCTGCGAGTAGCTGAGGCCCCAAACAACCTCACCGGTCACAAGTTACCAGCCGGTTTATCCGAATTTATGCTTTGTGAGCAAGCTGAACACAAGGGGTCAGGGCGACAGAGGTCCTTGCTCCATGGCCCCACCGGGATGGGTCATTCGATCTGAGCTCACACCTTCCAGAATGTTCCACTCCAACAGCTGGATCACATTCTTGTGGTATCCGAGTTTCTTCATGATGCTGATCTCTGTCTTCATCTTCTTCTGGGACACAGCTGTTGGGAGTGAACAGGCCAAACTCAGCACCATCCTGGATGAAAGATCAGAGGGGTGGTACTGAGGGAGGGTCACACTGTGGGAGGGGTGGTACTGAGGGAGGGTCACACTGTGTGGGAGTGGTACTGGGGGGTCACACTGTGGGAGGGGTCGTACTGAGGGAGAGTCACACTGTGGGGGGGTGGTACTGAGGGAGGGTCACACTGTGTGGGAGTGGTACTGGGGGGGGTCACACTGTGGGGGGGGTGGTACTGAGGGAGGGTCACACTGTGGGAGGGGTGGTACTGAGGGAGGGTCACACTGTGGGGGGGGTGGTACTGAGGGAGGGTCACACTGTGTGGGAGTGGTACTGGGGGGGTCACACTGTGGGAGGGGTGGTACTGAGGGAGGGTCACACTATGGGGGGTGGTACTGAAGGAGCATCGCACTGTGGGAGGGGTGGTACTGAGGGAGGGTCACACTGTGGGAGGGATGGTACTCAGGGAGTATCACACTGTGGGGGGTGGTACTGAGGGAGCATCGCACTGTGGGGGGAGTGGTACTGAGGGAGGGTCACACTGTGGGAGGGGTGGTACTGAGGGAAAGTCACACTGTGAGGGGTGGTACTGAGGGAGGGTCACACTGTGGGGAGGGGTGGTACTGGGGGAAAGTCACACCGGGAGGGGTGGTACTGAGGGAGAGTCACACTGTGGGAGGGGTGTTACTGAGGGAGGGTCACACTGGGAGGGGGGGGTACTGACGGAGGGTCACACTGTGGAGGGATGGTACTGAGGGAGAGTCACACTGTGGGAGGGGTGTTACTGAGGGAGGGTCACACTGTGGGGGAGTGGCACTGAGGGAGGGTCACACTGTGGAGGAGTGGCACTGAGGGAGGGTCACACTGTGGGAGGGACACACTGTGGGAGAGTCACACTGTGGGAGGGGTGGTACTGAGGGAGGGTCACGCTGTGGGAGGGGTGGTATTGATGGAGGGTCACACTGTGGGAGAGGTGGTACTGAGGGAGGGTCACACTATGAGGGGTGGTACTGAGGGAGGGTCACACTGTGGGAGGAGTGGTACTGAGGGAGGGTCACACTGTGGGGGGGTGGTACTGAGGGAGAGTCACACTGTGAGGGGTGGGGGTGGTACTGTTGGAGGGGTGGTACTGAGGGAGGGTCACACTGTGAGGGATGGTACTGAGCGAGGGTCACACTGTGGGAGGGGTGGTACTGAGGGAGAGTCACACTGGGGGGTGGCACTGAGGGAGGGTCACACTGTGTGGGACTGGTACTGAGGGAGGGTCACACTGTGGGAGGGGTGGTACTGAGGGAGGGTCACACTGTGGGAGGGGTGGTACTGGGGGAGGGACACACTGGGAGGGGTGGTACTGAGGGAGAGTCACACTGTGGGGGTGGGGGGTACTGACGGAGGGTCACACTGTGGAGGGGTGATACTGAGGGAGAGTCACACTGTGGGAGGGGTGGTACTGAGGGAGGGTCACACTGTGGGAGGGGTGGTACTGAGGGAAGGTCACACTGTGGGAGGGGTGGTACTGAGGGAGGGTCACACTATGAGAGGTGGTACTGAGGGAGGGTCACACTGTGGGAGAGGTGGTACTGAGGGAGGGTCACACTATGAGAGGTGGTACTGAGGGAGGGTCACACTGTGGGGGGTGGTACTGAGGGAGGGTCACACTGTGGGAGGGGTGATACTGAGGGAGAGTCACACTGTGGGGGGGTGGTACTGAGGGAGGGTCACACTGTGGGAGGGGTGGTACTGAGGGAGGGTCACACTATGAGGGGTGGTACTGAGGGAGGGTCACACTGTGGTGGGGGTGGTACTGAGGGGGGTCACACTGTGGGAGGGGTGGTACTGAGGGGGGTCACACTGTGTGGGACTGGTACTGAGGGAGGGTCACACTGTGGGAGGGGTGGTACTGAGGGAGGGTCACACTGTGGGAGGGGTGGTACTGGGGGAGGGACACACTGGGAGGGGTGGTACTGAGGGAGAGTCACACTGTGGGGGTGGGGGGTACTGACGGAGGGTCACACTGTGGAGGGGTGATACTGAGGGAGAGTCACACTGTGGGAGGGGTGGTACTGAGGGAGGGTCACACTGTGGGAGGGGTGGTACTGAGGGAAGGTCACACTGTGGGAGGGGTGGTACTGAGGGAGGGTCACACTATGAGAGGTGGTACTGAGGGAGGGTCACACTGTGGGAGAGGTGGTACTGAGGGAGGGTCACACTATGAGAGGTGGTACTGAGGGAGGGTCACACTGTGGGGGGTGGTACTGAGGGAGGGTCACACTGTGGGAGGGGTGATACTGAGGGAGGGTCACACTGTGGGGGGGTGGTACTGAGGGAGGGTCACACTGTGGGAGGGGTGGTACTGAGGGAGGGTCACACTATGAGGGGTGGTACTGAGGGAGGGTCACACTGTGGTGGGGGTGGTACTGAGGGGGGGTCACACTGTGGGAGGGGTGGTACTGAGGGACGGTCACACTGTGGGGCGGTGGTACTGAGGGGGGTCACACTGTGGGAGGGGTGGTACTGAGGGAGGGTCACATTGTGGTGGGGGTGGTACTGAGGGAGGGTCACACTGTGGGAGGGGTGGTACTGAGGGAGGGTCACACTGTGGGGGGGTGGTACTGAGGGAGGGTCACACTGTGGGAGGGGTGGTACCGAGGGAGGGTCACACTGTGGGAGGGGTGGTACCGAGGGAGGGTCACACTATGAGGGGTGGTACTGAGGGAGAGTCACACTGTGGGGGGGGGTGGTACTGAGGGAGGGTCACACTATGAGGGGTGGTACTGAGGGAGGGTCACACTGTGGGAGGGGCGGTACTAAGGGGGGTCACACTGTGGGAGGGGTGGTACTAAGTGGGGTCACACTGTGGGAGGGGTGGTACTGAGGGAGGGTCACACTGTGGGAGGGGTGGTACTGAGGGAGGGTCACACTGTGGGGGGGTGGTACTGAGGGTGGTCACACTGTGGAGGGGTGGTACTGAGGGATGGTCACACTGTGGGGCGGTGGTACTGAGGGGGGTCACACTGTGGGAGGGGTGGTACTGAGGGAGGGTCACACTGTGGGGGGGGTGGTACTGAGGGGGGTCACACTGTGGGAGGGGTGGTACTGAGGGAGGGTCACACTGTGGGAGGGGTGGTACTGAGGGAGGGTCACACTGTGAGAGCTCTTTCTGCTAGTTGAAAATTTCATGGCAAAATCGTAAAAGAGCAGGTTTTGAGACCAGCAGAAACCTTTGCGGAATGTGGAGTATCATCTTGGCAAAGGAGGAGACCAGATTCTTTCCTGGAAGGAGTCTGTTGTAGAGTGTTTTGTCCCTGTTTCTTAAGCACTGATCAGCTTGTGGATTATCAAAGTCCGAGTCTAAACTTTGCCAGGAGCAGGGATGGATTTATTCTGTTTGTGACAATGGAGTGCACAGCCCAGGACAACCGGGTGAACAGGACTTCAGACTTTTCAGTGGCCAAAGGAAGAGTGGAGATGGCTTCATCTTTGCAGCAGCATAGACAGTGTTGAGGTTTTAACATGCATGCACTTCCTGCCTATCCACAGCCTTTCCTAACTTTTCCCCGCCTGTCTCTGAACTGTTTTCTATTTGAATCTATCTGCTGTGTTCCGCTTGGTGTTGAACTGTTAGGCATTTGAGAAGGTACCCCATGCAAGGCTTATTGAGAAAGTAAGGAGGCATGGGATCCAAGGGGACATTGCTTTGTGGACCCAGAACTGGCTTGCCTGCAGAAAGCAAAGTGTGGTTGTAGACGGGTCATATTCTGCATGGAGGCCGGTGACCAGTGGTGTACCTCAGGGATCTGTTCTGGGACCCCTATTCTTCGTGATTTTTATAAATGACCTGGATGAGGAAGTGGAGGGATGGGTTAGTAAATTTGCCGATGACACAAAGGTTGGAGGTGTTGTGGATAGTGTGGAGGGCTGTCAGAGGTTACAGTGGGACATTGATAAGATGCAAAACTGGGCTGAGAAGTGGCAGATGGAGTTCAACCCAGATAAGTGTGAAATGGTTCATTTTGGTAGGTCAAATATAATGGCAGAATATAGTATTAATGGTAAGATTCTTGGCAGTGTGGAGGATCAGAGGGATCTTGGGGTCCGAGTCCATAGGACACTCAAAGCAGCTGTGCAGGTTGATTCTGGTTGAGAAGACATACGGTGTATTGACCTCATCAATCGTGGAATTGAATTTAGGAGCTGAGAGGTAATGTTGCAGCTATATAGGACCCTGGTCAGATCCCACTTGGAGTACTGTGCTCAGTTCTGGTCGTCTCACTATAGGAAGGATGTGGAAACCATAGAAAGGGTGCAGAGGAGATTTACAAGGATGTTGCCAGGATTGGGGAGCATGTCTTATGAGAACAGGTTGAGTGAACTCAGTCTTTTCTCCTTGGAGCGACGGAGGATGAGAGGTGACCTGATAGAGGTGTGTAAGATGATGAGAGGCTTTTTCCCAGACCTGAAATGGTTGCCACAAGAGGGCACAGTTTTAAACTGCTTGGAAGTAGGTACAGAGGTGATGTCAGGGGTAAGTTTTTTACGCAGAGAGTGGTGAGTGCGTGGAATGGGTGGTCAGTAACGGTGGTGGAGGCAGATATGATAGAGTCTTTTAAGAGACTTTTGGATAGGTACATGGAGCTTAGAAAAATAGAGGGCTATAGGTAAGCCTAGTAATTTCTAAGGTAGGGACATGTTCGGCACAACTTTGTGGGCCGAAGGGCCTGTATTGTGCTGTAGGTTTTCTATGTTTCTGTGTTTCTAAAACCCTGGTGGTGGTGTCGAATCTCAGACTGTGTTCTGATCGTCATGGTGGACTGCAACTCCAAGATATCGCGCTGCAGTCGTACGCTGAGGCTGCGGGCTTAGGAGTAACAGCAAGTGAAGAGGACAACCCGTCCGAGTGAACGACTAAAGAACGGCGTACCGTGTACTGTATCTACTGCAGTCGGTAGGAATGGTGCTTTAAAAGCCATGGGGGAGACTGTTGGAGGTTGGGGGGCATTGTTGTGTCAAAGGTTTCAAATGGAAAGACCATTTTCTATTTGAGGTTGGTGAGAAATGTATTTCTGGCCTAGGGTACGGGGGTTATGGGTGGGAAGGGTTTTCATGCAGGTGGAGCCGATGTTGGCCCTTGTGCAGATGGTAATACTCTCAGACGTCCACCCCCATATCCCTGACAAGACCTTCTTTCCCTAACTGCGATCCATTGGCAAGGTGCGTTCGAAAATAACCCCAATACGGTACAGGGCACCTCCGCGGGGATATGAGAATCTGTTCATTCCAGCGCCGACTGCTTATGCAGCTGGAGAGGGGTGGGGATGGCAAGGGCGGCTTTGGGTTCATTTTGAGGGGCATTATCACACCGTCCCGTGGGCTAGGGCTGCCCGATGTGCCATGCCTGGAAGGAGTTCGGGACATTGGGAAGAAGGAGCAGGCTATTTTGTTGAACTGACCCGGAGAGTCCCGTGGCTCCGGAAATCCAGCAAGACCCTGATGAAGTCGGGGGAGGGATATGATGCCGGAGACTGGGGACACCTCTGAAATGGAGATCAGCGTTCCTCAGCATTTCTGCTGCCCGAAACGGCGGAGGGTCGTGTCCCCGGAGTCCGGAGATCAGGGGCTGCAAGAGGAGCGAGGTTTACCCCCGGTAAAGACCGTATGCGCGGAGTATGTCACCGCGGAGCCGGAGGATAGCCTTGGCGTACAGAGGCCCTGTGCTGGGGTGGCATCTCCTGAGATGTGCCCTCGCAGCTGGTGAGCGGCGCCACTGCAGGGGGACGGTGTGGAGAGGCAGGCTTCCCTCAGCTGAGTGTACACTTGGAGCACGTATTCCCCGGGGAGAGGCAAAGTCCTGGAGAATGTGGATCGCCTGTGGGTACAGCGTCACCGGTCCGATTAGTTTCCCAGATTGTTGCCTCAGTCGAGGCTAAGTGCCCTGCTGAGGGGCATCTTGTCCACAAGGGGAACCACGTAGCCTGGGATCACCATCCTGAGTAGCTAATCACAGGGACTCTCCTCGTGCTGGTTCCGAGGAGGGTGACGAGGGTGTGGAGATGGGCACAGCCCAGCAGGCTCGTGCTCTGGCTGTGGGACAGATTCTGGACTCTGGCGGGGCCTTCCCCCGTCACTGGTCCTGGGGATGGGGTAGTGTCCATGGTGGGGTCTCCCATTAGGGCCTGGTGAGGAGGGAGGTGGTCAATTCGAGTGCAGATGGTGACTACTTGGAGGGTGACGAGAGCATGGGACATGGTGAGAGGGAACAGGAGACTCTTTTGAAACCCAGATGGTAGACTTCCTTGACACCAGCACTGAGTTACAGCCCGCCTCTGTGGAGATCTGGTGGTTTGAAGGACTACCACAGGAAACTATTCAAGGCCCAGCTGGCCACTGATCAATGGTCGGATCTGCAAGGGGCCATTCAGTCTATCTGCACGATTCTCCAAAAGAAGGGGATGGGAGCTGAAGTGACCCGTCAGAAGAGGTGCCAGTTTGGAGAAGGGTTGTAAGGCGAAGACGAGAGAGGTCTCGAAGGAGAGCTCTGCTCCTTTCTCTTAGGGCTCCGTTGAAGGGTCTCGATAAGATGCATCATGAAGTTAAGAGTTGCAATCTTTAATGTCAGTGGTGGTAGGGGAGCAGTTCGCAGATTCCGTCATCTCCCTGTCCTCCAGGACGAGAGATATGCGGTAAGCTTCTTGCAGGAAACCCGCGCCGTTCCAGGAGACAAATCCACCTGGTTCCTGGAATGGTGAAGGGGGCGGGGGGTCCACATGAGCCACCTCAACTCCTCTTGGCCCCTTTTTCCCAGCCAGAGATGCTTCAGGTTCAGGAACTCATGCCAGGCCACCTGCTTCTCCTCGCCATGTCCCAGGATGGTGTGTCGATGCATTTTGCAAATGTGTACGACCCCTGAGCCCAGCCCGATGCAGGCGCGCCGGTTCCATGAGGTGTCCACGTTGCTGGGGTCTATAGAATATAGTGAGAACATTATCCTCGGAGGTGACTTCAATTGCACCTTGAGGAGAGGGATGACACTGGTTTCAGCGTGGTCGTGCATCGGTAAGAAAGTTAAGGGAGTTGGTTGCACCCTCTGACTTGCTCAATGTCTGGCGGAGCCTTCACCCTGACCTCTGCTTTTCAAGGAGGTATAGAATGAGTGGAGGCTTACAGATCGATCAACTGTACAACTCCAGGGCACACGTCTCCTGGGTGTCTGCTGCCTCTATGCGCCAAGTTGCGTGCTCGTACCACCACCTGGTGTGGGCGGAGCTGAATGCGCTGCCTGCACGGGTGGGGTCCACATATGGGCATTTCAACAACCGGCTGCTGAAGGATGGTCGTTTTCAGGACTCTTTCTATCAGTTTTGGAGGACCTGGCAGGGAGAACAGGGGAGTTTCCCCTCTCTGAGGCTCCCGTGGGATGTGGGCAAGACTCACATATTCTGCCAGGAGTATGGTCATAGGTCAACCAAGCAGCAGTTGACTGGGATCGATTGGTTTGAGAAGGAACTGATCGACTTGGAGTTCCGGCTGGGGCTGACCAATGGAGAACAGCCCCGCTGGGATGAGTGCCAGAGGAAGAAGGAGGCACTGAGGCACCTGCAGCCTGAGAGGTCCCGAGGCGCTTACTTGAGGTCGTAGAACTGGACTACACCTCACCCTTCTACTCTCCCGAGAAGGGGAGGAGTGTCTGTAGGCAGCTCATGGAGTTTCTGGCTCCTCTGTCACAGATCCGGCGAGAATTATTGTGGAGTCCATTCCTTCTATGAGGCTCTCTTCTGGCCTGATCCATATACAGGGGGGGGGGGCGGCGGGGAGCACGGCGATGGGTGAGATGCCCCTCTCTTGGCGCACGGCAGTCGTGGCCCTGCTGCCCAAGAAGGGGTCTCTCCGTAGCCTGCGGAATTGGCGCCCCGTATCCCTCCTCAGCGCGGAGTGTGAGATCTTTGCCCGGGCAATGGTCAATGTCTGGGTTCTGTGCTGGTACAAGTAGTCCACCCTGATCAGTCCTACACGGTCCCAGGGCGGTCGATCCAGGACAATATCCACCTTGTCCGGGATCTGATCTACCCGTGCTGAAAGACTGGTCTGTTACTCGCTCTTCTCTGCCTCGACCAAGAGAAGGGTTTGACAGGGTGGACCACGAGGATTCTGCAAGCCTTTGGGCTAGGGTGGCCCACGTCCAACTGCGGAGTGCCTGGTAAAAAGTTAACGAGTCCCTGACAGCGCCCTTGTGTTTTGGGAGGGGGTGTGCCGGGGTGCCCGATGTTGGGACAGCTGTACTCTGTTTGCGTGGAGACATTCCTGTGCCTACTCTGCGGGAGGTTAACAGGTTTGGTTCTGCGTGAACCGGACACCGAGGTTGTCCTGTCAGCTTACACTGACAACATCCTCTTCATGGTCACTGACCCTGTTGACTTGCAGAGGATGCGAGACCGCCAGCAGGTCCTCTCGGCTGCGTCCTCTGCAAGGGTCAACTGGGAGAAGAGTGTGGGCCTCCCGGTGGGTCAGTGGCAGGTGGATTCCCTACTGGAGAGTTGAGGCCGTGTGCGTGGAGCACCACACACCTCCTCTACTTGGGGGTCTACCTGAGCTCGACGGAGGAGACCTGGCCGGTGAACTGGTGGGATCTGGAGACAAAGATCTCTGCCCGGCTGGTATGCTGTTCGGCCTCCTTTGTGCGATCTCATATGGGGGGAGGGCTTTACTGATCAATCAGCTGGTCACCTCCATGATCGGGTACCAGCTGATTACTTTAGTCCCGTCCACGGCGTTTGTATCCTGGACTCAGAAGAGGCTGGTGGACTTCTGGGGCAACAGGAGGCACTGGGTCTCTCTGCGGTCCTAAGTGTTCCGATCGCGGAGGGCGGTCAGTCATTGGTGTGCATGGGCACCCGGCTGGTGGCTCTCCGCCTCGGGACACTGCAGAGACCACCCTCCGAGATGGCACTTTCGCTGCCGGGGACCCTGCCTGCAGGAGGGCACGCAGCTTCCAGCGGAGCACCAGCCACACCGCTCTGAGGGAACTGCCTCACTTCTACCGAGAGCTGTTAAGGGTATGGGGACTTGTCTCTTCCAGGCAGGGTGCTGTGGCTGCTGGGGGACTGGTCCCAACCCTATTACAGTGGGCCTTGGGTGGTGGGGGGGTCTCAGGGAATTGGAGGGGTCCTGCTCAACTAGAAGTGCTCATCGGACCCAGGCCTCAGAATACCTCGCGGGAGAGGGTCCTGCATAACGTGAGCCGTCTCGCAGGGATGCCCACCATGCGGTTCCATGACGATCCAAAGCGTCTCTTGTACGGGCTGCTCCTGCGCACCTTTCACTTCCTCGCCTCCGTCTGCCGACCGGCCTCGACTGTGTTACCATCGGGCAGCGGAGGAGGCTCCTGGTGGAAATCTCTTTACACAGGGCCCTTCCCCGTACACTGGGGGCCTGGGGTGGAAGGTGTCTCACTGGGCAGTACCGTACAGCAGGTTCACTGACACCCCGTCCGCCTGTCTGTTCCGTGCCTGGGGGGAGTCAGTGTACCACGCCTACACGGAGTGTGAGAGGTCGCAGCCCCTGTCTGGGTGTCTGAGGGGCTGCTCAGGTTCTCGATCACTTCAGCCCCGCGCTCCTCGTATACGGGACAGCGGGTGGGGGTGGGGGTCGCGAGGGGAATCTCCTCACAGCGGGTGGGGCGGGTTACGAGGGGGATCTCCTCGGGGGTTACTCCTGGGGCTGAACGAGATGGCCATTCAGACTGTCTATTCTGGCTGGCTTTGCCAGGACCAATTGTCTGCCCCTCTTCCGAGGATACGTTCATGCCCGGCTGTCCGTGGAGAGGGAGACTGAGGTCACGTTGGGTGCAGTGGGGGATTTCCGGAAGCAGTGGGCCCTCAGTATTGACTGTTTTATAGACAGTAGTAATCATATCTAAATTTGTATTTATTCACTGTCTTGTGAACACTTATGGTTGGTGTAATTTCTCTTTTGTAGTTTTGTAAACAGAAAGGGGCAATAAGGAAGGGGTTTTCACGTGAGGCGTGATGAGATGGTCAGTGCAGACACGGCTGATCTGCTGGGGACAGGCTGTCCGAACTGCAGTATCGAGGGAGATGAGGCTTGTACAGAGAGGGCTATACTCACTTCTCATGGTGAGTTTACAGGTGACAAGCCGATGACCCTTGCAGTTGCCTCTGGTGATCTTGGCCCGGTAGAAACGGCCCTGTTGGCCAACCTTCAGAACCTCGAGCAGAGACAGGTCCCGGACGGTGAAGTGCACCGGCTGTGGGGACAGGCAGGGTTAGACACAGCCCTCACAGCACAGAGCTACACACACACACAGTCTCATAAACAGAGATACAGTCTCACGCACCCACACAACTGAGTAACACACACACAGTGTGGCACCGTGGTTAGCGTAACCCTTTACAGCACCAGCGATTGTGGTTCAATTCTGCCACGGTCTGTAAGGAGTTTGTACTTTCTCCCGGTGCCCTGTGACCGTGTGGGTGTCTCCCACATTCCAGATACATACAGTGGGGGTTAGTAGTTTGTGGACGCGCTGTGTTGGTGCCAGAAGCACGGTGACACTTGATCTGTGATGGTCAATGACACATTTCATTGTGTTTCGATGTACATGTGACAAATAAAACTAATCTGTAACCTTGAAAGTGACCCACAGTGTGCACTGATATAGCCAGCCCTGTATACACTATTCTACTGTGTGTGAATACCTGCAGGCTCGGTCCTCTCGCTGGTAAGCGTGTGATGATTAATGGATGTCTGGGTCCTTGTCCTGGAGCCGGCTGCTTGGGAGACGGCAGCACCTTCACCATCATGTGTCCAGCCTGCTGCCTTTCTGTCACTCTGGACTGCTGCCATTTCCTGGCCTTCCACTTCCTGTGCCCCAGAGAACATAGAACAATGAACAGTACAGCCCAGTACAGGCCCTTCGGCACACAATGTTGTGCTAACCCTTTAACCAACTCCAAGATCAATCTAACCCTTCCCTCCCACAAAGCCCTCCAGTTTTCCATCATCCATGTGCCCATCTAAAAGATTGTTCCATGTCCCTGATGTATCTGTCTCCACCGCCATCCCATTCCACACATCTACCAATAAAAACCTAGACATCACCTCTGTACTTTCCTCGTCCCCTTGTGTTAGCTATCTCCACTATGGGAAAAAGTCTCTGTCTATCCACTGGATTTATGCCCCCCATCATCTTGTACACCTCTATGAAGTTGCCTCTCATCCTCCTTCACTCCAGAGAGAGAAGTCCCAGCTTGCTCAAACTATCCTCCTAATACGTGCTCTCCAATCCAGACAGCATCCTGGAAAACCTTCTTTGCTCCCTCACTAAAGCTTCCACATCTTTCCTATAATGAGGTGACCAGAACTGAACACAATATTCCAATAACAAAGTTGTAAGACTTTGGAGAAGAAACTGCAGCGGAAATTTTGAGAGCGATGTGCAGCCGATGGGCAGCTTGGTCTCCATCCTGCCTGTCTTGAACTCCAGGAGGTTACACGTTAGCTCCTCTTGTCCACCCAGTGTTGGAGGGAGTGGGGGGTGCTGGCATTCCATACCTGAGCACTGACACTCACCACAAGGTTTCGGTGCGCATGCGGCAGCAGAGAGCTGAAGTGCACGTCAGTGCAGGCGCCTCGGTCTGTGGCGGGAGGGAAACTTCGCTTCATTGGCCAAGGCATGGGATGGGGGAGGGGGGTGGAGGGTATACTCTGGACCTGTGCCTTGGTTGTTCATAGCCAGGACAGAGTAGACATTGTGGGAGGGGACAGAGGAGGGAGCCATGGCCAGGGAACTGGTCTTCACACACACACACCGTCCACTCCCTTCCACAGACGCTGTTCAACTGATCAGTAGCTCATTTCCTGCCGGGTAACTGACCGTGGGGAGGGGCTCATCTCCCTGGTAAGGAGGGGGCTGAGAGCAGTGTAAAATAGTGAGGGGAGGGCACCCAACAGGGGGAACATGGATTCCTGAAAGGCACAAACACAGGAGATGCTGGAAATCCAGAGCAACACATACAAAGTGCTGGAGGAACTCAGCAGGTCAGGCAGCGTCTATGCAAATAGTGAACAGTTGACGTTTTGGGCCGACACCTTTCCTGAGAACTGAGAAGGAAGGGGGAAGATGCCAGAATAAAAAGGAGAGCTAGAAGGTGACAGGTGAAGCCAGGTGGGTGGGGAAGAGGGAATAAACTGAGAAGCTGAAAGGTGATAGGTGGAAAATGATAAAGAGCTGGAGGTGAGAGTGAACCATGGGAGAAAGGGAAGGAGGAGGGGCACCGGGGGAGGTGAGGAGAAGAAGTAAGAGGTCAGAGTGAGGAAATGAAGAAGAGGGCAAGGTGAGGGGAAAATAGTGGAAATTGGAGGAATCGATGTTGATGCCATCAGGTTGGAGGCTACCCAGACAGTGGAGGCCAAGTCATTGGGTGTCTTTAAGGCAGAGATTGATAGGTATCTGAGTAGCCAGGGCATCAAAGGTTATGGTGAGAAGGCGGGGCAGTGGGACTAAATAGGATAAAATGGATCAGCTCATGATAAAATGGCGGAGCAGACTCGATGGGCCGAATGGCCTACTTCTGCTCCTTTGTCTTATGGTTTTATGGTCTTAATATAAGATGTTGCTCCTCCACCCTGAGAGTGTCCTCATCATGGCAGAAGAGGAGGTCATGGACCGACATGTCGGAATGGGAATGGGAATAGAAATTAACATGGTTGGCCACTGGGAATTCTGCTTTTTGTGGATGAAGGGCATGTTAAACATAACAAACTTACTGGGGTTGAGTGAAGGAATGAGCGGAGTGCATGGGGGAATGGGTGGGTGTTGTGTACTTGGATGTCCAGAAGGTGTTCATGAAAGACATCCATACAATCAGGGTGCATGGAGTTGAGTACTATTCAGCATGGACAGAGGGTTGGTTAACCAATAGAGTTGAGGGTAATGTATTAGTATGGATGGAGGATTAGTTAGCCAATAAATGGCAGAGAGTTGGGATAAATGTGTGTTTCTCTGGTTGGCTGTCAGTAGTGAGTGGGGTGCTACAAGGATCTTTGTTGGACCACCAACTGTTCACGATACACATTACATTCATGATTTGGAAGAGGGGAGCAAGTGTAGTGCATCCAAGTTTGCTGATGACACTAAATTGAATGGAAAAACAAATTGTACAGAGGGTATGGGGAGTGTGCGGAGAGATATAGATAGGTTAAGCGAGTGGGAAGAATCTGACAGGAGGTTATACTGCAACTGTACAGCGTACTGGTGAGGCCGCATCTGGAGTACTGCCTGCAGTTCTGGTCTCCTTACTAGAGGAAAGATATACTGGTTTTGGAGGTGGTGCAGAGGAGGTTCCCCAGGTTGATTCTGGAGATAAGGGGTTTAGACTATGAGGAGAGATTGAGTCACCTGGGAGTCACAGGAATTTAAAAGACTGAGAGGGGTTATTCCAGAAACATATACAATTATGAAAGGAATAGATGAGATGGAGGCAGGAAAGTTGTTTCCACTGGTTGGTGAGACTAGAACTGGAGCTTCAAGATTCAGGGGAATAGAGTTTGGATGGAGAAAAGGAGAAACTACTTTTCTCAAGGAGAAGTGAATGTGTGGAATTTTCTGCCCAACGAAGCAGTGGAGGCTACCTCAGTAAATATAGTTAATACCCAGATAGACAGATTTTTGCACAGCAGGAAAATGAAGGATTATGGGGAAAATGCAGGTTGGCAGAGCTGAGATCACAGCCAGTTCAGCCGCCATCTTATTGAATGGCGAACCAGGCTCGATGAGCCAATTGGCCAACTCCTGCTTCTAGTTTCTAGTGTTCTTAATAATAGGGAGGACCAATTCCCTCACCGGGGCGGGGGGGGGGAATCTCAACTAATCTTTGAAGGATGTGGGGAAGAGAGGGAGGGTTGTGACAGGGAAGGGAAAGGAAGGGGAGAGAGGAGGAGGAGGAGGGGATTGCTGTCTGCAAAGGTGGAGTGGGACATCACTCACCACCCCTCCTTAATCTCCCTCATGCACCCTCGCTGTCCCTCCCTTGCCACATCAACCCCTCATGGCCCAGCAGCACCCCTGGATGAGAGACCTGGCCCAGGATTGGGAAGGGCTGGAACTACAAGTGCAGATCCGATGGGCTGAATGGTCTGGTTGGTAACTCACCTCAGGTAGCGGATGAGGAGGAAGAGGACCAATCCCACGGACACCAGCAGCAGCACCAGGATCAGCCAGGTTAAGGGGGGTTGCTTGTGCCCAGAGCCAGCTTCTAAACAGGAGGAGAGGGTGAGGGGAGGGAGGGAGAAAGGAAGGCGGAACAGAGGGAGAGGGAGAGAGGAAAGAGAGAGAGGAATAGGGAGAGGGGGAGAGAGAGAGGGTAGAAATGAACCCAATCACCACACGGTAGAAGCATTGATACTGAACGCAGCAATAGGAATCTCCATGTCACAAACTCTGTATTTACCCTCATCCTCCTCCCTCATCCTTTCACTCCCCCTCACACCACCGACCTCCCCTCCCCCTCCTCATCCCCTCCCACCCTCCCTTGTCTCCTCTCCCCCTCCCACCCCTGCCCCTCACCGTCTGGTCTGGTGCTGTATATGGAAGTGGTGAAGGTTGAATAGTTTGCAGTTGAGTTCTCTTTGTCCATCAGTGGTGGGGGGTGGGAACTCTGCCCCAGCTGAAAGACACAAACCCAGAGCAGTTCCAGAACCTTCCTCCACACTGCACCGCATACGGACTGTCCCCCCACCCCCGCTCACTGCAGTATACCTGGTAACAGTCTCATGATTACCCCTCCCTCCCTCAGTCCTCGGTGGGCTCAACAGCAGCCAAACAACTCCTCAAACAGCAACACCCAGATCAGAACTTCAGGTGCTGCTTTCCCCAATTCCCTGCATTCCGTACACTACAATCCTTCCGGAGTTCTGGCAGGACGGGAAAAAACTGCAGAAAGTTGTAAACTCGGCCAGCTCCACCATGGACACCAGCCTCCCCAGCATCCAGGACATCTTCAAAAAGTGATGCCTCAAAACCCCTCTTCCCACAGCCTCACACTTACCCCAGACATTATCTCTTCTCCCCTCTTCCACCAGATGACATAAAAACCTAAAAGCACATCCCACTAGGCTCAAGGACAGCTTCTCCCCCACCACTGAACGGCTCCCTAATAGTCGGAAACTAGATCATAAGACAAAGGATCAGGAAGTCTGCTCTGCCATTCCATCATGGCTGATTTATAATCTCTCTCAACCCCATTCTCCTCGTAACCTCTGACGCCCTGACTTATCAAGAACCAAGCCTCCCTGCTGATCTCACAACTTACCCTCGCCCTGGCCCTTGCACTTTACAGTCTGCCTTCTCTGAACTGTCTCTGTAGCTGTGACTCTCTACTCTGTCTTCAGTTATTGTAGTAACGACTTCGAAGTTTTTCACTGTATATGTGAAAATACTAATTTACCAATTGACCCAATTGCGTGCACCCACATACCCGGAGTATTTCAACGCTGCAGAGTTCTCTCAACTCAGCCATGGATGGTCCCAAATCCGGCTGTGAAAGGAGGAGACTAGCAACCCCATCCTGTAAAAACCCAGCGCTACAGAAACGCCAACAGAAGCTCCAAAGACCTCACCCTTGGGAGAGGGAGGATATACCAAGAAAATGCGCGACATCTGGGACAACACGATAGGCTGGTCCAGAATAGAGAACTCTGACAAGCTACTGTTCGTGGTCTATGTCCCGGTAGAGGAAGCGGGCTTAAGCAAGTAAGAAAGTTCTCTCTCTCCCCCCTCACAACTGCTTCTGTCAGCTACACAAGAAATTCTTCAGATGCTGGAAATCCCGAGAAACACACACAAAATGGTGGAGGATCAGGCAGCAACTATGGAAATGAAAAAACAGTTGATGTTTCAGGTCAAGACCCTTCATCAGGATTGGAAAGGAAAGGTGAAGATGCCAGAAAAGGAAATAAAATGTAAAAGTCTGCCTCTGGCAAGAAACGGCAACCCTGCCTGTGATCTCTGGGTGTTAGCATTGACCTCTGCCTGCTGAATCCACATCAGGACCCTGACCTCCTCCGCTGGCAGCCAGCCGCCAGTCTGAGACGAGATCCCAGTCCCTGGTGTTGGATCCTGATGTCTGCAATCCAAAGCTTCTTCGGAAGTCGAGAAAGAGGCTTTAAACCTGTTGCTTATGGCCGTTTTATTAGGTATTACAAGAACAAAAAAGTGAAGACGAGAGAGCTCGGAGAAGAAAGAAAAGACAAAGGAAAATATAATTGTGGGCGTCTCAGATTCAAACTGGAGATAACAGCGTCCCAGTGACAACAATCAACCGATAACATAGCCAGGTTTCAGTAGCGTGATACGCAGAGTGAAAACAAAGAATTTTCTAGAGAAGTACAGAAGCCACTCTACTGTAATTACTGGAACATTGAACAATTACGAATATATGCGTAGGTGATTCGGAAAGTTAAACTACATGGAAAATAACAATTCTATACCCCAGCCGAGTTAGTGAACCCGAGTTACCCTGGGCGAGTTACTGAACTGTAGCTGTTGTCTGGAAGATATAACATAGAACTTAAGCAGTACAGCACAGGGACAACCTCTTCAGCCCACAATGTTCTGATGAACCAGATAAATTAGTAATCAAATGGGGAACCAAATCAATCCCTCCTGCCTGCACAATGTCCACGTCCACTTTCCTCACATTCCCATGCCTGTCTAAACGCCTCTTAAAAGTTATTAACCTACCCACCTCGACCACCACCACAGGCACCCTCTACTCGGTGTAAAAGAACTTGCCTCTCATACCTTCTTTGAATCTACCCCCTGTCACCTTAAAAGCATGACTTCTGGGTTTAGACATTTCAACCCTGAGAAAAAGATATTGCAAATCTACTCTATTTATGCTTTCATAATCTTATGAGCCTCTGTCAGATCTCGTCTCAGCCTAACTAGAGTTTTGTAAAGCTGCAACATAACTTCCTGACTTTTGAACTCAATGCCTGGAGTAATATAAGCCTTCTTACTCACCCTAGCAACCTGCGCAGCCATTTACAGGGAACTGTGAACTTGGACCCCAAGACCCCTCTGCTCTTCCACACTGTTAAGGGTCTTGGCCTTAATAGTGCACAGTCTCTTTACAGGTTCTTTAAGATTGTCATAGCCAGGGATGAGGGTTAGCGGGACAACCTCCCATTACCTATTAAGTGCTCCCAATGGTGGGTTTCTCAAATAGCCTCTGACAATCAAGTCCAGTCCCCGGCCTTCACCTGTGGCTTAGCTTCTAAGCCCAGCAGAACCTTTTCTACTGACAGGAGAAGGGGCAAAGGTGGGTTACTGATACCTTAAAACCAATCACACTGGGCAGATAGGGCTTGTGAACCGTGGTTGGCAGCTCATCGAGGAGAAGGCAATCTCCGATCTCAAACGTCCGCTGCCTTGTGACTCACTCACTCATAGGGAAAATCCAGAGCTGTGATGCCTAAGGCAGTCCTACGTTGAATTCAATGCTGATTGGAAACTCCTGTGATCTGCTGGGTGCCAATCTGTATTGGTCTCTGCTGTTTCTTTTGATTCATCTTCTGTGTGGAGAGGGTGAGCCTACTACATGGGCAACAGTTTGCTCTCCACATTGTACTGCCCTGGCTTGCGTATCAAACGTATTCAGCTGGAATGGAGCATCCACTGTCAACCCCAACAATGGAGAGCCTTAAGTCTCTCCTCATTTGACGTAGCAAGGTGCAACAGCTGACATTTGGCTGCGTTAAACTCTATCTGTCATTTCTGTGCCCTTACCTATAACTGATCTATATCCTACTGTACTTTTGACAGTCATTTACACCATCCACAACATCACCAATCTTCATATCATCTGCAAATCTACTAACCCACCCATCTACATAGGTCACTTATGTACTTCACAAACAGCAGAGATCCCAGTACAGATCCCAGCAGAACACCACTAATCACAGACCTCCGACTAGAACGAGTCCCTTCAACCACTACCCTCGGTCTCCTATGTGCAAGCCAGATCTGAATCCAAACAGCCAATTCACCACGGACCCCGTGCATCTTAATCTTCTAGGTGAGCCTCCCATGAGGGACTTTGTCAAGCACCTTACTAAAGTCCATGTTGACAACATCTACAGCCCTTGTCACCTCGTCAAAAACTCAATCGAGTTAGTAATTCACAACTTGCCTTGTGCAAAGTCTTGTTGGTTCTCTTTAATTGGATCATGGTTTTCCAAATGTTCATAATTCCTATTCCTAAGAATTCTCTCCAGCGACCGCCCAATCACTGACATGAGACTCACCGGTCTATGTATTCCAGGATTATCCTTGGTTCCCTTCTTGAACAATAGAACAACATTAATTACTTGCTAGTCCTCCAGGACCTTGCCTGTGGCTGGAGAGGACACAAAAATATTCATCGATGTCCTAGCAATCTCTTCACATGCTTTTCTTAATAACCTGGGGTATATTCCATCAGGCCCTGGAATTTATCCACCTTAATATTCATTCGAAACCCAACATAACTTCATCCTTTACCTCGAAAACACAAAATAATCTGCAGATGCTGGGATCAAAGCAACACTCACAACACGCTGGAGGAACTCAGCAGGTCAGGCAGCATCCGTGGAAACGATCAGTCAACATCTCGGGCTGGTCCTGACGAAGGGTTCCGGCCCGAAACATTGACTGATTGCTTCCACGGATGCTGCCCGACCTGCTGAGTTCCCCCAGCGTGTTGTGAGTGTTCTCTTACCTCAAAATGCCCCAGCATATCAATACTCTCAGCACTGATCTCCCTATCGTCCACCTCCTTCTCCTTGGTAAATTCTGATGTAAAGTATCGTTAAGAACCTCACCCACATCCTCCACATTCAAACAAATGTTCTCAACTCTATCCTTGAGCAGTCCTGTGCTCTCCCTAGTTATCATGATGTATGTATAGAATGTCTTGAGATTCTCTTTAATCCTACTTGCCAAGGACTCTTCATGGTCCCTTCCAGCTTTCCTGAGTTCTTTTCTGGCCTCTTTATATCCTCAAGGGCTCTGTTTGATTCGAGCTTCCTAAGTTTTACACACTTCTCACCACCTCCCTCAACATCCAAGTTCTCTTACCTTGTGAGTCTTGTCCTTCCTTCCGACTGGAAGGTACTGATTTCAAACCAAAATCCTCCTCTCTACGTTATCAAAAACTCCATGGAGATGTTGAAAAATGTGAGAGCAGAAACTGAGAGAAAATTTCAAAGTGGATCTTTCGTTCCTGTCAATCTCTGAAGAGTGATCCAATCACTCACTCTGCAGACGTGACATCACTCGTCACCTCTCTCCTTCCCCAGCCCCCTGCTGCCTCCCTCCTTCCCTCTTTATCTCTTTCTGTTTTCTATAACTCTCTGCTCCTCTCTCTCCTTCTTCCCATCCCTTTCTCACTCCATTTATGCTCCCTTCCCCCTTCCCTTTTCTGCTCTCTTTCCAGCTTTCTGCCACTCTCCCCGTGCCTGCCTCCCTCCCTCCCTCAAGGTCCTGCTCACTCACTTACTCTGCCCGGTGTGACGACAGACTCACTCAGACCATTTCCTTTCACGTTACCAACAGCCCATTGCCTCGCGTGGTACCTCAGACTCTGGGAGCAGCCTGTGGTTTCCGGTGCTGTGCTGCTCGCCTGCTATTGTGAAACTTCTTATTTTCACCCTGTACCTCTGGGCTGAAGGTGCCTCACCTTTCCACTGTGTCCCTGACATCCTCGTCTCTGGGATGGCCAGAAGGGAATACCAGTCCCATCACGCCTGAGAAATTGGCAGGGGTTAGCAGTTGGTTCAGGCGGGGCAGAGGTAAACAACTTCCCGTGGCTTCTTCCCCCTTCCTTTCCAAAGTAAGTTCAAAGTAAATTAATTGGCAAAGTACATATATGTCACCATTTACAACCCTGAGATTCATTTTGTTGCAGGAATTCACAGTAAATACAAGAAACACAAAAGACTCACTGAGAAACCACACCCGACAGTATGGACAAACAATCAATGTACAGCAGACAATGCACTGTGCAAAAACAAAAGCAAGGACCTCGGCCTGAAACGTCGACTGTTAATTCATCTCCATAGACGCTGCCTGACCTGCTGAGTTTCTCCAGCATTTGGTGTGTGTTACCACGAGCAGGTGGAGGGGGGCACATCACTATCTGTCATTGGGTGAGCTGTGGGAGGGGTGAACGGTGAGATCCAGCCACCAGGGATGTAGCATTAGGTACCCAACTGTTGTCTGGTTCTCCAGGGTCTCAGGAAGAGAGACTACATAGGCCAAACCTGCCCCAGGCCCCACCAGCCTCCTCTCTTTGGTCTTGCACTCAGATGGAGCCCGGTTCCAAGGGGTGCTGCCCTGTCATACAGTAGGAGAGATCCTGTGACCACCAGGGACAGGGTCACACAGCACCAAGACAGGTCCTTTGGCCCAACCACTCCCTGCTGACCAAGGTTCCCAGCTAAGCTAGTCCCATTGCCCATGTTTGGCTCATATCACTCTAAAGTGAAAGAGTGGAGCTTTGAGGCTTTGACTCGAGAGGCTTCGACGAGAAGAGGCGGAGGAGAAGCTAACTCGCAGTTAGTTTTTTACAATGTCTCCTGAGACGGTGATGTGCCTCTCATGTGAGATGTGGCAGTCTTGGGGGAACTCCCCTCTCCTGCAGAATCACATCTGCCAGAAGTGCATAGGGCTGGGCGATCTGGAAGACCGTGTAAGGAATCTGGAGCAGCAGCTGGGTGACCTTCGACTCATAAGGGAGAATGAGGCAGTCATAGATGAGAGCTACAGGGAGGTAGTCACACCGAGGCTGCCGGAAGCAGGTCGTTGGGTGACAGTCAGAGGGGGGAAAGCAAAGGTGAGCAGACAGGTAGTGCAGAGCACCCCTGTAGCCATTCCCCTGAATAATAAGTTTACCATCCTGGATACTGTTGGCGGGGATGACTGACCAGGTGTGAGTTACGGTGGCAGGGCCTCCGGCACTGAGTCTGACCCGGTGGTGCAGAAAGGTGGGACGGAGAAGAGGAGAGCTGTCGTCATTGGAGACTCTATAGTCAGGGGAGCAGACAGGAGATTTTGTGGACGTGAGAAGGACACCCGCATGGTTTATTGCCTCCCGGGTGCCAGGGTCCGGGATGTCTCTGACCGGGTGCACGACATCCTGGTACGAGAGAGAAAGCAACCAGAAGTCGTGATACATGTTGGGACCAATGACATAGGCAGGAAGAGGGATGAGGTCCTGAAGTGTGAGTTTCGGGAATTAGGCAGAAGGCTGAAGAACAGGACCTCAAGGGTGACGTTCTCAGGATTGCTGCCAGTGCTACGTGACAGTGATGGTAAGAATTGAAGGAGATGGCAGTTGAATGCGTGGCTGAGGAGTTGGTGCAGGGAGCAGGGTTTTAGATTTTTAGATCATTGGGATCTCTTCTGGGGAAGGTGGAACCTGTACAGATTGGATGGGTTGCACCTGAACTCGAGGGGGAGCAATATCCTTGCAGGTAGGTTTGCTAGCATGGTTCGGGAGGGCTTAAACTAATTTGCGAGGGGGATGGGACCCAGAGCGATAGAGCAGTGAAAGAAGTGCATGGAGTAAAGCCAGATCTAACATACAGAGAGGCTTTGAGGAAAGAGAAGCAGAATAAATGGTGTAAAGACAGTAAGGTAGAAGGGCTGAAATGTGTACCTCAATGCAAGAAACATCAGGAACAAAGGTGATGAACTGAGAGCTTGGATACATACATGGAATTATGATGTAGTGGCCATTACAGAGACTTAGCTGGCACCAGGGCAGGAATGGATTCTCAATATTCCTGGATTTCAGTGCTTTAAAAGGGATAGAGAGGGCGGAAAAAGGGGAGGAGGGGTGGCATTACTGGTCAGGGATACTATTACAGCTACAGAAAGGGTGGGTAATGTGCAGGATCCTCTTTTGAGTCAGTATGGGTGGAAGTCAGGAACAGGAAGGGAGCAGTTACTCTACTGGGAGTATTCTATAGGCCCCCTGGTAGCAGCAGAGATACAGAGGAGCAGATTGGGAGGCAGATTTTGGAAAGGTGCAAAAATAACAGGGTTGTTATCATGGGTGACTTTAACTTCCCTAATATTGATTGGCACCTGATAAGTTCCAAGGGTTTAGATGGGGCAGAGTTTGTTAAGTGTGTCCAGGACGGATTCCTGTCACAGTATGTGGACAGGTCAACCAGGGGGAATGCCATACTAGATCTAGTACTAGGTAATGAACCAGGTCAGGTCACAGATCTCTCAGCAGGTGAGCATCTGGGGGACAGTGACCACCGCTCCCTGGCCTTTAGCATTATCATGGAAAAGGATAGAATCAAAGAGGACAGGAACATTTTTAATTGGGGAAAGGCAAATTATGAGGCTATAAGGCTAGAACTTGCGGATGTGAATTGGGATGATGTTTTTGCAGGGAAATGTACTATGGACATGTGTTCGATGTTTAGAGATCTCTTGCGGGATGTTAGGGATAAATTTGTCCCAGTGAGGAAGATAAGGAATGGTAGGATGAAGGAACCATGGGTGACAAGTGAGGTGGAAAATCTAGTTAGGTGGAAGAAGGCAGCATACATGAGGTTTAGGAAGCAAGGATCAGATGGGTCTATTGAGGAATATAGGGAAGCAAGAAAGGAGCTTAAGAAGGGGCTGAGAAGAGCAAGAAGGGGGCATGAGAAGGCCTTGGCAAGTAGGGTAAAGGAAAACCCCAAGGCATTCTTCAATTATGTGAAGAACAAAAGGATGACAGGAGTGAAGGTAGGACCGATTAGAGATAAAGGTGGGAAGATGTGCCTGGAGGCTGTGGAAGTGAGCGAGGTCCTCAATGAATACTTCTCTTCGGTATTCACCAATGAGAGGGAACATGATGATGGTGAGGACAATATGATTGAGGTTGATGTTCTGGAGCACGTTGATATTAAGGGAGAGGAGATGTTGGAGTTGTTAAAATACATTAGGACAGAAAAGTCCCCGGGGCCTGACGGAATATTCCCCAGGCTGCTCCACGAGGCGAGGGAAGGGTTTGCTGAGCCTCTGGCTAGGATCTTTATGTCCTCGTTGTCCACGGAATGGTACCGGAGGATTGGAGGGAGGCGAATGTTGTTCCCTTGTTCAAAAAAGGTAGTAGGGATAGTCCGGGTAATTATAGACCAGTGAGCCTTACGTCTGTGGTGGGAAAGCTGTTGGAAAAGATTCTTAAAGATAGGATCTATGGGCATTTAGAGAATCATGGTCTGATCAGGGATAGTCAGCATGGCTTTGTGAAGGGCAGATCGTGTCTAACAAGCCTGATAGAGTTCTTTGAGGAGGTGACCAGGCATATAGATGAGGGTAGTGTAGTGGATGTGATCTATATGGATTTTAGTAAGGCATTTGACAAGGTTCCACATGGTAGGTTTATTCAGAAAGTTAGAAGGCATGGGATCCAGGGAAGTTTGGCCAGGTGGATTCAGAATTGGCTTGCCTGCAGAAGGCAGAGGGTGGTGGTGGAGGGAGTACATTCAGATTGGAGGATTGTGACTAGTGGTGTCCCACAAGGATCTGTTCTGGGACCTCTACTTTTCGTGACTTTTATTAACGACCTGGATGTGGGGGTAGAAGGGTGGGTTGGCAAGTTTGCGGACAACATAAATGTTGGTGATGTTGTGGATAGTGTAGAGGATTGTCGCAGATTGCAGAGAGACATTGATAAGATGCAGAAGTGGGCTGAGAAGTGGCAGATGGAGTTCAACCCAGAGAAGTGTGAGGTGGTACACTTTGGAAGGACAAACTCCAAGGCAGAGTACAAAGTAAATGGCAGAATACTTGGTAGTGTGGAGGAGCAGAGGGATCTCGTGGAACATGTCCACAGATCCCTGAAAGTTGCCTCACAGGTAGATAGGGTAGTTAAGAAAGCTTATGGGGTGTTAGCTTTTATAAGTCGAGGGATAGAGTTTAAGAGTCGCGATGTAATGATGCAGCTCTGTAAAACTCTGGTTAGGCCACACTTGGAGTACTGTGTCCAGTTCTGGTCACCTCACTATAGGAAGGATGTGGAAGCATTGGAAAGGGTACAGAGGAGATTTACCAGGATGCTGCCTGGTTTAGAGAGTATGCATTATGATCAGAGATTAAGGGAGCTCGGGCTTTACTCTTTGGAGACGAGGAGGATGAAAGGAGACATGATAGAGGTGTACAAGATAATAAGAGGAATAGATAGAGTGGATAGCCAGCACCTCTTCCCAGGGCAACACTTCTCAATACAAGAGGACATGGATTTAAGGTAAGGGGTGGGAAGTTCAAGGGGGATATTAGAGGAAGGTTTTTTACTCAGAGAGTGGTTGGTGCGTGGAATGTACTGCCTGAGTCAGTGGTGGAGGCAGATACACTAGTGAAGTTTAAGAGACTACTAGACAGGCATATGGAGGAATTTAAGGTGGGGGGTTATATGGGAGGCAGGGTTTGAGGGTTGGCAAAACATTGTGGTCCAAAGGGCCTGTACTGTGCTGTACTATTCTATGCTCTATGTTCTATGTAAACCCTGGAGTCTTACCACTAACCGGGTGTCCTTCGACACCAGGTCGGGAACACCTGCTTGAAATCTTTCCCATGAATGTAGATGACCAAATGCCTTGGGAGAAAGCAGAGGAGAATTACCAGGATGTACCTGGATTAGAGAGGGTGCAGAGGAGATTTACCAGGATGCTGCCTGGATTAGAGAGGGTGCAGAGGAGATTCACCAGGATGCTGCTTGGATTGGAGAGGGTGCAGAGGAGATTTACCAGGATGCTCCCTAGATTAAAGAGGGTGCAGATGAGATTTACCAGGATGCTTCTGGATTAGAGAGGGTGCAGAGGAAATTCACCAGGATGCTGCCCAGATTAGAGGGGGACACTGAAGAGATTCACCAGGATACTGCCCATATTGGAGAGGGTGCAGAGGATATTAACCAGGATGCTGCCCGGATTAGACCGGGTGCAGAGGAGATTTACCAATATGCTGCCTGGATTAGAGAGGATGGTGAGGAGATTTACCAGGATGCTGCCTGGATTAGAGAGCATGCAGAGGAGATTTACCAGGATGCTGCCCGGATTAGAGAGGATGCTGAGGAGATTCACCAGGTAGCTGCCTAGATTGGAGAGGGTGCAGAGGAGATTTACCAGGATGCTGCCTGGATTAGAGAGGGTGCAGAGCAGATTCACCAGGATGCTGTCTTTATTAGAGAGGGTGCAGAGGAGATTCACCAGGATGCTGCCCAGATTAGAGAGGGCGCTGAGGAGGTTCACCAGGATGCTGTCTGGATTGGAGACGGTGGGGAGTAGATTCAGCAGGATGCTGTCCGGATTAGAGGGGGTGCAGAGGGGATTTACCAGGATGCTGCCTGGATTAGAGAGGATGCAGAGGAGATTCACCAGGATGCTGACTGGATTAGAGACGGTGCAGAGGAGATTTACCAGGATGCTGCTTGGATTAGAGAGTGTGCAGAGGAGATTTACCAGAATGTGCCTGGATTAGAGAGGGTGCAGAGCAGATTCACGAGGATGCTGCCCGGATTACACTGTGTAGAGGAGATTTACCAGGATGCTGCCTGGATCAGAGAGAGGGTGCAGAGGAGATTTACCAGGATGTGCCTGGATTAGAGAGCATGCAGAGGAGATTTACCAGGATGCTGCCTGGATTAGAGAGGATGCAGATGAGTTTCAATAGGATGCTGCCCGGATTGGAGAGGGTGCTGAGGAGATTCACCAGGTAGCTGCCTAGATTGGAGAGGGTGCAGAGCAGATTCACCAGGATGCCGCCTTTATTAGAGAGGGTGCAAAGCAGATTCACCAGGATGCTGCCTGGATTAGAGAGGGTGGTGAGGAGATTTACCAGGATACTGACTGGATTAGAGAGCGTCGTGAGGAGATTTACCAGGATGCTCCCTGGATTAGATAGGGTGCAGAGGAGATTCACCAGGATGCTGCCTGGATTAGAGAGGGTGCAGATGAGATTCACCAGGATGCTGCCCGGATTGGAGAGGGCACGGAAGAGATTTACAAGGTAGCTGCCTAGATTGGAGAGGGTGCAGAGGTGATTTACTAGGATGCTGCCTGGATTAGAGAGGGTGCAGAGGAGATTCACCAGGATGCTGCCTGGATTAGAGAGGGTGGTGAGCAGATTTACCAGGATGCTGAATGGATTAGAGAGAGTGGTGAGGAGATTTGCAAGGATGCTGCCTGGATTAGAGAGGGTGCAGAGAAGATTCACCAGGATGCTGCCCGGATTAGAGAGGGTGCAGAGGATATTGGCCAGGATGCTGCCCGGATTAGAGAGGGTGCAGAGGAGATTTACCAGGATCTGCCTAGATTAGAGAGCATGCAGAGGAGATTCACCAGGATGCTGCCTGGATTAGATAGGGTGCAGAGGAGATTCACCAGGATGCTGCCTGGATTAGAGAGGGTGCAGAGCAGATTCAAAAGGATGCTGTCTTTATTAGTGAGGGTGCAGAGGAGATTCACCAGGATGCTGCTTGGATTAGAGAGTGTGCAGAGGAGATTTACCAGGATGCTGCCTGGATTAGAGAGGGTGCAGAGCAGATTCAACAGGATGCTGTCTTTATTAGTGAGGGTGCAGAGGAGATTCACCAGGATGCTGACCAGATTAGAGAGGGCGCTGAGGAGGTTCACCAGGATGCTGCCTGGATTGGAGAGGGTGGGGAGTAGATTCACCAGGATACTGGCCGGATTAGAGGGTGTAGAGGGGATATACCAGGATGCTGCCTGGATTAGAGAGGATGCAGAGCAGATTCACGAGAATGCTGCCTGGATTAGAGAGGGTGCAGAGGAGATTCAGCAGGATGCTGCCTGGATTAGAGAAGGTGGTGAGGAGTTTTACCAGGATGCTGACTGGATTAGAGAGGGTGCTGAGGAGATTTACAAGGATGCTGCCTAGATTAGAGAGGGTGCAGAGGAGATTCACCAGGACGCTGCCTGGATTAGAGAGGGTGGTGAGGAGATTTATCAGGATGCTGCCTGGATTAGAGAGGATGCAGATGAGTTTCACGAGGATGCTGCCCGGATTGGAGAGGGTGCTGAGGAGATTCACCAGGATGCTACCTGGATTGGAGTGGGTGGGGAGTAGATTCGCCAGGATGATGCCCGGATTAGAGAGGGTGCAGAAGGGATTCACCAGGATGCTGTCTGGATTAGAGAGGGTGCAGAGGAGATTCACAAGGTTGCTTCCCAGATTAGAGAGGGCGCTGAGGAGATTTACCAGGATGCTGCCTGGATTGGAGAGGGTGGGGAGGAGATTCACCAGGATGCTGCCCGGATTAGAGAGGGTGCAGAGGGGATTTACCAGGATGCTGCCTGGATTAAAGAGGGTGCAGAGGAGATTTATCAGGATGCTGCCTGGATTACAGAGGGTGCAGAGGAGATTTACCAGGATGTGCCTGGATTAGAGAGGGTGCAGACGAGATTTCCCAGGATGCTGCCTGGATTAGAGATGGTGCAGAGGAGATTTACCAGGATGTGCCTGGATTAGAGAGCATGCAGAGGAGATTTATCAGGATGCTACCTGGATTATACAGGGTGCAGAGGAGATTTACCAGGATGTGCCTGGAATAGAGAGGGTGCAGACGAGATTTCCCAGGATGCTGCCTGGATTAGAGAGGGTGCAGAGGAGATTTACTAGGATTCTGCCGGGATTAGAGAGGGTGCATAGGAGATTCACCAGGATGCTGCTTGAATTGGAGAGGGTGCAGAGGTCATTCACCAGGATGCTGCCTGGATTAGAGAGGGTGCAGAGGAGATTTCCCAGGATGCTGCCTGGATTAGAGAGGGTGCAGAGGAGATTTACTAGGATTCTGCCTGGATTAGAGAGGGTGCATAGGAGATTCACCAGGATGCTGCTTGAATTGGAGAGGGTGCAGAGGTCATTCACCAGGATGCTGTCTGGATTGGAGAGGGTGCAGAGGAGATTCACCAGTATGCTGCCCAGATTAGAGAGGGCGTTAAGGAGATTTACCAAGATGCTGCCCGGATTAGAGAGGGTGCAGAGGAGATTCACCAGGATGTTGACTGGATTAGAGAGGGTGCAGAGGAGATTTACCAGGATGCTGCTTGGATTAGAGAGTGTGCAGAGGACATTTAGCAGGATGTGCCTGGATTAGAGAGCATGCAGAGGAGATTTACCAGGGTGCTGCTTGGATTAGAGAGTGTGCAGAGGAGATTTACTAGGATGCTGCCTGGATTAAAGAGGGTGCAGAGGAGATTTACCAGGATGCTGCCTGGATTATAGAGGGTGCAGAGGAGATTTACCAGAATGTGCCTGGATTAGAGAGGGTGCAGACGAGATTTCCCAGGATGCTGCCTAGATTAGAGATGGTGCAGAGGAGATTTACCAGGATGTGCCTGGATTAGAGAGCATGCAGAGGAGATTTATCAGGATGCTACCTGGATTATACAGGGTGCAGAGGAGATTTACCAGGATGTGCCTGGATTAGAGAGGGTGCAGACGAGATTTCCCAGGATGCTGCCTGGATTAGAGAGGGTGCAGAGGAGATTTACTAGGATTCTGCCTGGATTAGAGAGGGTGCATAGGAGATTCACCAGGATGCTGCTTGAATTGGAGAGGGTGCAGAGGTCATTCACCAGGATGCTGCCTGGATTAGAGAGGGTGCAGAGGAGATTTCCCAGGATGCTGCCTGGATTAGAGAGGGTGCAGAGGAGATTTACTAGGATTCTGCCTGGATTAGAGAAGGTGCATAGGAGATTCACCAGGATGCTGCTTGAATTGGAGAGGGTGCAGAGGTCATTCACCAGGATGCTGTCTGGATTGGAGAGGGTGCAGAGGAGATTCACCAGTATGCTGCCCAGATTAGAGAGGGCGTTAAGGAGATTCACCAAGATGCTGCCCGGATTAGAGAGGGTGCAGAGGAGATTCACCAGGATGTTGACTGGATTAGAGAGGGTGCAGAGGAGATTTACCAGGATGCTGCTTGGATTAGAGAGTGTGCAGAGGAGATTTAGCAGGATGTGCCTGGATTAGAGAGCATGCAGAGGAGATTTACCAGGGTGCTGCTTGGATTAGAGAGTGTGAAGAGGAGATTTACTAGGATGCTGCCTGGATTAAAGAGGGTGCAGAGGAGATTTACCAGGATGTGCTTGGATTAGAGAGGGTGCAGACGAGATTTCCAAGGATGCTGCCTGGATTAGAGAGGGTGCAGAGGAGATTTACCAGGATGTGAATGGATTAGAGAGCATGCAGAGGAGATTTATCCGGATGCTGCCTGGATTATAGAGGGTGCAGAGGAGATTTACCAGGATATGCATGGATTAGAGAGGGTGCAGACGAGATTTCCCAGGATGCTGCCTGGATTAGAGAGCGTGTAGAAGAGATTCACCAGGATGCTGTCCAGAATAGAGAGGGTGCAGATGAAATTTACCAGGATGCTGCCCGGATTAGAGAGGGTGCAGAGCATATTCACCAGGAAGCTGTCTCGATTACAGAGGGTGCAGAGGAGATTCACTAGTATGCTGCCCAGATTCGAGAGGGCGTTAAGGAGATTCACTAGGATGCCGCCTGGATTGGAGAGGGTGGGGAGGAGATTCACCAGGATGCTGCCCGGATTAGAGAGGGTGCAGAGGGGATTTATCAGGATGATGCCTGGATTAGAGAGGGTGCAGAGGAGATTCACCAGGTTGCTGCCAGGGTTAGAGAGGGCGCTGAGGAGATTCACCAGGATGCTGCCCGGATTAGAGAGGGTGCAGAGGGGATTTACTAGGATGCTGCCTGGATTAGAGAGGGAGCAGAGGAGATTCACCAGGATGTTGCTTGGATTGGTGTGGGTGCAGAGGAGATCTAACAGGATGCTGCCTGGATTAGAGGGTGCAGAGGAGATTCACCAGGATGCTGCTTGGATGAGAGAGTTAGCAGAGGAGATTTACCAGGATGCTGCCTGGATTAGAGAGGGTGCAGAGGAGATTTACCAGGATGCTGCCTGTATAACAGAGGGTGCAGAGCAGATTCACCAGGGTGCTGTCTGGATTAGAGAGGGTGCAGAGGAGATACACCAGGATGCTGCCCATATTTGAGAGGGTGCAGAGGGGATTTACCAGGATCCTGCCTGGATTAGAGAGGGTGCAGAGCAGATTCACCAGGATGCTGCCCGGATTAGGGAGTGTGCAGAAGAGATTCACCAGGATGCTGCCCAGATTAGAGAGGGTGCAGAGGAGATGTACCAGGATGCTGCCCGGATTAGAGAGGGTGCAGAGCAGTTTCACCAGGATGCTGTCTGGATTAGAGAGGGTGCAGAGGAGATTCACCAGTATGCTGCCCAGATTAGAGAGGGCGTTAAGGAGATTTACCAGGATGCTGCCTGGAGTGGAGAGGGTAGGGAGTAGATTCACCAGAATGTTGACTGGATTAGAGAGGGTGCAGAGAAGATTCACCAGGATGCTGCCCGGATTAGGGAGTGTGCAGAAGAGATTCACCAGGATGCTGCCCACATCAGAGAGGGTGCAGAGGAGATTCACCAGGATGCTGCCTGGATTAGAGAGGGTGCAGAGGAGATTCACCAGGATGCTGCTTGGATGAGAGAGTGTGCAGAGGAGATTCACCAGGATGTTGCTTGGATTGGAGAGGGTGCAGAGGAGATTTACCAGGATGCTGCCTGGATTAGAGAGGGTGTAGAGGAGATTCACCAGGATGCTGCCCATATTAGGGAGGGTCCAGAAGCGATTCACCTGGATGCTGCCCGGATTAGAGAGGGTGCAGAGGAGATTCACCAGGATGCTGCCTGGATTAGAGAGGGTGCAGAGGAGATTCCCCAGGATGTTGACTGGATTAGAGAGGGTGCAGAGGAGATTCACCAGTATGCTGCCTGGATCAGAGAGGGTGCAGAGGAGATTCACCAGGAGGCTGCCCGGATTTGAGAGGGTGCAGAGGGGATTTACCAGTATGTGCCTGGATTAGAGAGGGTGCAGAGCAGATTCACCAGGATGATGCCTGGATTAGAGAGGGTGCAGAGGAGATTCACCAGGATGCTGCCTGGATTAGAGAGGTTGCTGAAGAGATTTACTAGGATGCTGTCTGGATTAGAGTGGGTGCAGAGGAGATTTACCAGGCTGCTGCCTGGATTAGAGAGGGTGCAGAGGAGATTCACGAGGATGCTGCCTGGATTAGATAGGGTGCAGAGGATATTCATTAGGATGCTGCCTGGATTAGAGAGAGTGCAGAGGAGATTCACCAGGATGCTGCCTGGATTAGAGAGGATTCAGAGGAGATTCACCAGGATGCTGTCTGGATTAGAGAGGGTGCAGATGAGTTTCACTAGGATGCTGTCCTGATTGGAAGGGGCACTGAAGAGATTCACCAGGTAGCTACCTAGATTGCAGAGGGTGCAGAGCAGATTCACCAGCATGCTGCCTGGATTAGAGAGGGTGCAGAGGAGATTCACCAGGATGCTGCCCGCATTTGAGAAGGTGCAGAGGAGATTCAGCAGGATGCTGCCTGGATTAGAGAGGGTGGTGAAGAGATTTACTAGGATGCTGTCTGGATTAGAGAGGGTGCAGAGGAGATTCACCAGGATGCTGCCTGGATTAGAGAGGGTGGTGAGGAGATTTACCAGGATGCTGCCTGGATTAGAGTGGGTGGTGAGGAGATTTACCAGGATGCTGACTGGATGAGAGAGGGTCGTGAGGAAATGTACCAGGATGCTGCCTGGATTAGAGAGGGTGCAGAGCAGATTCACCAGGATGCTACCCAGATTAGAGAGGGTGCAGAGGAGATTCACCAGGATGCTGCCCTGATTAGAGAGGGCTCTAAGGAGATTCACCAGGATGCTGCCCATATTAGGGAGGGTCCAGAAGCGATTCACCTGGATGCTGCCCGGATTAGAGAGGGTGCAGAGGAGATTCACTAGGATGCTGCCTGGATTAGAGAGGGTGCAGAGGAGATTCCCCAGGATGTTGACTGGATTAGAGAGGGTGCAGAGGAGATTCACCAGTATGCTGCCTGGATCAGAGAGGGTGCAGAGGAGATTCACCAGGAGGCTGCCCGGATTTGAGAGGGTGCAGAGGGGATTTACCAGTATGTGCCTGGATTAGAGAGGGTGCAGAGCAGATTCACCAGGATGCTGCCTGGATTAGAGAGGGTGCAGAGGAGATTCACCAGGATGCTGCCTGGATTAGAGAGGGTGCTGAAGAGATTTACTAGGATGCTGTCTGGATTAGAGTGGGTGCAGAGGAGATTTACCAGGCTGCTGCCTGGATTAGAGAGGGTGCAGAGGAGATTCACGAGGATGCTGCCTGGATTAGATAGGGTGCAGAGGATATTCATTAGGATGCTGCCTGGATTAGAGAGAGTGCAGAGGAGATTCACCAGGATGCTGCCTGGATTAGAGAGGATTCAGAGGAGATTCACCAGGATGCTGTCTGGATTAGAGAGGGTGCAGATGAGTTTCACTAGGATGCTGTCCTGATGGGAAGGGGCACTGAAGAGATTCACCAGGTAGCTACCTAGATTGCAGAGGGTGCAGAGCAGATTCACCAGCATGCTGCCTGGATTAGAGAGGGTGCAGAGGAGATTCACCAGGATGCTGCCCGCATTTGAGAAGGTGCAGAGGAGATTCAGCAGGATGCTGCCTGGATTAGAGAGGGTGGTGAAGAGATTTACTAGGATGCTGTCTGGATTAGAGAGGGTGTAGAGGAGATTCACCAGGATGCTGCCTGGATTAGAGAGGGTGGTGAGGAGATTTACCAGGATGCTGCCTGGATTAGAGTGGGTGGTGAGGAGATTTACTAGGATGCTGACTGGATGAGAGAGGGTCGTGAGGAAATGTACCAGGATGCTGCCTGGATTAGAGAGGGTGCAGAGCAGATTCACCAGGATGCTACCCAGATTAGAGAGGGTGCAGAGGAGATTCAGCAGGATGCTACCTGGATTGGAGTGGGTGGGGAGTAGATTCACCAGGATGCTGCCCGGATTAGAGAGGGTGCAGAAGGGATTCACCGGGATGCTGTCTGGATTAGAGAGGGTGCAGAGGAGATTCACTAGGTTGCTGCCCAGATTAGAGAGGGCGCTGAGGAGATTCACCAGGATGCTGCCTGGATTGGAGAGGGTGAGGAGGAGATTCACCAGGATGCTGCCCGGATTAGAGAAGGTGCAGAGGGGATTTACCAGGATGCTGCCTGGATTCGAGAGGGTGCAGAGAGATTCACCAGGATGCTGCTTGGATGAGAGAGTGTGCAGAGGAGATTTACCAGGATGCTGCCTGGATTAGAGAGGGTGCCGAGGAGATTTACCAGGATACTTCCTGGATTAGAGAGTGTGCATAGGAGATTTACAAGGGTGCTGCTTGGATTAGAGAGTGTGCAGAGGAGATTTACCAGGATACTGCCTGGATTAGAGAGCATGCAGAGGAGATTTATCAGGATGCTGCCTGGATTATACAGGGTGCAGAGGAGATTTACCAGGATGTGCCTGGATTAGAGAGGGTGCAGACCAGATTTCCCAGGATGCTGCCCGGATTAGGGTGGGTGCAGAAGCGATACACCAGGATGCTGCCCGGATTAGGGAGGGTGCAGAACAGATTAACCAGGATGCTGCCTGGATTAGAGAGGGTGCAGAGGAGATTCACCAGGATGTTGACTGGATTAGAGAGGGTGCAGAGGAGATTTACCAGGATGCTGCTTGGATTAGAGAGTGTGCAGAGGAGATTCACCAAGATGCTGCCTGGATTAGAGAGGGTGCAGAGGAGATTTACCAGGATGCTGCGTGGATTAGAGAGGGTGGTGAGGAGATTTACCAGGATGCTGCCTGGATTAGAGAGGGTGGTGAGGAGATTTAACAGGATGCTGACTGGATTAGAGAGGGTCGTGAGGAGATATACCAGATGCTGCCTGGATTAGAGAGAGTGCAGAGGAGATTCACCAGGATGCTACCTGGATTAGAGAGGGTGCACAGGATGTTCACCAGAATGCTGCCTGGATTGGAGAGGGCACTGAGGTGATTCACCAGGAAGCTGCCTAGAATGGAGAGGGTGCAGAGGAGATTTACCAGGATGCTGCCTGGATTAGAGAGGGTGCAGAGCAGATTCACCAGGATGCTGTCTTTATTAGAGAGGGTGCAGAGGAGATTCCCCAGGATGCTGCCCAGATTAAAGAGGGCGCTGAGGAGGTTCACCAGTATGCTGCCTGGATTGGAGAGGGTGCAGAGGAGATTTACCAGGATGCTGGTTGGATTAGAGAGTGTGCAGAGGAGATTTACCAGAATGTGCCTGGATGAGAGAGGGTGCAGAGCAGATCCGCCAGGATGCTGCCTGGATTAGAGAGGGTGGTGAGGAGATTTACCAGGATGCTGTCTGGATTAGATAGGGTGGTGAGGAGTTTAACCAGGATGCTGCCTGGTTTAGTGAGTGTGGTGAGGAGATTTAGCAGGATGCTGACTGGATTAGAGAGGGTCGTGAGGAGATTTACCAGGCTGCTGCCTGGATTAGAGAGAGTGCAGAGGAGATTCACGAGGATGCTGCCTGGATGAGAGAGGGTGCAGCCGAGATTTCCCAGAATGCGGCCTGGATTAGAGAGGGTTGCAGGGGAGATTTACCAGGATTCTGCCTGGATTAGAGAGGGTGCATAGGAGATTCACCAGTATGCTGCTTTGATTGGAGAGGGTGCAGAGGTCATTTACCAGGATGCTGCCTGGAATAGAGAGGGTGCAGAGGAGATTTACCAGGATGCTGCCTGGATAACAGAGGGTGCAGAGCAGATTCAGCAGGATGCTGTCTGGATTAGAGAGGGTGCAGAGGAGATTCACCAGTATGCTGCCCAGGTTAGAGAGGGCGTTAAGGAGATTCAGCAGGATGCTGCCTGGATTGGAGAGGGTGCAAAGGAGATTCACCAGGATGCTGCTTGGAATAGAGAGGGTGCAGAGCAGATTCACCAGGATGCTACCCAGATTAGAGAGGGTGCAGAGGAGATTCAGCAGGATGCTACCTGGATTGGAGTGGGTGGGGAGTAGATTCACCAGGATGCTGCCCGGATTAGAGAGGGTGCAGAAGGGATTCACCGGGATGCTGTCTGGATTAGAGAGGGTGCAGAGGAGATTCACTAGGTTGCTGCCCAGATTAGAGAGGGCGCTGAGGAGATTCACCAGGATGCTGCCTGGATTGGAGAGGGTGAGGAGGAGATTCACCAGGATGCTGCCCGGATTAGAGAGGGTGCAGAGGGGATTTACCAGGATGCTGCCTGGATTCGAGAGGGTGCAGAGAGATTCACCAGGATGCTGCTTGGATGAGAGAGTGTGCAGAGGAGATTTACCAGGATGCTGCCTGGATTAGAGAGGGTGCCGAGGAGATTTACCAGGATACTTCCTGGATTAGAGAGTGTGCATAGGAGATTTACAAGGGTGCTGCTTGGATTAGAGAGTGTGCAGAGGAGATTTACCAGGATACTGCCTGGATTAGAGAGCATGCAGAGGAGATTTATCAGGATGCTGCCTGGATTATACAGGGTGCAGAGGAGATTTACCAGGATGTGCCTGGATTAGAGAGGGTGCAGACCAGATTTCCCAGGATGCTGCCCGGATTAGGGTGGGTGCAGAAGCGATACACCAGGATGCTGCCCGGATTAGGGAGGGTGCAGAACAGATTAACCAGGATGCTGCCTGGATTAGAGAGGGTGCAGAGGAGATTCACCAGGATGTTGACTGGATTAGAGAGGGTGCAGAGGAGATTTACCAGGATGCTGCTTGGATTAGAGAGTGTGCAGAGGAGATTCACCAGGAGGCTGCCCGGATTTGAGAGGGTGCAGAGGGGATTTACCAGGATGTGCCTTGTTTAGAGAGGGTGCAGAGGAGATTCACCAAGATGCTGCCTGGATTAGAGAGGGTGCAGAGGAGATTTACCAGGATGCTGCGTGGATTAGAGAGGGTGGTGAGGAGATTTACCAGGATGCTGCCTGGATTAGAGAGGGTGGTGACGAGGTTTACCAGGAAGCTGTCTGGATTAGAGAGGGTGGTGAGGAGATTTAACAGGATGCTGACTGGATTAGAGAGGGTCGTGAGGAGATATACCAGATGCTGCCTGGATTAGAGAGAGTGCAGAGGAGATTCACCAGGATGCTACCTGGATTAGAGAGGGTGCACAGGATGTTCACCAGAATGCTGCCTGGATTGGAGAGGGCACTGAGGTGATTCACCAGGAAGCTGCCTAGAATGGAGAGGGTGCAGAGGAGATTTACCAGGATGCTGCCTGGATTAGAGAGGGTGCAGAGCAGATTCACCAGGATGCTGTCTTTATTAGAGAGGGTGCAGAGGAGATTCCCCAGGATGCTGCCCAGATTAAAGAGGGCGCTGAGGAGGTTCACCAGTATGCTGCCTGGATTGGAGAGGGTGCAGAGGAGATTTACCAGGATGCTGGTTGGATTAGAGAGTGTGCAGAGGAGATTTACCAGAATGTGCCTGGATGAGAGAGGGTGCAGAGCAGATCTGCCAGGATGCTGCCTGGATTAGAGAGGGTGGTGAGGAGATTTACCAGGATGCTGTCTGGATTAGATAGGGTGGTGAGGAGTTTAACCAGGATGCTGCCTGGTTTAGTGAGTGTGGTGAGGAGATTTAGCAGGATGCTGACTGGATTAGAGAGGGTCGTGAGGAGATTTACCAGGCTGCTGCCTGGATTAGAGAGAGTGCAGAGGAGATTCACGAGGATGCTGCCTGGATGAGAGAGGGTGCAGCCGAGATTTCCCAGAATGCGGCCTGGATTAGAGAGGGTTGCAGGGGAGATTTACCAGGATTCTGCCTGGATTAGAGAGGGTGCATAGGAGATTCACCAGTATGCTGCTTTGATTGGAGAGGGTGCAGAGGTCATTTACCAGGATGCTGCCTGGAATAGAGAGGGTGCAGAGGAGATTTACCAGGATGCTGCCTGGATAACAGAGGGTGCAGAGCAGATTCAGCAGGATGCTGTCTGGATTAGAGAGGGTGCAGAGGAGATTCACCAGTATGCTGCCCAGGTTAGAGAGGGCGTTAAGGAGATTCAGCAGGATGCTGCCTGGATTGGAGAGGGTGCAAAGGAGATTCACCAGGATGCTGCCCGGATTGGAGAGGGTGCAGAGGGGATTTACCAGGATGCTGCCTGGATTAGAGAGGGTGCAGAGGAGATTCACCAGGATGCTGCTTGGATGAGAGAGTGTGCAGAGGAGATTCACCAGGATGTTGCTTGGATTGGAGAGGGTGCAGAGCAGATTTACCAGGATGCTGCCTGGATTAGAGTGGGTGCAGAGGAGATTTACTAGGATGCTGCCTGGATAACAGAGGGTGCAGAGCAGATTCACCAGGATGTTGTCTGGATTAGAGAGGGTGCAGAGGAGATTCACCAGGATGCTGCCCTGATTAGAGAGGGCTCTAAGGAGATTCACCAGGACGCTGCCCATATTAGGGAGGGTCCAGAAGCGATTCACCAGGATGCTGCCCGGATTAGAGAGGGTGCAGAGGAGATTCACCAGGATGCTGCCTGGATTAGAGAGGGTGCAGAGGAGATTCCCCAGGATGTTGACTGGATTAGAGAGGGTGCAGAGGAGATTCACCAGTATGCTGCCTGGATCAGAGAGGGTGCAGAGGAGATTCACCAGGAGGCTGCCCGGATTTGAGAGGGTGCAGAGGGGATTTACCAGTATGTGCCTGGATTAGAGAGGGTGCAGAGCAGGTTCACCAGGATGCTGCCTGGATTAGAGAGGGTGCTGAAGAGATTTACTAGGATGCTGTCTGGATTAGAGTGGGTGCAGAGGAGATTTACCAGGATGCTGCCTGGATTAGAGAGGGTGCAGAGGAGATTCACGAGGATGCTGCCTGGATTAGATAGGGTGCAGAGGATATTCATTAGGATGCTGCCTGGATTAGAGAGAGTGCAGAGGAGATTCACCAGGATGCTGCCTGGATTAGCGAGGATTCAGAGGAGATTCACCAGGATGCTGTTTGGATTAGAGAGGGTGCAGATGAGTTTCACTAGGATGCTGTCCGGATTGGAAGGGGCACTGAAGAGATTCACCAGGTAGCTACCTAGATTGGAGAGGGTGCAGAGCAGATGCACCAGCATGCTGCCTGGATTAGAGAGTGTGCAGAGGAGATTCACCAGGATGCTGCCCGCATTTGAGAAGGTGCAGAGGAGATTCAGCAGGATGCTGCCTGGATTAGAGAGGGTGGTGAAGAGATTTACTAGGATGCTGTCTGGATTAGAGAGGGTGCAGAGGAGATTCACCAGGATGCTGCCTGGATTAGAGAGGGTGGTGAGGAGATTTACCAGGATGCTGCCTGGATTAGAGTGGGTGGTGAGGAGATTTACGAGGATGCTGACTGGATTAGAGAGGGTCGTGAGGACATGTACCAGGATGCTGCCTGGATTAGAGAGGGTGCAGAGGAGATTCACCAGGATGTTCCCTGGATTAGAGAGGGTGGTGAAGAGATTTACTAGTATGCTGTCTGGATTAGAGAGGGTGCAGAGGAGATTCACCAGGATGCTGCCTGGATTAGAGAGGGTGGTGAGGAGATTTACCAGGCTGCTGACTGGATTAGAGAGGGTCGTGAGGACAAGTAACAGGATGCTGCCTGGATTAGAGGGGGTGCAGAGCAGATTCACCAGGATGCTGCCCAGATTAGAGAGGGTGCAGAGGAGATTCACCAGGATGCTGCCCGGATTAGAGAGGGGTGCAGAGGGGATTTACCAGAATGCTGCCTGGATTAAAGAGGGTGCAGAGCAGATTCACCAGGATGCTGTCTGGATTGGAGAGGGTGCAGAGGAGATTCACCAGTATGCTGCCCAGATTAGAGAGGGCGTTAAGGAGATTTACCAAGATGCTGCCCGGATTAGAGAGGGTGCAGAGGGGATTTATCAGGATGCTGCCTGGATTAGAGAGGGTGCAGAGGAGATTCACCAGTATGTTGACTGGATTAGAGAGGGTGCAGAGGAGATTTACCTGGATGCTGCTTGGATTAGAGAGTGTGCAGAGGAGATTTACCAGGATGTGCCTGGATTAGAGAGCATGCAGAGGAGATTTACCAGGGTGCTGCCTGGATTAAAGAGCATGCAGAGGAGATTTATTAGGTTGCTGCCTGGATTATAGAGGGTGCAGAGGAGATTTACCTGGATGTGCCTGGATTAGAGAGGGTGCAGACGAGATTTCACAGGATGCTGCCTGGATTAGAGAGGGTGTAGAGGAGATTTACCAGGATGTGCCTGGATTAGAGAGGATGCAGAGGAGATTTATCCGGATGCTGCCTGGATTATAGAGGGTGCAGAGCAGATTTACCAGGATATGCCTGGATTAGAGAGGGTGCAGACGAGATTTCCCAGGATGCTGCCTGGATTAGAGAGGGTGCAGAGGAGATTTACCAGGATGTGCCTGGATTAGAGAGCATGCAGAGGAGATTTATCAGGATGCTGCCTGGATTATACAGGGTGCAGAGGAGATTTACCAGTATGTGCCTGGATTAGAGAGGGTGCAGACGAGATTTCCCAGGATGCTGCCTGGATTAGAGAGGGTGCAGAGGAGATTTACCAGTATGTGCCTGGATTAGAGAGGATGCAGAGGAGATTTATCCGGATGCTGCCTGGATTATAGAGGGTGCAGAGGAGATTTACCAGGATATGCCTGGATTAGAGAGGGTGCAGACGAGATTTCCCAGGATGCTGCCTGGATTAGAGAGGGTGCAGAGGAGATTTACCAGGATTCTGCCTGGAGTAGAGAAGGTGCAGAGGAGATTCACCAGTATGATGCCCAGATTAGAGAGGGCGTTAAGGAGATTCGCCAGGATCCTGCCTGGATTGGAGAGGGCGGGGAGTAGATTCACCAGGATTCTGCCCGGATTAGAGAGGGTATAGAGGGGATTTATCAGGATGCTGCCTGGATTAGAGAGGGTGCAGAGGAGATTCACCAGGATGTTGACTGGATTAGAGAGGGTGCAGAGGAGATTTACCAGGATGCTGCTTGGATTAGAGAGTATGCAGAGGAGATTTGCCAGGATGTGCCTGGATTATAGAGGGTGCAGAGCAGATTCACCAGGATGCTGCCCGGATTAGGGAGTGTGCAGAAGGGATTCACCAGGATGCTGTCCAGATTAGAGAGGGTGCAGAGGAGATTTACCAGGATGCTGCCCGGATTAGAGAGGGTGCAGAGCATATTCACCAGGATGCTGTCTCGATTAGAGAGGGTGTAGAGGAGATTAACAAGGATGCTGCCCGGATTAGGGAGTGTGCAGAAGAGATACACCAGGATGCTGCCCACATTAGATAGGGTGCAGAGGAGATTCACCAGGATGCTGCCCGGATTAGAGAGGGGTGCAGAGGGGATTTACCAGAATGCTGCCTGGATTAAAGAGGGTGCAGAGGAGATTCACCAGGTTGCTGCCAGGATGAGAGAGGGCGCTTAGGAGATTCACCAGGCTGCTGCCCGGATTAGAGAGGGTGCAGAGGGGATTTACCAGGATGCTGCCTGGATTAGAGAGGGTGCAGAGGAGACTCACCAGGATGCTGCTTGGATGAGAGAGTGTGCAGAGGTGATTTACCAGGATGCTGCCTGGATTAGAGAGGGTGCAGAGGAGATTTACCAGGATTCTTCCTGAGGGTGCATAGGAGATTCACCAGGATGTTGCTTGGATTGGTGTGGGTGCAGAGGAGATTTACCAGGATGCTGCCTGGATTAGAGAGGGTGCAGAGGAGATTCACCAGGATGCTGCTTGGGTGAGAGAGTGTGCAGAGGAGATTTACCAGGATGCTGCCTGGATTAGAGAGGGTGCAGAGGAGATTTACCAGGATTCTTCCTGAGGGTGCATAGGAGATTCACCAGGATGTTGCTTGGATTGGTGTGGGTGCAGAGGAGATTTACCAGGATGCTGCCTGGATTAGAGAGGGTGCAGAGGAGATTTACCAGGATGCTGCCCAGATTAGGGAGGGTGCAGAAGCGATTCACCAGGATGCTGCGCGGATTTGAGAGGGTGCAGAGGGGATTTACCAGGATCCTGCCTGGATTAGAGAGGGTGCAGAGCAGATTCACCAGGATGCTGCCCGGATTAGGGAGTGTGCAGAAGAGATTCACCAGGATGTTGCCCAGATTAGAGACGGTGCAGAGGAGATTCACCAGGATGCTGCCTGGATTAGAGAGGGTGCAGAGGAGATTCACCAGGATGCTGCCCTGATTAGAGAGGGCTCTAAGGAGATTCACCAGGACGCTGCCCATATTAGGGAGGGTCCAGAAGCGATTCACCAGGATGCTGCCCGGATTAGAGAGGGTGCAGAGGAGATTCACCAGGATGCTGCCTGGATTAGAGAGGGTGCAGAGGAGATTCCCCAGGATGTTGACTGGATTAGAGAGGGTGCAGAGGAGATTCACCAGTATGCTGCCTGGATCAGAGAGGGTGCAGAGGAGATTCACCAGGAGGCTGCCCGGATTTGAGAGGGTGCAGAGGGGATTTACCAGTATGTGCCTGGATTAGAGAGGGTGCAGAGCAGGTTCACCAGGATGCTGCCTGGATTAGAGAGGGTGCTGAAGAGATTTACTAGGATGCTGTCTGGATTAGAGTGGGTGCAGAGGAGATTTACCAGGATGCTGCCTGGATTAGAGAGGGTGCAGAGGAGATTCACGAGGATGCTGCCTGGATTAGATAGGGTGCAGAGGATATTCATTAGGATGCTGCCTGGATTAGAGAGAGTGCAGAGGAGATTCACCAGGATGCTGCCTGGATTAGCGAGGATTCAGAGGAGATTCACCAGGATGCTGTTTGGATTAGAGAGGGTGCAGATGAGTTTCACTAGGATGCTGTCCGGATTGGAAGGGGCACTGAAGAGATTCACCAGGTAGCTACCTAGATTGGAGAGGGTGCAGAGCAGATGCACCAGCATGCTGCCTGGATTAGAGAGTGTGCAGAGGAGATTCACCAGGATGCTGCCCGCATTTGAGAAGGTGCAGAGGAGATTCAGCAGGATGCTGCCTGGATTAGAGAGGGTGGTGAAGAGATTTACTAGGATGCTGTCTGGATTAGAGAGGGTGCAGAGGAGATTCACCAGGATGCTGCCTGGATTAGAGAGGGTGGTGAGGAGATTTACCAGGATGCTGCCTGGATTAGAGTGGGTGGTGAGGAGATTTACGAGGATGCTGACTGGATTAGAGAGGGTCGTGAGGACATGTACCAGGATGCTGCCTGGATTAGAGAGGGTGCAGAGGAGATTCACCAGGATGTTCCCTGGATTAGAGAGGGTGGTGAAGAGATTTACTAGTATGCTGTCTGGATTAGAGAGGGTGCAGAGGAGATTCACCAGGATGCTGCCTGGATTAGAGAGGGTGGTGAGGAGATTTACCAGGCTGCTGACTGGATTAGAGAGGGTCGTGAGGACAAGTAACAGGATGCTGCCTGGATTAGAGGGGGTGCAGAGCAGATTCACCAGGATGCTGCCCAGATTAGAGAGGGTGCAGAGGAGATTCACCAGGATGCTGCCCGGATTAGAGAGGGGTGCAGAGGGGATTTACCAGAATGCTGCCTGGATTAAAGAGGGTGCAGAGCAGATTCACCAGGATGCTGTCTGGATTGGAGAGGGTGCAGAGGAGATTCACCAGTATGCTGCCCAGATTAGAGAGGGCGTTAAGGAGATTTACCAAGATGCTGCCCGGATTAGAGAGGGTGCAGAGGGGATTTATCAGGATGCTGCCTGGATTAGAGAGGGTGCAGAGGAGATTCACCAGTATGTTGACTGGATTAGAGAGGGTGCAGAGGAGATTTACCTGGATGCTGCTTGGATTAGAGAGTGTGCAGAGGAGATTTACCAGGATGTGCCTGGATTAGAGAGCATGCAGAGGAGATTTACCAGGGTGCTGCCTGGATTAAAGAGCATGCAGAGGAGATTTATTAGGTTGCTGCCTGGATTATAGAGGGTGCAGAGGAGATTTACCTGGATGTGCCTGGATTAGAGAGGGTGCAGACGAGATTTCACAGGATGCTGCCTGGATTAGAGAGGGTGTAGAGGAGATTTACCAGGATGTGCCTGGATTAGAGAGGATGCAGAGGAGATTTATCCGGATGCTGCCTGGATTATAGAGGGTGCAGAGCAGATTTACCAGGATATGCCTGGATTAGAGAGGGTGCAGACGAGATTTCCCAGGATGCTGCCTGGATTAGAGAGGGTGCAGAGGAGATTTACCAGGATGTGCCTGGATTAGAGAGCATGCAGAGGAGATTTATCAGGATGCTGCCTGGATTATACAGGGTGCAGAGGAGATTTACCAGTATGTGCCTGGATTAGAGAGGGTGCAGACGAGATTTCCCAGGATGCTGCCTGGATTAGAGAGGGTGCAGAGGAGATTTACCAGTATGTGCCTGGATTAGAGAGGATGCAGAGGAGATTTATCCGGATGCTGCCTGGATTATAGAGGGTGCAGAGGAGATTTACCAGGATATGCCTGGATTAGAGAGGGTGCAGACGAGATTTCCCAGGATGCTGCCTGGATTAGAGAGGGTGCAGAGGAGATTTACCAGGATTCTGCCTGGAGTAGAGAAGGTGCAGAGGAGATTCACCAGTATGATGCCCAGATTAGAGAGGGCGTTAAGGAGATTCGCCAGGATGCTGCCTGGATTGGAGAGGGCGGGGAGTAGATTCACCAGGATTCTGCCCGGATTAGAGAGGGTATAGAGGGGATTTATCAGGATGCTGCCTGGATTAGAGAGGGTGCAGAGGAGATTCACCAGGATGTTGACTGGATTAGAGAGGGTGCAGAGGAGATTTACCAGGATGCTGCTTGGATTAGAGAGTATGCAGAGGAGATTTGCCAGGATGTGCCTGGATTATAGAGGGTGCAGAGCAGATTCACCAGGATGCTGCCCGGATTAGGGAGTGTGCAGAAGAGATTCACCAGGATGCTGTCCAGATTAGAGAGGGTGCAGAGGAGATTTACCAGGATGCTGCCCGGATTAGAGAGGGTGCAGAGCATATTCACCAGGATGCTGTCTCGATTAGAGAGGGTGTAGAGGAGATTAACAAGGATGCTGCCCGGATTAGGGAGTGTGCAGAAGAGATACACCAGGATGCTGCCCACATTAGATAGGGTGCAGAGGAGATTCACCAGGATGCTGCCCGGATTAGAGAGGGGTGCAGAGGGGATTTACCAGAATGCTGCCTGGATTAAAGAGGGTGCAGAGGAGATTCACCAGGTTGCTGCCAGGATGAGAGAGGGCGCTTAGGAGATTCACCAGGCTGCTGCCCGGATTAGAGAGGGTGCAGAGGGGATTTACCAGGATGCTGCCTGGATTAGAGAGGGTGCAGAGGAGACTCACCAGGATGCTGCTTGGATGAGAGAGTGTGCAGAGGTGATTTACCAGGATGCTGCCTGGATTAGAGAGGGTGCAGAGGAGATTTACCAGGATTCTTCCTGAGGGTGCATAGGAGATTCACCAGGATGTTGCTTGGATTGGTGTGGGTGCAGAGGAGATTTACCAGGATGCTGCCTGGATTAGAGAGGGTGCAGAGGAGATTCACCAGGATGCTGCTTGGGTGAGAGAGTGTGCAGAGGAGATTTACCAGGATGCTGCCTGGATTAGAGAGGGTGCAGAGGAGATTTACCAGGATTCTTCCTGAGGGTGCATAGGAGATTCACCAGGATGTTGCTTGGATTGGTGTGGGTGCAGAGGAGATTTACCAGGATGCTGCCTGGATTAGAGAGGGTGCAGAGGAGATTTACCAGGATGCTGCCCAGATTAGGGAGGGTGCAGAAGCGATTCACCAGGATGCTGCGCGGATTTGAGAGGGTGCAGAGGGGATTTACCAGGATCCTGCCTGGATTAGAGAGGGTGCAGAGCAGATTCACCAGGATGCTGCCCGGATTAGGGAGTGTGCAGAAGAGATTCACCAGGATGTTGCCCAGATTAGAGACGGTGCAGAGGAGATTTACCAGGATGCTGCCCGGATTAGAGAGGGTGCAGAGCATATTCACCAGGATGCTGTCTGGATTAGAGAGGGTGCAGAGAAGATTCACCAGTATGCTGCCCAGATTAGAGAGGGCGTTAAGGAGATTTGCCAGGATGCTGCCCGGATTAGGGAGTGTGCAGAAGAGATTCACCAGGATGCTGCCCACATTAGAGAGGGTGCAGAGGAGATTCACCAGGATGCTGCCCGGATTAGAGAGGGTGCAGAGGGGATTTACCAGGATGCTGCCTGGATTAGAGAGGGTGCAGAGGAGATTCACCAGGATGCTGCTTGGATGAGAGAGTGTGCAGAGGAGATTCACCAGGATGTTGCTTGGATTGGAGAGGGTGCAGAGGAGATTTACCAGGATGCTGCCTGGATTATAGAGGGTGCAGAGGAGATTTACCAGGATACTGCCTGGATAACAGAGGGTGCAGAGCAGATTCACCAGGATGCTGTCTGGATTAGAGAGGGTGCAGAGGAGATTCACCAGGATGCTGCCCTGATTAGAGAGGGCGCTAAGGAGATTCACCAGGATGCTGCCCATATTAGGGAGGGTCCAGAAGCGATTCACCAGGATGCTGCCCGGATTAGAGAGGGTGCAGAGGAGATTCACCAGGATGCTGCCTGGATTAGAGAGGGTGCAGAGGAGATTCCCCAGGATGTTGACTGGATTAGAGAGTGTGCAGAGCAGATTTACCAGGATGCTGCTTGGATTAGAGAGTGTGCAGAGGAGATTTACCGGAATGTGCCTGGATTAGAGAGGGTGCAGAGCAGATTCACCAGGATGCTGCCCGGATTAGGGAGTGTGCAGAAGAGATTCACCAGGATGCTGCCCAGATTAGAGAGGGTGCAGAGGAGATTCACCAGGATGCTGCCTGGATTGGAGAGGTTGGGGAGTAGATTCACCAGGATGCTGCCTGGATTAGAGAGGGTGCAGAAGGGATTCACCAGGCTGCTGTCTGGATTAGAGAGGGTACAGAGGAGATTCACCAGGTTGCCTCCAGGATTAGAGAGTGCGCTGAGGAGATTCACCAGGATGCTGCCTGGATTAGAGAGGGTGCAGAGGAGATTTAACAGGATGTGCCTGGATTAGAGAGGGTGCAGACGAGATTTCCCAGGATGCTGCCTGGATTAGAGAGGGTGCAGAGGAGATTAACCAGTATGCTGCCCAGATTAGAGAGGGCGTTAAGGAGATTCACCAGGATGCTGCCTGGATTGGAGAGGGTGGGGAGTAGATTCACCAGGATGCTGCCCGGATTGGAGAGGTTGTAGAGGGGATTTATCAGGATGCTGCCTGGATTAGAGAGGGTGCAGAGGAGATTCACCAGGATGTTGACTGGATTAGAGAGGGTGCAGAGGAGATTTACCAGGATGCTGCTTGGATTAGAGAGTGTGCAGAGGAGATTTGCCAGTATGTGCCTGGATTATAGAGGGTGCAGAGCAGATTCACCAGGATGCTGCCCGGATGAGGGAGCGTGCAGAAGAGATTCACCAGGATGCTGTCCAGATTAGAGAGGGTGCAGAGGAGATTCACCAGGATGTTCCCTGGATTAGAGAGGGTGGTGAAGAGATTTACTAGTATGCTGTCTGGATTAGAGAGGGTGCAGAGGAGATTCACCAGGATGCTGCCTGGATTAGAGAGGGTGGTGAGGAGATTTACCAGGATGCTGACTGGATTAGAGAGGGTCGTGAGGACAAGTAACAGGATGCTGCCTGGATTAGAGGGGGTGCAGAGCAGATTCACCAGGATGCTGCCCAGATTAGAGAGGGTGCAGAGGAGATTCACCAGGATGCTACCTGGATTGGAGTGGGTGGGGAGTAGATTCACCAGGATGATGCCCGGATTAGAGAGGGTGCAGAAGGGATTCACCAGGATGCTGTCTGGATTAGAGGGGGTGCAGAGGAGATTCACAAGGTTGCTGCCCAGATTAGAGAGGGCGCTGAGGAGATTTACCAGGATGCTGCCTGGATTGGAGAGGGTGGGGAGGAGATTCACCAGGATGCTGCCCGGATTAGAGAGGGTGCAGAGGGGATTTGCCAGGATGCTGCCTGGATTAGAGAGGGTAGAGGAGATTCACCAGGATGCTGCTTGGATGAGAGAGTGTGCAGAGGAGATTTACCAGGATGCTGCCTGGATTAGAGAGGGTGCCGCGGAGATTTACCAGGATACTTCCTGGATTAGAGAGTGTGCATAGGATATTTACCAGGGTGCTGCTTGGATTAGAGAGTGTGCAGAGGAGATTTACCAGGATGCTGCCTGGATTAAAGAGGGTGCAGAGGAGATTTACCAGGATGTGTCTGGATTAGAGAGCATGCAGAGGAGATTTATCAGGATGCTGCTTGGATGAGAGAGTGTGCAGAGGAGATTTACCAGGATGCTGCCTGGATTAGAGAGGGTGCCGCGGAGATTTACCAGGATACTTCCTGGATTAGAGAGTGTGCATAGGATATTTACCAGGGTGCTGCTTGGATTAGAGAGTGTGCAGAGGAGATTTACCAGGATGCTGCCTGGACTAAAGAGGGTGCAGAGGAGATTTACCAGGATGTGTCTGGATTAGAGAGCATGCAGAGGAGATTTATCAGGATGCTGCCTGGATTATAGAGGGTGCAGAGGAGATTTACCAGGATGTGCCTGGATTAGAGAGGGTGCAGACGAGATTTCCCAGGATGCTGCCTGGATTAGAGATGGTGCAGAGGAGATTTACCAGGATGTGCCTGGATTAGAGAGCATGCAGAGGAGATTTATCAGGATGCTGCCTAGATTATACAGGGTGCAGAGGAGATTTACCAGGATGTGACTGGTTTAGAGAGGGTGCAGACGAGATTTCCCAGGATGCTGCCTGGATTAGAGAGGGTGCAGAGGAGATTTACCAGGATGCTGCCTGGATAACAGAGGGTGCAGAGCAGATTCACCAGGATGCTGTCTGGATTGGAGAGGGTGCAGAGGAGATTCACCAGTATGCTGCCCAGATTAGAGAGGGCGTTAAGGAGATTTACCAAGATGCTGCCCGGATTAGAGAGGGTGCAGAGGGGATTTATCAGGATGCTGCCTGGATTAGAGAGGGTGCAGAGGAGATTCAACAGGATGTTGACTGGATTAGAGAGGGTGCAGAGGAGATTTACCAGGATGCTGCTTGGATTAGAGAGTGTGCAGAGGAGATTTAGCAGGATGTGCCTGGATTAGAGAGCATGCAGAGGAGATTTACCAGGGTGCTGCTTGGATTAGAGAGTGTGCAGAGGAGATTTACTAGGATGCTGCCTGGATTAAAGAGGGTGCAGAGGAGATTTACCAGGATGTGCCTGGATTAGAGAGGGTGCAGACGAGATTTCCCAGGATGCTGCCTGGATTAGAGAGGGTGCAGAGGAGATTTACCAGGATGTGCCTGGATTAGAGAGCATGCAGAGGAGATTTATCCGGATGCTGCCTGGATTATAGAGGGTGCAGAGGAGATTTACCAGGATATGCATGGATTAGAGAGGGTGCAGACGAGATTTCCCAGGATGCTGCCTGGATTAGAGAGGGTGCAGAAGAGATTCACCAGGATGCTGTCCAGAATAGAGAGGGTGCAGATGAAATTTGCCAGGATGCTGCCCGGTTTGGAGAGGGTGCAGAGCATATTCACCAGGATGCTGTCTCGATTAGAGAGGGTGCAGAGGAGATTCACTAGTATGCTGCCCAGATTCGAGAGGGCGTTAAGGAGATTCACTAGGATGCTGCCCGGATTAGAGAGGGTGCAGAGGGGATTTATCAGGATGCTGCCTGGATTAGAGAGGGTGCAGAGGAGATTCAACAGGATGTTGACTGGATTAGAGAGGGTGCAGAGGAGATTTACCAGGATGCTGCTTGGATTAGAGAGTGTGCAGAGGAGATTTAGCAGGATGTGCCTGGATTAGAGAGCATGCAGAGGAGATTTACCAGGGTGCTGCTTGGATTAGAGAGTGTGCAGAGGAGATTTACTAGGATGCTGCCTGGATTAAAGAGGGTGCAGAGGAGATTTACCAGGATGTGCCTGGATTAGAGAGGGTGCAGACGAGATTTCCCAGGATGCTGCCTGGATTAGAGAGCATGCAGAGGAGATTTATCCGGATGCTGCCTGGATTATAGAGGGTGCAGAGGAGATTTACCAGGATATGCATGGATTAGAGAGGGTGCAGACGAGATTTCCCAGGATGCTGCCTGGATTAGAGAGGGTGCAGAAGAGATTCACCAGGATGCTGTCCAGAATAGAGAGGGTGCAGATGAAAGTTACCAGGAAGCTGCCCGGATTAGAGAGGGTGCAGAGCATATTCACCAGGATGCTGTCTCGATTAGAGAGGGTGCAGAGGAGATTCACTAGTATGCTGCCCAGATTCGAGAGGGCGTTAAGGAGATTCACTAGGATGCTGCCTGGATTGGAGAGGGTGGGGAGGAGATTCACCAGGATGCTGCCCGGATTAGAGAGGGTGCAGAGGGGATTTATCAGGATGCTGCCTGGATTAGAGAGGGTGCAGAGGAGATTCACCAGGTTGCTGCCAGGATTAGAGAGTGCGCTGAGGAGATTCACCAGGAGGCTGCCCGGATTAGAGAGGGTGCAGAGGGGATTTACCAGGATGCTGCCTGGATTAGAGAGGGTGCAGAGGAGATTCACCAGGATGCTGCCTGGATTAGAGAGGGTGCAGAGGAGATTTACCAGGATTCTTCCTGAGGGTGCATAGCAGATTCACCAGGATGTTGCTTGGATTGGTGTGGGTGCAGAGGAGATTTAACAGGATGCTGCCTGGATTAGAGAGGGTGCAGAGGAGATTCACCAGGATGCTGCTTGGATGAGAGAGTGTGCAGAGGAGATTTACCAGGAATCTGCCTGGATTAGAGAGGGTGCATAGGAGATTCACCAGGATGTTGCTTGGATTGGTGTGGGTGCAGAGGAGATTTAACAGGATGCTGCCTGGATTAGAGAGGGTGCAGAGGAGATTCACCAGGATGCTGCTTGGATGAGAGAGTGTGCAGAGGAGATTTACCAGGATGCTGCCTGGATTAGAGAGGGTGCAGAGGAGATTTACCAGGATTCTTCCTGAGGGTGCATAGGAGATTCACCAGGATGTTGCTTGGATTGGTGTGGGTGCAGAGGGGATTTACCAGGATCCTGCCTGGATTAGAGAGGGTGCAGAGCAGATTCACCAGGATGCTGCCCGGATTAGGGAGTGTGCAGAAGAGATTCAACAGGATGCTGCCCAGATTAGAGAGGGTGCAGAGGAGATGTACCAGGATGCTGCCCGGATTAGAGAGGGTGCAGATCATATTCACCAGGATGCTGTCTGGATTAGAGAGGGTGCAGAGGAGATTCACCAGTATGCAGCCCAGATTAGAGAGGGCGTTAAGGAGATTTACCAGGATGCTGCCTGGAGTGGAGAGGGTGGGGAGTAGATTCACCAGGATGTTGACTGGATTAGAGAGGGTGCAGAGAAGATTCACCAGTATGCTGCCATGATTAGGGAGTGTGCAGAAGAGATTCACAAGGATCCTGCCCACATCAGAGAGGGTGCAGAGGAGATTCACCAGGATGCTGCCCGGATTGGAGAGGGTGCAGAGGGGATTTACCAGGATGCTGCCTGGATTAGAGAGGGTGCAGAGGAGATTCACCAGGATGCTGCTTGGATGAGAGAGTGTGCAGAGGAGATTCACCAGGATGTTGCTTGGATTGGAGAGGGTGCAGAGCAGATTTACCAGGATGCTGCCTGGATTAGAGTGGGTGCAGAGGAGATTTACTAGGATGCTGCCTGGATAACAGAGGGTGCAGAGCAGATTCACCAGGATGTTGTCTGGATTAGAGAGGGTGCAGAGGAGATTCACCAGGATGCTGCCCTGATTAGAGAGGGCTCTAAGGAGATTCACCAGGACGCTGCCCATATTAGGGAGGGTCCAGAAGCGATTCACCAGGATGCTGCCCGGATTAGAGAGGGTGCAGAGGAGATTCACCAGGATGCTGCCTGGATTAGAGAGGGTGCAGAGGAGATTCCCCAGGATGTTGACTGGATTAGAGAGGGTGCAGAGGAGATTCACCAGTATGCTGCCTGGATCAGAGAGGGTGCAGAGGAGATTCACCAGGAGGCTGCCCGGATTTGAGAGGGTGCAGAGGGGATTTACCAGTATGTGCCTGGATTAGAGAGGGTGCAGAGCAGGTTCACCAGGATGCTGCCTGGATTAGAGAGGGTGCTGAAGAGATTTACTAGGATGCTGTCTGGATTAGAGTGGGTGCAGAGGAGATTTACCAGGATGCTGCCTGGATTAGAGAGGGTGCAGAGGAGATTCACGAGGATGCTGCCTGGATTAGATAGGGTGCAGAGGATATTCATTAGGATGCTGCCTGTATTAGAGAGAGTGCAGAGGAGATTCACCAGGATGCTGCCTGGATTAGCGAGGATTCAGAGGAGATTCACCAGGATGCTGTTTGGATTAGAGAGGGTGCAGATGAGTTTCACTAGGATGCTGTCCGGATTGGAAGGGGCACTGAAGAGATTCACAAGGTAGCTACCTAGATTGGAGAGGGTGCAGAGCAGATGCACCAGCATGCTGCCTGGATTAGAGAGTGTGCAGAGGAGATTCACCAGGATGCTGCCCGCATTTGAGAAGGTGCAGAGGAGATTCAGCAGGATGCTGCCTGGATTAGAGAGGGTGGTGAAGAGATTTACTAGGATGCTGTCTGGATTAGAGAGGGTGTAGAGGAGATTCACCAGGATGCTGCCTGGATTAGAGAGGGTGGTGAGGAGATTTACCAGGATGCTGCCTGGATTAGAGTGGGTGGTGAGGAGATTTACGAGGATGCTGACTGGATTAGAGAGGGTCGTGAGGACATGTACCAGGATGCTGCCTGGATTAGAGAGGGTGCAGAGGAGATTCACCAGGATTTTCCCTGGATTAGAGAGGGTGGTGAAGAGATTTACTAGTATGCTGTCTGGATTAGAGAGGGTGCAGAGGAGATTCACCAGGATGCTGCCTGGATTAGAGAGGGTGGTGAGGAGATTTACCAGGATGCTGACTGGATTAGAGAGGGTCGTGAGGACAAGTAACAGGATGCTGCCTGGACTAGAGGGGGTGCAGAGCAGATTCACCAGGATGCTGCCCAGATTAGAGAGGGTGCAGAGGAGATTCACCAGGATGCTGCCCGGATTAGAGAGGGGTGCAGAGGGGATTTACCAGAATGCTGCCTGGATTAAAGAGGGTGCAGAGCAGATTCACCAGGATGCTGTCTGGATTGGAGAGGGTGCAGAGGAGATTCACCAGTATGCTGCCCAGATTAGAGAGGGCGTTAAGGAGATTTACCAAGATGCTGCCCGGATTAGAGAGGGTGCAGAGGGGATTTATCAGGATGCTGCCTGGATTAGAGAGGGTGCAGAGGAGATTCACCAGTATGTTGACTGGATTAGAGAGGGTGCAGAGGAGATTTACCTGGATGCTGCTTGGATTAGAGAGTGTGCAGAGGAGATTTACCAGGATGTGCCTGGATTAGAGAGCATGCAGAGGAGATTTACCAGGGTGCTGCCTGGATTAAAGTGCATGCAGAGGAGATTTATTAGGTTGCTGCCTGGATTATAGAGGTTGCAGAGGTGATTTACCTGGATGTGCCTGGATTAGAGAGGGTGCAGACGAGATTTCACAGGATGCTGCCTGGATTAGAGAGGGTGTAGAGGAGATTTACCAGGATGTGCCTGGATTAGAGAGGATGCAGAGGAGATTTATCCGGATGCTGCCTGGATTATAGAGGGTGCAGAGCAGATTTACCAGGATATGCCTGGATTAGAGAGGGTGCAGACGAGATTTCCCAGGATGCTGCCTGGATTAGAGAGGGTGCAGAGGAGATTTACCAGGATGTGCCTGGATTAGAGAGCATGCAGAGGAGATTTATCAGGATGCTGCCTGGATTATACAGGGTGCAGAGGAGATTTACCAGGATGTGCCTGGATTAGAGAGGGTGCAGACGAGATTTCCCAGGATGCTGCCTGGATTAGAGAGGGTGCAGAGGAGATTTACCAGTATGTGCCTGGATTAGAGAGGATGCAGAGGAGATTTATCCGGATGCTGCCTGGATTATAGAGGGTGCAGAGGAGATTTACCAGGATATGCCTGGATTAGAGAGGGTGCAGACGGGATTTCCCAGGATGCTGCCTGGATTAGAGAGGGTGCAGAGGAGATTTACCAGGATTCTGCCTGGAGTAGAGAAGGTGCAGAGGAGATTCACCAGTATGATGCCCAGATTAGAGAGGGCGTTAAGGAGATTCGCCAGGATGCTGCCTGGATTGGAGAGGGTGGGGAGTAGATTCACCAGGATTCTGCCCGGATTAGAGAGGGTATAGAGGGGATTTATCAGGATGCTGCCCGGATTAGGGAGTGTGCAGAAGAGATTCACCAGGATCCTGCCCACATCAGAGAGGGTGCAGAGAAGATTCACCAGTATGCTGCCCGGATTAGGGAGTGTGCAGAAGAGATTCACCAGGATCCTGCCCACATCAGAGAGGGTGCAGAGGAGATTCACCAGGATGCTGCCCGGATTGGAGAGGGTGCAGAGGGGATTTACCAGGATGCTGCCTGGATTAGAGAGGGTGCAGAGGAGATTCACCAGGATGCTGCTTGGATGAGAGAGTGTGCAGAGGAGATTCACCAGGATGTTGCTTGGATTGGAGAGGGTGCAGAGCAGATTTACCAGGATGCTGCCTGGATTAGAGTGGGTGCAGAGGAGATTTACTAGGATGCTGCCTGGATAACAGAGGGTGCAGAGCAGATTCACCAGGATGTTGTCTGGATTAGAGAGGGTGCAGAGGAGATTCACCAGGATGCTGCCCTGATTAGAGAGGGCTCTAAGGAGATTCACCAGGACGCTGCCCATATTAGGGAGGGTCCAGAAGCGATTCACCAGGATGCTGCCCGGATTAGAGAGGGTGCAGAGGAGATTCACCAGGATGCTGCCTGGATTAGAGAGGGTGCAGAGGAGATTCCCCAGGATGTTGACTGGATTAGAGAGGGTGCAGAGGAGATTCACCAGTATGCTGCCTGGATCAGAGAGGGTGCAGAGGAGATTCACCAGGAGGCTGCCCGGATTTGAGAGGGTGCAGAGGGGATTTACCAGTATGTGCCTGGATTAGAGAGGGTGCAGAGCAGGTTCACCAGGATGCTGCCTGGATTAGAGAGGGTGCTGAAGAGATTTACTAGGATGCTGTCTGGATTAGAGTGGGTGCAGAGGAGATTTACCAGGATGCTGCCTGGATTAGAGAGGGTGCAGAGGAGATTCACGAGGATGCTGCCTGGATTAGATAGGGTGCAGAGGATATTCATTAGGATGCTGCCTGGATTAGAGAGAGTGCAGAGGAGATTCACCAGGATGCTGCCTGGATTAGCGAGGATTCAGAGGAGATTCACTAGGATGCTGTCCGGATTGGAAGGGGCACTGAAGAGATTCACCAGGTAGCTACCTAGATTGGAGAGGGTGCAGAGCAGATGCACCAGCATGCTGCCTGGATTAGAGAGTGTGCAGAGGAGATTCACCAGGATGCTGCCCGCATTTGAGAAGGTGCAGAGGAGATTCAGCAGGATGCTGCCTGGATTAGAGAGGGTGCTGAAGAGATTTACTAGGATGCTGTCTGGATTAGAGAGGGTGCAGAGGAGATTCACCAGGATGCTGCCTGGATTAGAGAGGGTGGTGAGGAGATTTACCAGGATGCTGCCTGGATTAGAGTGGGTGGTGAGGAGATTTACGAGGATGCTGACTGGATTAGAGAGGGTCGTGAGGACATGTACCAGGATGCTGCCTGGATTAGAGAGGGTGCAGAGGAGATTCACCAGGATGTTCCCTGGATTAGAGAGGGTGGTGAAGAGATTTACTAGTATGCTGTCTGGATTAGAGAGGGTGCAGAGGAGATTCACCAGGATGCTGCCTGGATTAGAGAGGGTGGTGAGGAGATTTACCAGGATGCTGACTGGATTAGAGAGGGTCGTGAGGACAAGTAACAGGATGCTGCCTGGATTAGAGGGGGTGCAGAGCAGATTCACCAGGATGCTGCCCAGATTAGAGAGGGTGCAGAGGAGATTCACCAGGATGCTACCTGGATTGGAGTGGGTGGGGAGTAGATTCACCAGGATGATGCCCGGATTAGAGAGGGTGCAGAAGGGATTCACCTGGATGCTGTCTGGATTAGAGAGGGTGCAGAGGAGATTCACAAGGTTGCTGCCCAGATTAGAGAGGGCGCTGAGGAGATTTACCAGGATGCTGCCTGGATTGGAGAGGGTGGGGAGGAGATTCACCAGGATGCTGCCCGGATTAGAGAGGGTGCAGAGGGGATTTGCCAGGATGCTGCCTGGATTAGAGAGGGTAGAGGAGATTCACCAGGATGCTGCTTGGATGAGAGAGTGTGCAGAGGAGATTTACCAGGATGCTGCCTGGATTAGAGAGGGTGCCGCGGAGATTTACCAGGATACTTCCTGGATTAGAGAGTGTGCATAGGATATTTACCAGGGTGCTGCTTGGATTAGAGAGTGTGCAGAGGAGATTTACCAGGATGCTGCCTGGATTAAAGAGGGTGCAGAGGAGATTTACCAGGATGTGTCTGGATTAGAGAGCATGCAGAGGAGATTTATCAGGATGCTGCTTGGATGAGAGAGTGTGCAGAGGAGATTTACCAGGATGCTGCCTGGATTAGAGAGGGTGCTGCGGAGATTTACCAGGATACTTCCTGGATTAGAGAGTGTGCATAGGATATTTACCAGGGTGCTGCTTGGATTAGAGAGTGTGCAGAGGAGATTTACCAGGATGCTGCCTGGACTAAAGAGGGTGCAGAGGAGATTTACCAGGATGTGTCTGGATGAGAGAGCATGCAGAGGAGATTTATCAGGATGCTGCCTGGATTATAGAGGGTGCAGAGGAGATTTACCAGGATGTGCCTGGATTAGAGAGGGTGCAGACGAGATTTCCCAGGATGCTGCCTGGATTAGAGATGGTGCAGAGGAGATTTACCAGGATGTGCCTGGATTAGAGAGCATGCAGAGGAGATTTATCAGGATGCTGCCTAGATTATACAGGGTGCAGAGGAGATTTACCAGGATGTGACTGGATTAGAGAGGGTGCAGACGAGATTTCCCAGGATGCTGCCTGGATTAGAGAGGGTGCAGAGGAGATTTACTAGGATTCTGCCTGGATTAGAGAGGGTGCATAGGAGATTCACCAGGATGCTGTTTGAATTGGAGAGGGTGCAGAGGTCATTCACCAGGATGCTGCCTGGATTAGAGAGGGTGCAGAGGAGATTTACCAGGATGCTGCCCGGATAACAGAGGGTGCAGAGCAGATTCACCAGGATGCTGTCTGGATTGGAGAGGGTGCAGAGGAGATTCACCAGTATGCTGCCCAGATTAGAGAGGGCGTTAAGGAGATTTACCAAGATGCTGCCCGGATTAGAGAGGGTGCAGAGGGGATTTATCAGGATGCTGCCTGGATTAGAGAGGGTGCAGAGGAGATTCAACAGGATGTTGACTGGATTAGAGAGGGTGCAGAGGAGATTTACCAGGATTCTTCCTGAGGGTGCATAGCAGATTCACCAGGATGTTGCTTGGATTGGTGTGGGTGCAGAGGAGATTTAACAGGATGCTGCCTGGAATAGAGAGGGTGCAGAGGAGATTCACCAGGATGCTGCTTGGATGAGAGAGTGTGCAGAGGAGATTTACCAGGAATCTGCCTGGATTAGAGAGGGTGCATAGCAGATTCACCAGGATGTTGCTTGGATTGGTGTGGGTGCAGAGGAGATTTAACAGGATGCTGCCTGGATTAGAGAGGGTGCAGAGGAGATTCACCAGGATGCTGCTTGGATGAGAGAGTGTGCAGAGGAGATTTACCAGGATGCTGCCTGGATTAGAGAGGGTGCAGAGGAGATTTACCAGGATTCTTCCTGAGGGTGCATAGGAGATTCACCAGGATGTTGCTTGGATTGGTGTGGGTGCAGAGGGGATTTACCAGGATCCTGCCTGGATTAGAGAGGGTGCAGAGCAGATTCACCAGGATGCTGCCCGGATTAGGGAGTGTGCAGAAGAGATTCAACAGGATGCTGCCCAGATTAGAGAGGGTGCAGAGGAGATGTACCAGGATGCTGACCGGATTAGAGAGGGTGCAGAGCATATTCACCAGGATGCTGTCTGGATTAGAGAGGGTGCAGAGGAGATTTACCAGGATTCTTCCTGAGGGTGCATAGGAGATTCACCAGGATGTTGCTTGGATTGGTGTGGGTGCAGAGGGGATTTACCAGGATCCTGCCTGGATTAGAGAGGGTGCAGAGCAGATTCACCAGGATGCTGCCCGGATTAGGGAGTGTGCAGAAGAGATTCAACAGGATGCTGCCCAGATTAGAGAGGGTGCAGAGGAGATGTACCAGGATGCTGCCCGGCTTAGAGAGGGTGCAGAGCATATTCACCAGGATGCTGTCTGGATTAGAGAGGGTGCAGAGGAGATTCACCAGTATGCAGCCCAGATTAGAGAGGGCGTTAAGGAGATTTACCAGGATGCTGCCTGGAGTGGAGAGGGTGGGGAGTAGATTCACCAGGATGTTGACTGGATTAGAGAGGGTGCAGAGAAGATTCACCCGTATGCTGCCCGGATTAGGGAGTGTGCAGAAGAGATTCACCAGGATCCTGCCCACATCAGAGAGGGTGCAGAGGAGATTCACCAGGATGCTGCCCGGATTGGAGAGGGTGCAGAGGGGATTTACCAGGATGCTGCCTGGATTAGAGAGGGTGCAGAGGAGATTCACCAGGATGTTGCTTGGATTGGAGAGGGTGCAGAGCAGATTTACCAGGATGCTGCCTGGATTAGAGTGGGTGCAGAGGAGATTTACTAGGATGCTGCCTGGATAACAGAGGGTGCAGAGCAGATTCACCAGGATGTTGTCTGGATTAGAGAGGGTGCAGAGGAGATTCACCAGGATGCTGCCCTGATTAGAGAGGGCTCTAAGGAGATTCACCAGGACGCTGCCCATATTAGGGAGGGTCCAGAAGCGATTCACCAGGATGCTGCCCGGATTAGAGAGGGTGCAGAGGAGATTCACCAGGATGCTGCCTGGATTAGAGAGGGTGCAGAGGAGATTCCCCAGGATGTTGACTGGATTAGAGAGGGTGCAGAGGAGATTCACCAGTATGCTGCCTGGATCAGAGAGGGTGCAGAGGAGATTCACCAGGAGGCTGCCCGGATTTGAGAGGGTACAGAGGGGATTTACCAGTATGTGCCTGGATTAGAGAGGGTGCAGAGCAGGTTCACCAGGATGCTGCCTGGATTAGAGAGGGTGCTGAAGAGATTTACTAGGATGCTGTCTGGATTAGAGTGGGTGCAGAGGAGATTTACCAGGATGCTGCCTGGATTAGAGAGGGTGCAGAGGAGATTCACGAGGATGCTGCCTGGATTAGATAGGGTGCAGAGGATATTCATTAGGATGCTGCCTGGATTAGAGAGAGTGCAGAGGAGATTCACCAGGATGCTGCCTGGATTAGCGAGGATTCAGAGGAGATTCACCAGGATGCTGTTTGGATTAGAGAGGGTGCAGATGAGTTTCACTAGGATGCTGTCCGGATTGGAAGGGGCACTGAAGAGATTCACCAGGTAGCTACCTAGATTGGAGAGGGTGCAGAGCAGATGCACCAGCATGCTGCCTGGATTAGAGAGTGTGCAGAGGAGATTCACCAGGATGCTGCCCGCATTTGAGAAGGTGCAGAGGAGATTCAGCAGGATGCTGCCTGGATTAGAGAGGGTGCTGAAGAGATTTACTAGGATGCTGTCTGGATTAGAGAGGGTGCAGAGGAGATTCACCAGGATGCTGCCTGGATTAGAGAGGGTGGTGAGGAGATTTACCAGGATGCTGCCTGGATTAGAGTGGGTGGTGAGGAGATTTACGAGGATGCTGACTGGATTAGAGAGGGTCGTGAGGACATGTACCAGGATGCTGCCTGGATTAGAGAGGGTGCAGAGGAGATTCACCAGGATGTTCCCTGGATTAGAGAGGGTGGTGAAGAGATTTACTAGTATGCTGTCTGGATTAGAGAGGGTGCAGAGGAGATTCACCAGGATGCTGCCTGGATTAGAGAGGGTGGTGAGGAGATTTACCAGGATGCTGACTGGATTAGAGAGGGTCGTGAGGACAAGTAACAGGATGCTGCCTGGATTAGAGGGGGTGCAGAGCAGATTCACCAGGATGCTGCCCAGATTAGAGAGGGTGCAGAGGAGATTCACCAGGATGCTGCCCGGATTAGAGAGGGGTGCAGAGGGGATTTACCAGAATGCTGCCTGGATTAAAGAGGGTGCAGAGCAGATTCACCAGGATGCTGTCTGGATTGGAGAGGGTGCAGAGGAGATTCACCAGTATGCTGCCCAGATTAGAGAGGGCGTTAAGGAGATTTACCAAGATGCTGCCCGGATTAGAGAGGGTGCAGAGGGGATTTATCAGGATGCTCCCTGGATTAGAGAGGGTGCAGAGGAGATTCACCAGTATGTTGACTGGATTAGAGAGGGTGCAGAGGAGATTTACCTGGATGCTGCTTGGATTAGAGAGTGTGCAGAGGAGATTTACCAGGATGTGCCTGGATTAGAGAGCATGCAGAGGAGATTTACCAGGGTGCTGCCTGGATTAAAGAGCATGCAGAGGAGATTTATTAGGTTGCTGCCTGGATTATAGAGGGTGCAGAGGAGATTTACCTGGATGTGCCTGGATTAGAGAGGGTGCAGACGAGATTTCACAGGATGCTGCCTGGATTAGAGAGGGTGTAGAGGAGATTTACCAGGATGTGCCTGGATTAGAGAGGATGCAGAGGAGATTTATCCGGATGCTGCCTGGATTATAGAGGGTGCAGAGCAGATTTACCAGGATATGCCTGGATTAGAGAGGGTGCAGACGAGATTTCCCAGGATGCTGCCTGGATTAGAGAGGGTGCAGAGGAGATTTACCAGGATGTGCCTGGATTAGAGAGCATGCAGAGGAGATTTATCAGGATGCTGCCTGGATTATACAGGGTGCAGAGGAGATTTACCAGGATGTGCCTGGATTAGAGAGGGTGCAGACGAGATTTCCCAGGATGCTGCCTGGATTAGAGAGGGTGCAGAGGAGATTTACCAGTATGTGCCTGCATTAGAGAGGATGCAGAGGAGATTTATCCGGATGCTGCCTGGATTATAGAGGGTGCAGAGGAGATTTACCAGGATATGCCTGGATTAGAGAGGGTGCAGACGAGATTTCCCAGGATGCTGCCTGGATTAGAGAGGGTGCAGAGGAGATTTACCAGGATGCTGCCTGGATTAGAGAGGGTGCAGAGGAGATTCACCAGGATGCTGCCTGGATTAGAGAGGGTGCAGAGGAGATTTACCAGGATTCTTCCTGAGGGTGCATAGCAGATTCACCAGGATGTTGCTTGGATTGGTGTGGGTGCAGAGGAGATTTAACAGGATGCTGCCTGGATTAGAGAGGGTGCAGAGGAGATTCACCAGGATGCTGCTTGGATGAGAGAGTGTGCAGAGGAGATTTACCAGGAATCTGCCTGGATTAGAGAGGGTGCATAGCAGATTCACCAGGATGTTGCTTGGATTGGTGTGGGTGCAGAGGAGATTTAACAGGATGCTGCCTGGATTAGAGAGGGTGCAGAGGAGATTCACCAGGATGCTGCTTGGATGAGAGAGTGTGCAGAGGAGATTTACCAGGATGCTGCCTGGATTAGAGAGGGTGCAGAGGAGATTTACCAGGATTCTTCCTGAGGGTGCATAGGAGATTCACCAGGATGTTGCTTGGATTGGTGTGGGTGCAGAGGGGATTTACCAGGATCCTGCCTGGATTAGAGAGGGTGCAGAGCAGATTCACCAGGATGCTGCCCGGATTAGGGAGTGTGCAGAAGAGATTCAACAGGATGCTGCCCAGATTAGAGAGGGTGCAGAGGAGATGTACCAGGATGCTGCCCGGATTAGAGAGGGTGCAGAGCATATTCACCAGGATGCTGTCTGGATTAGAGAGGGTGCAGAGGAGATTCACCAGTATGCAGCCCAGATTAGAGAGGGCGTTAAGGAGATTTACCAGGATGCTGCCTGGAGTGGAGAGGGTGGGGAGTAGATTCACCAGGATGTTGACTGGATTAGAGAGGGTGCAGAGAAGATTCACCAGTATGCTGCCCGGATTAGGGAGTGTGCAGAAGAGATTCACAAGGATCCTGCCCACATCAGAGAGGGTGCAGAGGAGATTCACCAGGATGCTGCCCGGATTGGAGAGGGTGCAGAGGGGATTTACCAGGATGCTGCCTGGATTAGAGAGGGTGCAGAGGAGATTCACCAGGATGCTGCTTGGATGAGAGAGTGTGCAGAGGAGATTCACCAGGATGTTGCTTGGATTGGAGAGGGTGCAGAGCAGATTTACCAGGATGCTGCCTGGATTAGAGTGGGTGCAGAGGAGATTTACTAGGATGCTGCCTGGATAACAGAGGGTGCAGAGCAGATTCACCAGGATGTTGTCTGGATTAGAGAGGGTGCAGAGGAGATTCACCAGGATGCTGCCCTGATTAGAGAGGGCTCTAAGGAGATTCACCAGGACGCTGCCCATATTAGGGAGGGTCCAGAAGCGATTCACCAGGATGCTGCCCGGATTAGAGAGGGTGCAGAGGAGATTCACCAGGATGCTGCCTGGATTAGAGAGGGTGCAGAGGAGATTCCCCAGGATGTTGACTGGATTAGAGAGGGTGCAGAGGAGATTCACCAGTATGCTGCCTGGATCAGAGAGGGTGCAGAGGAGATTCACCAGGAGGCTGCCCGGATTTGAGAGGGTGCAGAGGGGATTTACCAGTATGTGCCTGGATTAGAGAGGGTGCAGAGCAGGTTCACCAGGATGCTGCCTGGATTAGAGAGGGTGCTGAAGAGATTTACTAGGATGCTGTCTGGATTAGAGTGGGTGCAGAGGAGATTTACCAGGATGCTGCCTGGATTAGAGAGGGTGCAGAGGAGATTCACGAGGATGCTGCCTGGATTAGATAGGGTGCAGAGGATATTCATTAGGATGCTGCCTGGATTAGAGAGAGTGCAGAGGAGATTCACCAGGATGCTGCCTGGATTAGCGAGGATTCAGAGGAGATTCACCAGGATGCTGTTTGGATTAGAGAGGGTGCAGATGAGTTTCACTAGGATGCTGTCCGGATTGGAAGGGGCACTGAAGAGATTCACCAGGTAGCTACCTAGATTGGAGAGGGTGCAGAGCAGATGCACCAGCATGCTGCCTGGATTAGAGAGTGTGCAGAGGAGATTCACCAGGATGCTGCCCGCATTTGAGAAGGTGCAGAGGAGATTCAGCAGGATGCTGCCTGGATTAGAGAGGGTGGTGAAGAGATTTACTAGGATGCTGTCTGGATTAGAGAGGGTGCAGAGGAGATTCACCAGGATGCTGCCTGGATTAGAGAGGGTGGTGAGGAGATTTACCAGGATGCTGCCTGGATTAGAGTGGGTGGTGAGGAGATTTACGAGGATGCTGACTGGATTAGAGAGGGTCGTGAGGACATGTACCAGGATGCTGCCTGGATTAGAGAGGGTGCAGAGGAGATTCACCAGGATGTTCCCTGGATTAGAGAGGGTGGTGAAGAGATTTACTAGTATGCTGTCTGGATTAGAGAGAGTGCAGAGGAGATTCACCAGGATGCTGCCTGGATTAGAGAGGGTGGTGAGGAGATTTACCAGGCTGCTGACTGGATTAGAGAGGGTCGTGAGGACAAGTAACAGGATGCTGCCTGGATTAGAGGGGGTGCAGAGCAGATTCACCAGGATGCTGCCCAGATTAGAGAGGGTGCAGAGGAGATTCACCAGGATGCTGCCCGGATTAGAGAGGGGTGCAGAGGGGATTTACCAGAATGCTGCCTGGATTAAAGAGGGTGCAGAGCAGATTCACCAGGATGCTGTCTGGATTGGAGAGGGTGCAGAGGAGATTCACCAGTATGCTGCCCAGATTAGAGAGGGCGTTAAGGAGATTTACCAAGATGCTGCCCGGATTAGAGAGGGTGCAGAGGGGATTTATCAGGATGCTGCCTGGATTAGAGAGGGTGCAGAGGAGATTCACCAGTATGTTGACTGGATTAGAGAGGGTGCAGAGGAGATTTACCTGGATGCTGCTTGGATTAGAGAGTGTGCAGAGGAGATTTACCAGGATGTGCCTGGATTAGAGAGCATGCAGAGGAGATTTACCAGGGTGCTGCCTGGATTAAAGAGCATGCAGAGGAGATTTATTAGGTTGCTGCCTGGATTATAGAGGGTGCAGAGGAGATTTACCTGGATGTGCCTGGATTAGAGAGGGTGCAGACGAGATTTCACAGGATGCTGCCTGGATTAGAGAGGGTGTAGAGGAGATTTACCAGGATGTGCCTGGATTAGAGAGGATGCAGAGGAGATTTATCCGGATGCTGCCTGGATTATAGAGGGTGCAGAGCAGATTTACCAGGATATGCCTGGATTAGAGAGGGTGCAGACGAGATTTCCCAGGATGCTGCCTGGATTAGAGAGGGTGCAGAGGAGATTTACCAGGATGTGCCTGGATTAGAGAGCATGCAGAGGAGATTTATCAGGATGCTGCCTGGATTATACAGGGTGCAGAGGAGATTTACCAGGATGTGCCTGGATTAGAGAGGGTGCAGACGAGATTTCCCAGGATGCTGCCTGGATTAGAGAGGGTGCAGAGGAGATTTACCAGTATGTGCCTGGATTAGAGAGGATGCAGAGGAGATTTATCCGGATGCTGCCTGGATTATAGAGGGTGCAGAGGAGATTTACCAGGATATGCCTGGATTAGAGAGGGTGCAGACGAGATTTCCCAGGATGCTGCCTGGATTAGAGAGGGTGCAGAGGAGATTTACCAGGATTCTGCCTGGAGTAGAGAAGGTGCAGAGGAGATTCACCAGTATGATGCCCAGATTAGAGAGGGCGTTAAGGAGATTCGCCAGGATGCTGCCTGGATTGGAGAGGGTGGGGAGTAGATTCACCAGGATTCTGCCCGGATTAGAGAGGGTATAGAGGGGATTTATCAGGATGCTGCCCGGATTAGGGAGTGTGCAGAAGAGATTCACCAGGATCCTGCCCACATCAGAGAGGGTGCAGAGAAGATTCACCAGTATGCTGCCCGGATTAGGGAGTGTGCAGAAGAGATTCACCAGGATCCTGCCCACATCAGAGAGGGTGCAGAGGAGATTCACCAGGATGCTGCCCGGATTGGAGAGGGTGCAGAGGGGATTTACCAGGATGCTGCCTGGATTAGAGAGGGTGCAGAGGAGATTCACCAGGATGCTGCTTGGATGAGAGAGTGTGCAGAGGAGATTCACCAGGATGTTGCTTGGATTGGAGAGGGTGCAGAGCAGATTTACCAGGATGCTGCCTGGATTAGAGTGGGTGCAGAGGAGATTTACTAGGATGCTGCCTGGATAACAGAGGGTGCAGAGCAGATTCACCAGGATGTTGTCTGGATTAGAGAGGGTGCAGAGGAGATTCACCAGGATGCTGCCCTGATTAGAGAGGGCTCTAAGGAGATTCACCAGGACGCTGCCCATATTAGGGAGGGTCCAGAAGCGATTCACCAGGATGCTGCCCGGATTAGAGAGGGTGCAGAGGAGATTCACCAGGATGCTGCCTGGATTAGAGAGGGTGCAGAGGAGATTCCCCAGGATGTTGACTGGATTAGAGAGGGTGCAGAGGAGATTCACCAGTATGCTGCCTGGATCAGAGAGGGTGCAGAGGAGATTCACCAGGAGGCTGCCCGGATTTGAGAGGGTGCAGAGGGGATTTACCAGTATGTGCCTGGATTAGAGAGGGTGCAGAGCAGGTTCACCAGGATGCTGCCTGGATTAGAGAGGGTGCTGAAGAGATTTACTAGGATGCTGTCTGGATTAGAGTGGGTGCAGAGGAGATTTACCAGGATGCTGCCTGGATTAGAGAGGGTGCAGAGGAGATTCACGAGGATGCTGCCTGGATTAGATAGGGTGCAGAGGATATTCATTAGGATGCTGCCTGGATTAGAGAGAGTGCAGAGGAGATTCACCAGGATGCTGCCTGGATTAGCGAGGATTCAGAGGAGATTCACCAGGATGCTGTTTGGATTAGAGAGGGTGCAGATGAGTTTCACTAGGATGCTGTCCGGATTGGAAGGGGCACTGAAGAGATTCACCAGGTAGCTACCTAGATTGGAGAGGGTGCAGAGCAGATGCACCAGCATGCTGCCTGGATTAGAGAGTGTGCAGAGGAGATTCACCAGGATGCTGCCCGCATTTGAGAAGGTGCAGAGGAGATTCAGCAGGATGCTGCCTGGATTAGAGAGGGTGGTGAAGAGATTTACTAGGATGCTGTCTGGATTAGAGAGGGTGCAGAGGAGATTCACCAGGATGCTGCCTGGATTAGAGAGGGTGGTGAGGAGATTTACCAGGATGCTGCCTGGATTAGAGTGGGTGGTGAGGAGATTTACGAGGATGCTGACTGGATTAGAGAGGGTCGTGAGGACATGTACCAGGATGCTGCCTGGATTAGAGAGGGTGCAGAGGAGATTCACCAGGATGTTCCCTGGATTAGAGAGGGTGGTGAAGAGATTTACTATTATGCTGTCTGGATTAGAGAGGGTGCAGAGGAGATTCACCAGGATGCTGCCTGGATTAGAGAGGGTGGTGAGGAGATTTACCAGGATGCTGACTGGATTACAGAGGGTCGTGAGGACAAGTAACAGGATGCTGCCTGGATTAGAGGGGGTGCAGAGCAGATTCACCAGGATGCTGCCCAGATTAGAGAGGGTGCAGAAGGGATTCACCAGGATGCTGTCTGGATTAGAGAGGGTGCAGAGGAGATTCACAAGGTTGCTGCCCAGATTAGAGAGGGCGCTGAGGAGATTTACCAGGATGCTGCCTGGATTGGAGAGGGTGGGGAGGAGATTCACCAGGATGCTGCCCGGATTAGAGAGGGTGCAGAGGGGATTTGCCAGGATGCTGCCTGGATTAGAGAGGGTAGAGGAGATTCACCAGGATGCTGCTTGGATGAGAGAGTGTGCAGAGGAGATTTACCAGGATGCTGCCTGGATTAGAGAGGGTGCCGCGGAGATTTACCAGGATACTTCCTGGATTAGAGAGTGTGCATAGGATATTTACCAGGGTGCTGCTTGGATTAGAGAGTGTGCAGAGGAGATTTACCAGGATGCTGCCTGGATTAAAGAGGGTGCAGAGGAGATTTACCAGGATGTGTCTGGATTAGAGAGCATGCAGAGGAGATTTATCAGGATGCTGCTTGGATGAGAGAGTGTGCAGAGGAGATTTACCAGGATGCTCCCTGGATTAGAGAGGGTGCCGCGGAGATTTACCAGGATACTTCCTGGATTAGAGAGTGTGCATAGGATATTTACCAGGGTGCTGCTTGGATTAGAGAGTGTGCAGAGGAGATTTACCAGGATGCTGCCTGGACTAAAGAGGGTGCAGAGGAGATTTACCAGGATGTGTCTGGATTAGAGAGCATGCAGAGGAGATTTATCAGGATGCTGCCTGGATTATAGAGGGTGCAGAGGAGATTTACCAGGATGTGCCTGGATTAGAGAGGGTGCAGACGAGATTTCCCAGGATGCTGCCTGGATTAGAGATGGTGCAGAGGAGATTTACCAGGATGTGCCTGGATTAGAGAGCATGCAGAGGAGATTTATCAGGATGCTGCCTAGATTATACAGGGTGCAGAGGAGATTTACCAGGATGTGACTGGATTAGAGAGGGTGCAGACGAGATTTCCCAGGATGCTGCCTGGATTAGAGAGGGTGCATAGGAGATTCACCAGGATGCTGTTTGAATTGGAGAGGGTGCAGAGGTCATTCACCAGGATGCTGCCTGGATAACAGAGGGTGCAGAGCAGATTCACCAGGATGCTGTCTGGATTGGAGAGGGTGCAGAGGAGATTCACCAGTATGCTGCCCAGATTAGAGAGGGCGTTAAGGAGATTTACCAAGATGCTGCCCGGATTAGAGAGGGTGCAGAGGGGATTTATCAGGATGCTGCCTGGATTAGAGAGGGTGCAGAGGAGATTCAACAGGATGTTGACTGGATTAGAGAGGGTGCAGAGGAGATTTACCAGGATGCTGCTTGGATTAGAGAGTGTGCAGAGGAGATTTAGCAGGATGTGCCTGGATTAGAGAGCATGCAGAGGAGATTTACCAGGGTGCTGCTTGGATTAGAGAGTGTGCAGAGGAGATTTACTAGGATGCTGCCTGGATTAAAGAGGGTGCAGAGGAGATTTACCAGGATGTGCCTGGATTAGAGAGGGTGCAGACGAGATTTCCCAGGATGCTGCCTGGATTAGAGAGGGTGCAGAGGAGATTTACCAGGATGTGCCTGGATTAGAGAGCATGCAGAGGAGATTTATCCGGATGCTGCCTGGATTATAGAGGGTGCAGAGGAGATTTACCAGGATATGCATGGATTAGAGAGGGTGCAGACGAGATTTCCCAGGATGCTGCCTGGATTAGAGAGGGTGCAGAAGAGATTCACCAGGATGCTGTCCAGAATAGAGAGGGTGCAGATGAAATTTGCCAGGATGCTGCCCGGATTAGAGAGGGTGCAGAGCATATTCACCAGGATGCTGTCTCGATTAGAGAGGGTGCAGAGGAGATTCACTAGTATGCTGCCCAGATTCGAGAGGGCGTTAAGGAGATTCACTAGGATGCTGCCCGGATTAGAGAGGGTGCAGAGGGGATTTATCAGGATGCTGCCTGGATTAGAGAGGGTGCAGAGGAGATTCAACAGGATGTTGACTGGATTAGAGAGGGTGCAGAGGAGATTTACCAGGATGCTGCTTGGATTAGAGAGTGTGCGGAGGAGATTTAGCAGGATGTGCCTGGATTAGAGAGCATGCAGAGGAGATTTACCAGGGTTCTGCTTGGATTAGAGAGTGTGCAGAGGAGATTTACTAGGATGCTGCCTGGATTAAAGAGGGTGCAGAGGAGATTTACCAGGATGTGCCTGGATTAGAGAGGGTGCAGACGAGATTTCCCAGGATGCTGCCTGGATTAGAGAGGGTGCAGAGGAGATTTACCAGGATGTGCCTGGATTAGAGAGCATGCAGAGGAGATTTATCCGGATGCTGCCTGGATTATAGAGGGTGCAGAGGAGATTTACCAGGATATGCATGGATTAGAGAGGGTGCAGACGAGATTTCCCAGGATGCTGCCTGGATTAGAGAGGGTGCAGAAGAGATTCACCAGGATGCTGTCCAGAATAGAGAGGGTGCAGATGAAAGTTACCAGGATGCTGCCCGGATTAGAGAGGGTGCAGAGCATATTCACCAGGATGCTGTCTCGATTAGAGAGGGTGCAGAGGAGATTCACTAGTATGCTGCCCAGATTCGAGAGGGCGTTAAGGAGATTCACTAGGATGCTGCCTGGATTGGAGAGGGTGGGGAGGAGATTCACCAGGATGCTGCCCGGATTAGAGAGGGCGCTGAGGAGATTCACCAGGATGCTGCCCGGATTAGAGAGGGTGCAGAGGGGATTTACCAGGATGCTGCCTGGATTAGAGAGGGTGCAGAGGAGATTCACCAGGATGCTGCCTGGATTAGAGAGGGTGCAGAGGAGATTTACCAGGATTCTTCCTGAGGGTGCATAGCAGATTCACCAGGATGTTGCTTGGATTGGTGTGGGTGCAGAGGAGATTTAACAGGATGCTGCCTGGATTAGAGAGGGTGCAGAGGAGATTCACCAGGATGCTGCTTGGATGAGAGAGTGTGCAGAGGAGATTTACCAGGAATCTGCCTGGATTAGAGAGGGTGCATAGGAGATTCACCAGGATGTTGCTTGGATTGGTGTGGGTGCAGAGGAGATTTAACAGGATGCTGCCTGGATTAGAGAGGGTGCAGAGGAGATTCACCAGGATGCTGCTTGGATGAGAGAGTGTGCAGAGGAGATTTACCAGGATGCTGCCTGGATTAGAGAGGGTGCAGAGGAGATTTACCAGGATTCTTCCTGAGGGTGCATAGGAGATTCACCAGGATGTTGCTTGGATTGGTGTGGGTGCAGAGGGGATTTACCAGGATCCTGCCTGGATTAGAGAGGGTGCAGAGCAGATTCACCAGGATGCTGCCCGGATTAGGGAGTGTGCAGAAGAGATTCAACAGGATGCTGCCCAGATTAGAGAGGGTGCAGAGGAGATGTACCAGGATGCTGCCCGGATTAGAGAGGGTGCAGAGCATATTCACCAGGATGCTGTCTGGATTAGAGAGGGTGCAGAGGAGATTCACCAGTATGCAGCCCAGATTAGAGAGGGCGTTAAGGAGATTTACCAGGATGCTGCCTGGAGTGGAGAGGGTGGGGAGTAGATTCACCAGGATGTTGACTGGATTAGAGAGGGTGCAGAGAAGATTCACCAGTATGCTGCCCGGATTAGGGAGTGTGCAGAAGAGATTCACCAGGATCCTGCCCAGATCAGAGAGGGTGCAGAGGAGATTCACCAGGATGCTGCCCGGATTGGAGAGGGTGCAGAGGGGATTTACCAGGATGCTGCCTGGATTAGAGAGGGTGCAGAGGAGATTCACCAGGATGCTGCTTGGATGAGAGAGTGTGCAGAGGAGATTCACCAGGATGTTGCTTGGATTGGAGAGGGTGCAGAGCAGATTTACCAGGATGCTGCCTGGATTAGAGTGGGTGCAGAGGAGATTTACTAGGATGCTGCCTGGATAACAGAGGGTGCAGAGCAGATTCACCAGGATGTTGTCTGGATTAGAGAGGGTGCAGAGGAGATTCACCAGGATGCTGCCCTGATTAGAGAGGGCTCTAAGGAGATTCACCAGGACGCTGCCCATATTAGGGAGGGTCCAGAAGCGATTCACCAGGATGCTGCCCGGATTAGAGAGGGTGCAGAGGAGATTCACCAGGATGCTGCCTGGATTAGAGAGGGTGCAGAGGAGATTCCCCAGGATGTTGACTGGATTAGAGAGGGTGCAGAGGAGATTCACCAGTATGCTGCCTGGATCAGAGAGGGTGCAGAGGAGATTCACCAGGAGGCTGCCCGGATTTGAGAGGGTGCAGAGGGGATTTACCAGTATGTGCCTGGATTAGAGAGGGTGCAGAGCAGGTTCACCAGGATGCTGCCTGGATTAGAGAGGGTGCTGAAGAGATTTACTAGGATGCTGTCTGGATTAGAGTGGGTGCAGAGGAGATTTACCAGGATGCTGCCTGGATTAGAGAGGGTGCAGAGGAGATTCACGAGGATGCTGCCTGGATTAGATAGGGTGCAGAGGATATTCATTAGGATGCTGCCTGGATTAGAGAGAGTGCAGAGGAGATTCACCAGGATGCTGCCTGGATTAGCGAGGATTCAGAGGAGATTCACCAGGATGCTGTTTGGATTAGAGAGGGTGCAGATGAGTTTCACTAGGATGCTGTCCGGATTGGAAGGGGCACTGAAGAGATTCACCAGGTAGCTACCTAGATTGGAGAGGGTGCAGAGCAGATGCACCAGCATGCTGCCTGGATTAGAGAGTGTGCAGAGGAGATTCACCAGGATGCTGCCCGCATTTGAGAAGGTGCAGAGGAGATTCAGCAGGATGCTGCCTGGATTAGAGAGGGTGGTGAAGAGATTTACTAGGATGCTGTCTGGATTAGAGAGGGTGCAGAGGAGATTCACCAGGATGCTGCCTGGATTAGAGAGGGTGGTGAGGAGATTTACCAGGATGCTGCCTGGATTAGAGTGGGTGGTGAGGAGATTTACGAGGATGCTGACTGGATTAGAGAGGGTCGTGAGGACATGTACCAGGATGCTGCCTGGATTAGAGAGGGTGCAGAGGAGATTCACCAGGATGTTCCCTGGATTAGAGAGGGTGGTGAAGAGATTTACTAGTATGCTGTCTGGATTAGAGAGGGTGCAGAGGAGATTCACCAGGATGCTGCCTGGATTAGAGAGGGTGGTGCGGAGATTTACCAGGATGCTGACTGGATTAGAGAGGGTCGTGAGGACAAGTAACAGGATGCTGCCTGGATTAGAGGGGGTGCAGAGCAGATTCACCAGGATGCTGCCCAGATTAGAGAGGGTGCAGAGGAGATTCACCAGGATGCTGCCCGGATTAGAGAGGGGTGCAGAGGGGATTTACCAGAATGCTGCCTGGATTAAAGAGGGTGCAGAGCAGATTCACCAGGATGCTGTCTGGATTGGAGAGGGTGCAGAGGAGATTCACCAGTATGCTGCCCAGATTAGAGAGGGCGTTAAGGAGATTTACCAAGATGCTGCCCGGATTAGAGAGCGTGCAGAGGAGATTCACCAGTATGTTGACTGGATTAGAGAGGGTGCAGAGGAGATTTACCTGGATGCTGCTTGGATTAGAGAGTGTGCAGAGGAGATTTACCAGGATGTGCCTGGATTAGAGAGCATGCAGAGGAGATTTACCAGGGTGCTGCCTGGATTAAAGAGCATGCAGAGGAGATTTATTAGGTTGCTGCCTGGATTATAGAGGGTGCAGAGGAGATTTACCTGGATGTGCCTGGATTAGAGAGGGTGCAGACGAGATTTCACAGGATGCTGCCTGGATTAGAGAGGGTGTAGAGGAGATTTACCAGGATGTGCCTTAATTAGAGAGGATGCAGAGGAGATTTATCCGGATGCTGCCTGGATTATAGAGGGTGCAGAGGAGATTTACCAGGATATGCCTGGATTAGAGAGGGTGCAGACGAGATTTCCCAGGATGCTGCCTGGATTAGAGAGGGTGCAGAGGAGATTTACCAGGATGTGCCTGGATTAGAGAGCATGCAGAGGAGATTTATCAGGATGCTGCCTGGATTATACAGGGTGCAGAGGAGATTTACCAGGATGTGCCTGGATTAGAGAGGGTGCAGACGAGATTTCCCAGGATGCTGCCTGGATTAGAGAGGGTGCAGAGGAGATTTACCAGTATGTGCCTGGATTAGAGAGGATGCAGAGGAGATTTATCCGGATGCTGCCTGGATTATAGAGGGTGCAGAGGAGATTTACCAGGATATGCCTGGATTAGAGAGGGTGCAGACGAGATTTCCCAGGATGCTGCCTGGATTAGAGAGGGTGCAGAGGAGATTTACCAGGATTCTGCCTGGAGTAGAGAAGGTGCAGAGGAGATTCACCAGTATGATGCCCAGATTAGAGAGGGCGTTAAGGAGATTCGCCAGGATGCTGCCTGGATTGGAGAGGGTGGGGAGTAGATTCACCAGGATTCTGCCCGGATTAGAGAGGGTATAGAGGGGATTTATCAGGATGCTGCCTGGATTAGAGAGGGTGCAGAGGAGAATCACCAGGATGTTGACTGGATTAGAGAGGGTGCAGAGGAGATTTACCAGGATGCTGCTTGGATTAGAGAGTATGCAGAGGAGATTTGCCAGGATGTGCCTGGATTATAGAGGGTGCAGAGCAGATTCACCAGGATGCTGCCCGGATTAGGGAGTGTGCAGTAGAGATTCACCAGGATGCTGTCCAGATTAGAGAGGGTGCAGAGGAGATTTACCAGGATGCTGCCCGGATTAGAGAGGGTGCAGAGCATATTCACCAGGATGCTGTCTCGATTAGAGAGGGTGTAGAGGAGATTAACAAGGATGCTGCCCGGATTAGGGAGTGTGCAGAAGAGATACACCAGGATGCTGCCCACATTAGATAGGGTGCAGAGGAGATTCACCAGGATGCTGCCCGGATTAGAGAGGGGTGCAGAGGGGATTTACCAGAATGCTGCCTGGATTAAAGAGGGTGCAGAGGAGATTCACCAGGTTGCTGCCAGGATGAGAGAGGGCGCTTACGAGATTCACCAGGCTGCTGCCCGGATTAGAGAGGGTGCAGAGGGGATTTACCAGGATGCTGCCTGGATTAGAGAGGGTGCAGAGGAGACTCACCAGGATGCTGCTTGGATGAGAGAGTGTGCAGAGGTGATTTACCAGGATGCTGCCTGGATTAGAGAGGGTGCAGAGGAGATTTACCAGGATTCTTCCTGAGGGTGCATAGGAGATTCACCAGGATGTTGCTTGGATTGGTGTGGGTGCAGAGGAGATTTACCAGGATGCTGCCTGGATTAGAGAGGGTGCAGAGGAGATTCACCAGGATGCTGCTTGGGTGAGAGAGTGTGCAGAGGAGATTCACCAGGATGCTGCCCTGATTAGAGAGGGCGCTAAGGAGATTCACCAGGATGCTGCCCATATTAGGGAGGGTCCAGAAGCGATTCACCAGGATGCTGCCCGGATTAGAGAGGGTGCAGAGGAGATTCACCAGGATGCTGCCTGGATTAGAGAGGGTGCAGAGGAGATTCCCCAGGATGTTGACTGGATTAGAGAGTGTGCAGAGCAGATTTACCAGGATGCTGCTTGGATTAGAGAGTGTGCAGAGGAGATTTACCGGAATGTGCCTGGATTAGAGAGGGTGCAGAGCAGATTCACCAGGATGCTGCCCGGATTAGGGAGTGTGCAGAAGAGATTCACCAGGATGCTGCCCAGATTAGAGAGGGTGCAGAGGAGATTCACCAGGATGCTGCCTGGATTGGAGAGGTTGGGGAGTAGATTCACCAGGATGCTGCCTGAATTAGAGAGGGTGCAGAAGGGATTCACCAGGATGCTGTCTGGATTAGAGAGGGTACAGAGGAGATTCACCAGGTTGCCTCCAGGATTAGAGAGTGCGCTGAGGAGATTCACCAGGATGCTGCCTGGATTAGAGAGGGTGCAGAGGAGATTTAACAGGATGTGCCTGGATTAGAGAGGGTGCAGACGAGATTTCCCAGGATGCTGCCTGGATTAGAGAGGGTGCAGAGGAGATTTACTAGGATTCTGCCTGGATTAGAGAGGGTGTATAGGAGATTCACCAGGATGCTGATTGAATTGGAGAGGGTGCAGAGGTCATTTACCAGGATGCTGCCTGGATTAGAGAGGGTGCAGAGGAGATTCACCATGATGCTGCCTGATTAACAGAGGGTGCAGAACAGATTCACCAGGATGCTGTCTGGATTGGAGAGGGTGCAGAGGAGATTCACCAGTATGCTGCCCAGATTAGAGAGGACGTAAAGGAGATTTACCAGGATGCTGCCTGGATTGGAGAGGGTGGGGAGTAGATTCACCAGGATGCTGCCCGGATTAGAGAGGGTGCAGAGGGGATTTATCAGGATGCTGCCTGGATTACAGAGGGTGCAAAGGAGATTCACCAGGATGTTGACTGGATTAGAGAGGGTGCAGAGGAGATTTACCAGGATGCTGCTTGGATTAGAGAGTATGCAGAGGAGATTTACCAGGATGTTCCTGGATTAGAGAGCATGCAGAGGAGATTTACCAGGGTGCTGCTTGGATTAGAGAGTGTGCAGAGGAGATTTACCAGGATGCTACCTGGATTAAAGAGGGTGCAGAGGAGATTTACCAGGATGTGCCTGGATTAGAGAGCATGCAGAGGAGATTAATCAGGATGCTGCCTGGATTATAGAAGGTGCAGAGGAGATTTACCAGGATGTGACTGGATTAGAGAGGGTGCAGACGAGATTTCCCAGGATGCTGCCTGGATTAGAGAGGGTGCAGAGGAGATTTACCAGGATTCTGCCTGCAGTAGAGAGGGTGCATAGCAGATTCACCAGGATGCTGTCTGGATTAGAGGGTGCAGAGGAGATTAACCAGTATGCTGCCCAGATTAGAGAGGGCGTTAAGGAGATTCACCAGGATGCTGCCTGGATTGGAGAGGGTGGGGAGTAGATTCACCAGGATGCTGCCCGGATTAGAGAGGTTGTAGAGGGGATTTATCAGGATGCTGCCCGGATTAGAGAGGGTGCAGAGGAGATTCACCAGGATGTTGACTGGATTAGAGAGGGTGCAGAGGAGATTTACCAGGATGCTGCTTGGATTAGAGAGTGTGCAGAGGAGATTTGCCAGTATGTGCCTGGATTATAGAGGGTGCAGAGGAGATTCACCAGGATGCTGCCCGGATTAGGGAGCGTGCAGAAGAGATTCACCAGGATGCTGTCCAGATTAGAGAGGGCGCAGAGGAGATTTACCAGGATGCTGCCCGGATTAGAGAGGGTGCAGAGCATATTCACCAGGATGCTGTCTCGATTAGAGAGGGTGCAGAGGAGATTAACTAGTATGCTGCCCAGATTAGAGAGGGCGTTAAGGAGATTCACCAGGATGCTGCCTGGATTAGAGAGGGTGCAGAGGAGATTCACCAGGTTGCTGCCAGGATTAGAGAGGGCGCTGAGGAGATTCACCAGGATGCTGCCTGGATTGGAGAGGGTGGGGAGTGGATTTAGCAGGATGCTGCCCGGAGTAGAGAGGGTGCAGAGGGGATTTATCAGGATGCTGCCTGGATTAGAGAGGGTGCAGAGGAGATTCACCAGGATGTTGACTGGATTAGAGAGGGTGCAGAGGAGATTAACAAGGATGCTGCCCGGATTAGGGAGTGTGCAGAAGAGATACACCAGGATGCTGCCCACATTAGATAGGGTGCAGAGGAGATTCACCAGGATGCTGCCCGGATTAGAGAGGGTGCAGAGGGGATTTACCAGAATGCTGCCTGGATTAGAGAGGGTGAGGAGGAGATTCACCAGGTTGCTGCCAGGATTAGAGAGTGCGCTGAGGAGATTCACCAGGATGCTGCTTGGATGAGAGAGGGTGCATAGGAGATTCACCAGGATGTTGCTTGGATTGGTGTGGGTGCAGAGGAGATTTACCACAATGCTGCCCGGATTAGTGAGGGTGCAGAGGAGATTTACCAGGATGCTGCCTGGATAACAGAGGGTGCAGAGCAGATTCACCAGGATGTTGACTGGATTAGAGAGGGTGCAGAGAAGATTCACCAGGATGCTGCCCGGATTAGGGAGTGTGCAGAAGAGATTCACCAGGATGCTGCCCACATTAGAGAGGGTGCAGAGGAGATTCACCAGGATGCTGCCCAGATTAGAGAGGGCGTTAAGGAGATTCACCATGATGCTGCCTGGATTGGAGAGGGTGGGGAGTAGATTCACCAGGATGCTGCCCGGATTAGAGCGGGTGCAGAGGGGACTTATCAGGATGCTGCCTGGATTAGAGAGGGTGCAGAGGAGATTCACCAGGATGTTGACTGGATTAGAGAGGGTGCAGAGAAGATTCACCAGGATGCTGCCCGGATTAGGGAGTGTGCAGAAGAGATTCCCCAGGATGCTGCCCACATTAGAGAGGGTGCAGAGGAGATTCACCAGGATGCTGCCCGGATTAGATAGGGTGCAGAAGGGATTTACCAGGATGCTGCCTGGATTAGAGAGGGTGCAGAGGAGATTCACCAGGATGCTGCTTGGATGAGAGAGTGTGCAGAGGAGATTTACCAGGATGCTGCCTGGATTAGAGAGGGTGCATAGGAGATTCACCAGGATGTTGCTTGGATTGGAGAGGGTGCAGAGGAGATTTACAAGGATGCTGCCTGGATTAGAGAGGGTTCAGAGGAGATTTACCAGGATGCTGCCTGGATAACAGAGGGTGCAGAGCAGATTCACCAGGATGCTGTCTGGATTAGGGAGTGTGCAGAGTAGATTCACCAGGATGCTGCCCTGATTAGAGAGGGCGCTAAGGAGATTCACCAGGATGCTGCCCATATTAGGGAGGGTCCAGAAGCGATTCACCAGGATGCTGCCCGGATTAGAGAGGGTGCAGAGGAGATTCACCAGGATGCTGCCTGGATTAGAGAGGGTGCAGAGGAGATTCCCCAGGATGTTGACTGGATTAGAGAGGGTGCAGAGGAGATTTACCAAGATGCTGCTTGGATTAGAGAGTGTGCAGAGGAGATTTACCAGGATGTGCCTGGATTAGAGAGGGTGCAGAGCAGATTCACCAGGATGCTGCCCGGATTAGGGAGTGTGCAGAAGAGATTCACCAGGATGCTGCCCAGATTAGAGAGGGTGCAGAGGAGATTCATCAGGATGCTGCCTGCATTGGAGAGGGTGGTGAGTAGATTCACCAGGATGCTGCCCGGATTAGAGAGGGTGCAGAAGAGATTTACCAGGATATTTCCTGGATTAGAGAGGGTGCATCGGAGATTCACCAGGATGTTGCTTGGATTGGAGGGGGTGCAGAGGAGATTTACCAGGATGCTGCCTGGATTAGAGAGGGTGCAGAGGAGATTTACCAGGGTGCTGCCTGGATAACAGAGGGTGCAGAGCAGATTCACCAGGATGCTGTCTGGATTAGAGAGGGTGCAGAGGAGATTCACCAGGATGCTGCCCTGATTAGAGAGGGCGCTAAGGAGATTCACCAGGATGCTGCCCATATTAGGGAGAGTCCAGAAGCGATTCACCAGAATGCTGCCCGGATTAGAGAGGGTGCAGAGGAGATTTACCAGGATGCTGCCTGGATTAGAGAGGGTGCAGAGGAGATTCCTCAGGATGTTGACTGGATTAGAGAGGGTGCAGAGGCGATTCACCAGGATGCTGCTTGGGTTAGAGAGTGTGCAGAGCAGATTTACCGGGATGTGCCTGGATTAGAGAGGGTGCAGATCAGATTCACCAGGATGCTGCCCGGATTAGGAAGTGTGTAGAAGAGATTCACCAGGATGCTGCCCGGATTAGAGAGGGTGCAGAGCATATTCACCAGGATGCTGTCTGGATTAGAGAGGGTGCAGAGAAGATTCACCAGTATGCTGCACAGATTAGAGAGGGCGTTAAGGAGATTTACCAGGATGCTGCCCGGATTAGGGAGTGTGCTGAAGAGATTCACCAGGATGCTGCCCACATTAGAGAGGGTGCAGAGGAGATTCACCAGGATGCTGCACGGATTAGAGAGGGTGCAGAGGGGATTTACCAGGATGCTGCCTGGATTAGAGAGGGTGCAGAGGAGATTCACGAGGATGCTGCTTGGATGAGAGAGTGTGCAGAGGAGATTCACCAGGATGTTGCTTGGATTGGAGAGGGTGCAGAGGAGATTTACCAGGATGCTGCCTGGATTATAGAGGGTGCAGAGGAGATTTACCAGGATACTGCCTGGATAACAGAGGGTGCAGAGCAGATTCACCAGGATGCTGTCTGGATTAGAGAGGGTGCAGAGGAGATTCACCAGGATGCTGCCTGGATTAGAGAGGGTGCAGAGGAGATTCCCCAGGATGTTGACTGGATTAGAGAGTGTGCAGAGCAGATTTACCAGGATGCTGCTTGGATTAGAGAGTGTGCAGAGGAGATTTACCGGAATGTGCCTGGATTAGAGAGGGTGCAGAGCAGATTCACCAGGATGCTGCCCGGATTAGGGAGTGTGCAGAAGAGATTCACCAGGATGCTGCCCAGATTAGAGAGGGTGCAGAGGAGATTCACCAGGATGCTGCCTGGATTGGAGAGGTTGGGGAGTAGATTCACCAGGATACTGCCTGGATTAGAGAGGGTGCAGAAGGGATTCACCAGGATGCTGTCTGGATTAGAGAGGGTACAGAGGAGATTCACCAGGTTGCTGCCAGTATTAGAGAGTGCGCTGAGGAGATTCACCAGGATGCTGCCTGGATTAGAGAGGGTGCAGAGGAGATTTAACAGGATGTGCCTGGATTAGAGAGGGTGCAGACGAGATTTCCCAGGATGCTGCCTGGATTAGAGAGGATGCAGAGGAGATTTACTAGGATTCTGCCTGGATTAGAGAGGGTGCATAGGAGATTCACCAGGATGCTGATTGAATTGGAGAGGGTGCAGAGGTCATTTACCAGGATGCTGCCTGGATTAGAGAGGGTGCAGAGGAGATTCACCAGGATGCTGCCTGGATAACAGAGGGTGCAGAACAGATTCACCAGGATGCTGTCTGGATTGGAGAGGGTGCAGAGGAGATTCACCAGTATGCTGCCCAGATTAGAGAGGACGTAAAGGAGATTTACCAGGATGCTGCCTGGATTGGAGAGGGTGGGGAGTAGATTCACCAGGATGCTGCCCGGATTAGAGAGGGTGCAGAGGGGATTTATCAGGATGCTGCCTGGATTACAGAGGGTGCAAAGGAGATTCACCAGGATGTTGACTGGATTAGAGAGGGTGCAGAGGAGATTTACCAGGATGCTGCTTGGATTAGAGAGTGTGCAGAGGAGATTTAGCCAGGATGTGCCTGGATTAGAGAGCATGCAGAGGAGATTTACCAGGGTGCTGCTTGGATTAGAGAGTGTGCAGAGGAGATTTACCAGGATGCTACCTGGATTAAAGAGGGTGCAGAGGAGATTTACTAGGATGTGCCTGGATTAGAGAACATGCAGAGGAGATTTATCAGGATGCTGCCTGGATTATAGAAGGTGCAGAGGAGATTTACCAGGATGTGACTGGATTAGAGAGGGTGCAGAGGAGATTTCCCAGGATGCTGCCTGGATTAGAGAGGGTGCAGAGGAGATTTACCAGGATTCTGCCTGGAGTAGAGAAGGTGCAGAGGAGATTCACCAGTATGATGCCCAGATTAGAGAGGGCGTTAAGGAGATTCGCCAGGATGCTGCCTGGATTGGAGAGGGTGGGGAGTAGATTCACCAGGATGCTGCCCGGATTAGAGAGGGTATAGAGGGGATTTATCAGGATGCTGCCTGGATTAGAGAGGGTGCAGAGGAGATTCACCAGGATGTTGACTAGATTAGAGAGGGTGCAGAGGAGATTTACCCGGATGCTGCTTGGATTAGAGAGTATGCAGAGGAGATTTGCCAGGATGTGCCTGGATTATAGAGGGTGCAGAGCAGATTCACCAGGATGCTGCCCGGATTAGGGAGCGTGCAGAAGAGATTCACCAGGATGCTGTCCAGATTAGAGAGGGTGCAGAGGAGATTTACCAGGATGCTGCCCGGATTAGAGAGGGTGCAGAGCATATTCACCAGGATGCTGTCTCGATTAGAGAGGGTGCAGAGGAGATTAACAAGGATGCTGCCCGGATTAGGGAGTGTGCAGAAGAGATACACCAGGATGCTGCCCACATTAGATAGGGTGCAGAGGAGATTCACCAGGATGCTGCCCGGATTAGAGAGGGGTGCAGAGGGGATTTACCAGAATGCTGCCTGGATTAAAGAGGGTGCAGAGGAGATTCACCAGTATGTTGACTGGATTAGAGAGGGTGCAGAGGAGATTTACCTGGATGCTGCTTGGATTAGAGAGTGTGCAGAGGAGATTTACCAGGATGTGCCTGGATTAGAGAGCATGCAGAGGAGATTTACCAGGGTGCTGCCTGGATTAAAGAGCATGCAGAGGAGATTTATTAGGTTGCTGCCTGGATTATAGAGGGTGCAGAGGAGATTTACCTGTATGTGCCTGGATTAGAGAGGGTGCAGACGAGATTTCACAGGATGCTGCCTGGATTAGAGAGGGTGTAGAGGAGATTTACCAGGATGTGCCTGGATTAGAGAGGATGCAGAGGAGATTTATCCGGATGCTGCCTGGATTATAGAGGGTGCAGAGGAGATTTACCAGGATATGCCTGGATTAGAGAGGGTGCAGACGAGATTTCCCAGGATGCTGCCTGGATTAGAGAGGGTGCAGAGGAGATTTACCAGGATGTGCCTGGATTAGAGAGCATGCAGAGGAGATTTATCAGGATGCTGCCTGGATTATACAGGGTGCAGAGGAGATTTACCAGGATGTGTCTGGATTAGAGAGGGTGCAGACGAGTTTTCCCAGGATGCTGCCTGGATTAGAGAGGGTGCAGAGGAGATTTACCAGTATGTGCCTGGATTAGAGAGGATGCAGAGGAGATTTATCCGGATGCTGCCTGGATTATAGAGGGTGCAGAGGAGATTTACCAGGATATGCCTGGATTAGAGAGGGTGCAGACGAGATTTCCCAGGATGCTGCCTGGATTAGAGAGGGTGCAGAGGAGATTCACCAGTATGATGCCCAGATTAGAGAGGGCGTTAAGGAGATTCGCCAGGATGCTGCCTGGATTGGAGAGGGTGGGGAGTAGATTCACCAGGATTCTGCCCGGATTAGAGAGGGTATAGAGGGGATTTATCAGGATGCTGCCTGGATTAGAGAGGGTGCAGAGGAGAATCACCAGGATGTTGACTGGATTAGAGAGGGTGCAGAGGAGATTTACCAGGATGCTGCTTGGATTAGAGAGTATGCAGAGGAGATTTGCCAGGATGTGCCTGGATTATAGAGGGTGCAGAGCAGATTCACCAGGATGCTGCCCGGATTAGGGAGTGTGCAGTAGAGATTCACCAGGATGCTGTCCAGATTAGAGAGGGTGCAGAGGAGATTTACCAGGATGCTGCCCGGATTAGAGAGGGTGCAGAGCATATTCACCAGGATGCTGTCTCGATTAGAGAGGGTGTAGAGGAGATTAACAAGGATGCTGCCCGGATTAGGGAGTGTGCAGAAGAGATACACCAGGATGCTGCCCACATTAGATAGGGTGCAGAGGAGATTCACCAGGATGCTGCCCGGATTAGAGAGGGGTGCAGAGGGGATTTACCAGAATGCTGCCTGGATTAAAGAGGGTGCAGAGGAGATTCACCAGGTTGCTGCCAGGATGAGAGAGGGCGCTTACGAGATTCACCAGGCTGCTGCCCGGATTAGAGAGGGTGCAGAGGGGATTTACCAGGATGCTGCCTGGATTAGAGAGGGTGCAGAGGAGACTCACCAGGATGCTGCTTGGATGAGAGAGTGTGCAGAGGTGATTTACCAGGATGCTGCCTGGATTAGAGAGGGTGCAGAGGAGATTTACCAGGATTCTTCCTGAGGGTGCATAGGAGATTCACCAGGATGTTGCTTGGATTGGTGTGGGTGCAGAGGAGATTTACCAGGATGCTGCCTGGATTAGAGAGGGTGCAGAGGAGATTCACCAGGATGCTGCTTGGGTGAGAGAGTGTGCAGAGGAGATTCACCAGGATGCTGCCCTGATTAGAGAGGGCGCTAAGGAGATTCACCAGGATGCTGCCCATATTAGGGAGGGTCCAGAAGCGATTCACCAGGATGCTGCCCGGATTAGAGAGGGTGCAGAGGAGATTCACCAGGATGCTGCCTGGATTAGAGAGGGTGCAGAGGAGATTCCCCAGGATGTTGACTGGATTAGAGAGTGTGCAGAGCAGATTTACCAGGATGCTGCTTGGATTAGAGAGTGTGCAGAGGAGATTTACCGGAATGTGCCTGGATTAGAGAGGGTGCAGAGCAGATTCACCAGGATGCTGCCCGGATTAGGGAGTGTGCAGAAGAGATTCACCAGGATGCTGCCCAGATTAGAGAGGGTGCAGAGGAGATTCACCAGGATGCTGCCTGGATTGGAGAGGTTGGGGAGTAGATTCACCAGGATGCTGCCTGAATTAGAGAGGGTGCAGAAGGGATTCACCAGGATGCTGTCTGGATTAGAGAGGGTACAGAGGAGATTCACCAGGTTGCCTCCAGGATTAGAGAGTGCGCTGAGGAGATTCACCAGGATGCTGCCTGGATTAGAGAGGGTGCAGAGGAGATTTAACAGGATGTGCCTGGATTAGAGAGGGTGCAGACGAGATTTCCCAGGATGCTGCCTGGATTAGAGAGGGTGCAGAGGAGATTTACTAGGATTCTGCCTGGATTAGAGAGGGTGTATAGGAGATTCACCAGGATGCTGATTGAATTGGAGAGGGTGCAGAGGTCATTTACCAGGATGCTGCCTGGATTAGAGAGGGTGCAGAGGAGATTCACCATGATGCTGCCTGATTAACAGAGGGTGCAGAACAGATTCACCAGGATGCTGTCTGGATTGGAGAGGGTGCAGAGGAGATTCACCAGTATGCTGCCCAGATTAGAGAGGACGTAAAGGAGATTTACCAGGATGCTGCCTGGATTGGAGAGGGTGGGGAGTAGATTCACCAGGATGCTGCCCGGATTAGAGAGGGTGCAGAGGGGATTTATCAGGATGCTGCCTGGATTACAGAGGGTGCAAAGGAGATTCACCAGGATGTTGACTGGATTAGAGAGGGTGCAGAGGAGATTTACCAGGATGCTGCTTGGATTAGAGAGTATGCAGAGGAGATTTACCAGGATGTTCCTGGATTAGAGAGCATGCAGAGGAGATTTACCAGGGTGCTGCTTGGATTAGAGAGTGTGCAGAGGAGATTTACCAGGATGCTACCTGGATTAAAGAGGGTGCAGAGGAGATTTACCAGGATGTGCCTGGATTAGAGAGCATGCAGAGGAGATTAATCAGGATGCTGCCTGGATTATAGAAGGTGCAGAGGAGATTTACCAGGATGTGACTGGATTAGAGAGGGTGCAGACGAGATTTCCCAGGATGCTGCCTGGATTAGAGAGGGTGCAGAGGAGATTTACCAGGATTCTGCCTGCAGTAGAGAGGGTGCATAGCAGATTCACCAGGATGCTGTCTGGATTAGAGGGTGCAGAGGAGATTAACCAGTATGCTGCCCAGATTAGAGAGGGCGTTAAGGAGATTCACCAGGATGCTGCCTGGATTGGAGAGGGTGGGGAGTAGATTCACCAGGATGCTGCCCGGATTAGAGAGGTTGTAGAGGGGATTTATCAGGATGCTGCCCGGATTAGAGAGGGTGCAGAGGAGATTCACCAGGATGTTGACTGGATTAGAGAGGGTGCAGAGGAGATTTACCAGGATGCTGCTTGGATTAGAGAGTGTGCAGAGGAGATTTGCCAGTATGTGCCTGGATTATAGAGGGTGCAGAGGAGATTCACCAGGATGCTGCCCGGATTAGGGAGCGTGCAGAAGAGATTCACCAGGATGCTGTCCAGATTAGAGAGGGCGCAGAGGAGATTTACCAGGATGCTGCCCGGATTAGAGAGGGTGCAGAGCATATTCACCAGGATGCTGTCTCGATTAGAGAGGGTGCAGAGGAGATTAACTAGTATGCTGCCCAGATTAGAGAGGGCGTTAAGGAGATTCACCAGGATGCTGCCTGGATTAGAGAGGGTGCAGAGGAGATTCACCAGGTTGCTGCCAGGATTAGAGAGGGCGCTGAGGAGATTCACCAGGATGCTGCCTGGATTGGAGAGGGTGGGGAGTGGATTTAGCAGGATGCTGCCCGGAGTAGAGAGGGTGCAGAGGGGATTTATCAGGATGCTGCCTGGATTAGAGAGGGTGCAGAGGAGATTCACCAGGATGTTGACTGGATTAGAGAGGGTGCAGAGGAGATTAACAAGGATGCTGCCCGGATTAGGGAGTGTGCAGAAGAGATACACCAGGATGCTGCCCACATTAGATAGGGTGCAGAGGAGATTCACCAGGATGCTGCCCGGATTAGAGAGGGTGCAGAGGGGATTTACCAGAATGCTGCCTGGATTAGAGAGGGTGAGGAGGAGATTCACCAGGTTGCTGCCAGGATTAGAGAGTGCGCTGAGGAGATTCACCAGGATGCTGCTTGGATGAGAGAGGGTGCATAGGAGATTCACCAGGATGTTGCTTGGATTGGTGTGGGTGCAGAGGAGATTTACCACAATGCTGCCCGGATTAGTGAGGGTGCAGAGGAGATTTACCAGGATGCTGCCTGGATAACAGAGGGTGCAGAGCAGATTCACCAGGATGTTGACTGGATTAGAGAGGGTGCAGAGAAGATTCACCAGGATGCTGCCCGGATTAGGGAGTGTGCAGAAGAGATTCACCAGGATGCTGCCCACATTAGAGAGGGTGCAGAGGAGATTCACCAGGATGCTGCCCAGATTAGAGAGGGCGTTAAGGAGATTCACCATGATGCTGCCTGGATTGGAGAGGGTGGGGAGTAGATTCACCAGGATGCTGCCCGGATTAGAGCGGGTGCAGAGGGGACTTATCAGGATGCTGCCTGGATTAGAGAGGGTGCAGAGGAGATTCACCAGGATGTTGACTGGATTAGAGAGGGTGCAGAGAAGATTCACCAGGATGCTGCCCGGATTAGGGAGTGTGCAGAAGAGATTCCCCAGGATGCTGCCCACATTAGAGAGGGTGCAGAGGAGATTCACCAGGATGCTGCCCGGATTAGATAGGGTGCAGAAGGGATTTACCAGGATGCTGCCTGGATTAGAGAGGGTGCAGAGGAGATTCACCAGGATGCTGCTTGGATGAGAGAGTGTGCAGAGGAGATTTACCAGGATGCTGCCTGGATTAGAGAGGGTGCATAGGAGATTCACCAGGATGTTGCTTGGATTGGAGAGGGTGCAGAGGAGATTTACAAGGATGCTGCCTGGATTAGAGAGGGTTCAGAGGAGATTTACCAGGATGCTGCCTGGATAACAGAGGGTGCAGAGCAGATTCACCAGGATGCTGTCTGGATTAGGGAGTGTGCAGAGTAGATTCACCAGGATGCTGCCCTGATTAGAGAGGGCGCTAAGGAGATTCACCAGGATGCTGCCCATATTAGGGAGGGTCCAGAAGCGATTCACCAGGATGCTGCCCGGATTAGAGAGGGTGCAGAGGAGATTCACCAGGATGCTGCCTGGATTAGAGAGGGTGCAGAGGAGATTCCCCAGGATGTTGACTGGATTAGAGAGGGTGCAGAGGAGATTTACCAAGATGCTGCTTGGATTAGAGAGTGTGCAGAGGAGATTTACCAGGATGTGCCTGGATTAGAGAGGGTGCAGAGCAGATTCACCAGGATGCTGCCCGGATTAGGGAGTGTGCAGAAGAGATTCACCAGGATGCTGCCCAGATTAGAGAGGGTGCAGAGGAGATTCATCAGGATGCTGCCTGCATTGGAGAGGGTGGTGAGTAGATTCACCAGGATGCTGCCCGGATTAGAGAGGGTGCAGAAGAGATTTACCAGGATATTTCCTGGATTAGAGAGGGTGCATCGGAGATTCACCAGGATGTTGCTTGGATTGGAGGGGGTGCAGAGGAGATTTACCAGGATGCTGCCTGGATTAGAGAGGGTGCAGAGGAGATTTACCAGGGTGCTGCCTGGATAACAGAGGGTGCAGAGCAGATTCACCAGGATGCTGTCTGGATTAGAGAGGGTGCAGAGGAGATTCACCAGGATGCTGCCCTGATTAGAGAGGGCGCTAAGGAGATTCACCAGGATGCTGCCCATATTAGGGAGAGTCCAGAAGCGATTCACCAGAATGCTGCCCGGATTAGAGAGGGTGCAGAGGAGATTTACCAGGATGCTGCCTGGATTAGAGAGGGTGCAGAGGAGATTCCTCAGGATGTTGACTGGATTAGAGAGGGTGCAGAGGCGATTCACCAGGATGCTGCTTGGGTTAGAGAGTGTGCAGAGCAGATTTACCGGGATGTGCCTGGATTAGAGAGGGTGCAGATCAGATTCACCAGGATGCTGCCCGGATTAGGAAGTGTGTAGAAGAGATTCACCAGGATGCTGCCCGGATTAGAGAGGGTGCAGAGCATATTCACCAGGATGCTGTCTGGATTAGAGAGGGTGCAGAGAAGATTCACCAGTATGCTGCACAGATTAGAGAGGGCGTTAAGGAGATTTACCAGGATGCTGCCCGGATTAGGGAGTGTGCTGAAGAGATTCACCAGGATGCTGCCCACATTAGAGAGGGTGCAGAGGAGATTCACCAGGATGCTGCACGGATTAGAGAGGGTGCAGAGGGGATTTACCAGGATGCTGCCTGGATTAGAGAGGGTGCAGAGGAGATTCACGAGGATGCTGCTTGGATGAGAGAGTGTGCAGAGGAGATTCACCAGGATGTTGCTTGGATTGGAGAGGGTGCAGAGGAGATTTACCAGGATGCTGCCTGGATTATAGAGGGTGCAGAGGAGATTTACCAGGATACTGCCTGGATAACAGAGGGTGCAGAGCAGATTCACCAGGATGCTGTCTGGATTAGAGAGGGTGCAGAGGAGATTCACCAGGATGCTGCCTGGATTAGAGAGGGTGCAGAGGAGATTCCCCAGGATGTTGACTGGATTAGAGAGTGTGCAGAGCAGATTTACCAGGATGCTGCTTGGATTAGAGAGTGTGCAGAGGAGATTTACCGGAATGTGCCTGGATTAGAGAGGGTGCAGAGCAGATTCACCAGGATGCTGCCCGGATTAGGGAGTGTGCAGAAGAGATTCACCAGGATGCTGCCCAGATTAGAGAGGGTGCAGAGGAGATTCACCAGGATGCTGCCTGGATTGGAGAGGTTGGGGAGTAGATTCACCAGGATACTGCCTGGATTAGAGAGGGTGCAGAAGGGATTCACCAGGATGCTGTCTGGATTAGAGAGGGTACAGAGGAGATTCACCAGGTTGCTGCCAGTATTAGAGAGTGCGCTGAGGAGATTCACCAGGATGCTGCCTGGATTAGAGAGGGTGCAGAGGAGATTTAACAGGATGTGCCTGGATTAGAGAGGGTGCAGACGAGATTTCCCAGGATGCTGCCTGGATTAGAGAGGATGCAGAGGAGATTTACTAGGATTCTGCCTGGATTAGAGAGGGTGCATAGGAGATTCACCAGGATGCTGATTGAATTGGAGAGGGTGCAGAGGTCATTTACCAGGATGCTGCCTGGATTAGAGAGGGTGCAGAGGAGATTCACCAGGATGCTGCCTGGATAACAGAGGGTGCAGAACAGATTCACCAGGATGCTGTCTGGATTGGAGAGGGTGCAGAGGAGATTCACCAGTATGCTGCCCAGATTAGAGAGGACGTAAAGGAGATTTACCAGGATGCTGCCTGGATTGGAGAGGGTGGGGAGTAGATTCACCAGGATGCTGCCCGGATTAGAGAGGGTGCAGAGGGGATTTATCAGGATGCTGCCTGGATTACAGAGGGTGCAAAGGAGATTCACCAGGATGTTGACTGGATTAGAGAGGGTGCAGAGGAGATTTACCAGGATGCTGCTTGGATTAGAGAGTGTGCAGAGGAGATTTAGCCAGGATGTGCCTGGATTAGAGAGCATGCAGAGGAGATTTACCAGGGTGCTGCTTGGATTAGAGAGTGTGCAGAGGAGATTTACCAGGATGCTACCTGGATTAAAGAGGGTGCAGAGGAGATTTACTAGGATGTGCCTGGATTAGAGAACATGCAGAGGAGATTTATCAGGATGCTGCCTGGATTATAGAAGGTGCAGAGGAGATTTACCAGGATGTGACTGGATTAGAGAGGGTGCAGAGGAGATTTCCCAGGATGCTGCCTGGATTAGAGAGGGTGCAGAGGAGATTTACCAGGATTCTGCCTGGAGTAGAGAAGGTGCAGAGGAGATTCACCAGTATGATGCCCAGATTAGAGAGGGCGTTAAGGAGATTCGCCAGGATGCTGCCTGGATTGGAGAGGGTGGGGAGTAGATTCACCAGGATGCTGCCCGGATTAGAGAGGGTATAGAGGGGATTTATCAGGATGCTGCCTGGATTAGAGAGGGTGCAGAGGAGATTCACCAGGATGTTGACTAGATTAGAGAGGGTGCAGAGGAGATTTACCCGGATGCTGCTTGGATTAGAGAGTATGCAGAGGAGATTTGCCAGGATGTGCCTGGATTATAGAGGGTGCAGAGCAGATTCACCAGGATGCTGCCCGGATTAGGGAGCGTGCAGAAGAGATTCACCAGGATGCTGTCCAGATTAGAGAGGGTGCAGAGGAGATTTACCAGGATGCTGCCCGGATTAGAGAGGGTGCAGAGCATATTCACCAGGATGCTGTCTCGATTAGAGAGGGTGCAGAGGAGATTAACAAGGATGCTGCCCGGATTAGGGAGTGTGCAGAAGAGATACACCAGGATGCTGCCCACATTAGATAGGGTGCAGAGGAGATTCACCAGGATGCTGCCCGGATTAGAGAGGGGTGCAGAGGGGATTTACCAGAATGCTGCCTGGATTAAAGAGGGTGCAGAGGAGATTCACCAGTATGTTGACTGGATTAGAGAGGGTGCAGAGGAGATTTACCTGGATGCTGCTTGGATTAGAGAGTGTGCAGAGGAGATTTACCAGGATGTGCCTGGATTAGAGAGCATGCAGAGGAGATTTACCAGGGTGCTGCCTGGATTAAAGAGCATGCAGAGGAGATTTATTAGGTTGCTGCCTGGATTATAGAGGGTGCAGAGGAGATTTACCTGTATGTGCCTGGATTAGAGAGGGTGCAGACGAGATTTCACAGGATGCTGCCTGGATTAGAGAGGGTGTAGAGGAGATTTACCAGGATGTGCCTGGATTAGAGAGGATGCAGAGGAGATTTATCCGGATGCTGCCTGGATTATAGAGGGTGCAGAGGAGATTTACCAGGATATGCCTGGATTAGAGAGGGTGCAGACGAGATTTCCCAGGATGCTGCCTGGATTAGAGAGGGTGCAGAGGAGATTTACCAGGATGTGCCTGGATTAGAGAGCATGCAGAGGAGATTTATCAGGATGCTGCCTGGATTATACAGGGTGCAGAGGAGATTTACCAGGATGTGTCTGGATTAGAGAGGGTGCAGACGAGTTTTCCCAGGATGCTGCCTGGATTAGAGAGGGTGCAGAGGAGATTTACCAGTATGTGCCTGGATTAGAGAGGATGCAGAGGAGATTTATCCGGATGCTGCCTGGATTATAGAGGGTGCAGAGGAGATTTACCAGGATATGCCTGGATTAGAGAGGGTGCAGACGAGATTTCCCAGGATGCTGCCTGGATTAGAGAGGGTGCAGAGGAGATTTACCAGGATTCTGCCTGGAGTAGAGAAGGTGCAGAGGAGATTCACCAGTATGATGCCCAGATTAGAGAGGGCGTTAAGGAGATTCGCCAGGATGCTGCCTGGATTGGAGAGGGTGGGGAGTAGATTCACCAGGATTCTGCCCGGATTAGAGAGGGTATAGAGGGGATTTATCAGGATGCTGCCTGGATTAGAGAGGGTGCAGAGGAGATTCACCAGGATGTTGACTGGATTAGAGAGGGTGCAGAGGAGATTTACCAGGATGCTGCTTGGATTAGAGAGTATGCAGAGGAGATTTGCCAGGATGTGCCTGGATTATAGAGGGTGCAGAGCAGATTCACCAGGATGCTGCCCGGATTAGGGAGTGTGCAGAAGAGATTCACCAGGATGCTGTCCAGATTAGAGAGGGTGCAGAGGAGATTTACCAGGATGCTGCCCGGATTAGAGAGGGTGCAGAGCATATTCACCAGGATGCTGTCTCGATTAGAGAGGGTGTAGAGGAGATTAACAAGGATGCTGCCCGGATTAGGGAGTGTGCAGAAGAGATACACCAGGATGCTGCCCACATTAGATAGGGTGCAGAGGAGATTCACCAGGATGCTGCCCGGATTAGAGAGGGGTGCAGAGGGGATTTACCAGAATGCTGCCTGGATTAAAGAGGGTGCAGAGGAGATTCACCAGGTTGCTGCCAGGATGAGAGAGGGCGCTTAGGAGATTCACCAGGCTGCTGCCCGGATTAGAGAGGGTGCAGAGGGGATTTACCAGGATGCTGCCTGGATTAGAGAGGGTGCAGAGGAGACTCACCAGGATGCTGCTTGGATGAGAGAGTGTGCAGAGGTGATTTACCAGGATGCTGCCTGGATTAGAGAGGGTGCAGAGGAGATTTACCAGGATTCTTCCTGAGGGTGCATTGGAGATTCACCAGGATGTTGCTTGGATTGGTGTGGGTGCAGAGGAGATTTACCAGGATGCTGCCTGGATTAGAGAGGGTGCAGAGGAGATTCACCAGGATGCTGCTTGGGTGAGAGAGTGTGCAGAGGAGATTTACCAGGATGCTGCCTGGATTAGAGAGGGTGCAGAGGAGATTTACCAGGATTCTTCCTGAGGGTGCATAGGAGATTCACCAGGATGTTGCTTGGATTGGTGTGGGTGCAGAGGAGATTTACCAGGATGCTGCCTGGATTAGAGAGGGTGCAGAGGAGATTTACCAGGATGCTGCCCAGATTAGGGAGGGTGCAGAAGCGATTCACCAGGATGCTGCGCGGATTTGAGAGGGTGCAGAGGGGATTTACCAGGATCCTACCTGGATTAGAGAGGGTGCAGAGCAGATTCACCAGGATGCTGCCCGGATTAGGGAGTGTGCAGAAGAGATTCACCAGGATGTTGCCCAGATTAGAGACGGTGCAGAGGAGATTTACCAGGATGCTGCCCGGATTAGAGAGGGTGCAGAGCATATTCACCAGGATGCTGTCTGGATTAGAGAGGGTGCAGAGAAGATTCACCAGTATGCTGCCCAGATTAGAGAGGGCGTTAAGGAGATTTGCCAGGATGCTGCCCGGATTAGGGAGTGTGCAGAAGAGATTCACCAGGATGCTGCCCACATTAGAGAGGGTGCAGAGGAGATTCACCAGGATGCTGCCCGGATTAGAGAGGGTGCAGAGGGGATTTACCAGGATGCTGCCTGGATTAGAGAGGGTGCAGAGGAGATTCACCAGGATGCTGCTTGGATGAGAGAGTGTGCAGAGGAGATTCACCAGGATGTTGCTTGGATTGGAGAGGGTGCAGAGGAGATTTACCAGGATGCTGCCTGGATTATAGAGGGTGCAGAGGAGATTTACCAGGATACTGCCTGGATAACAGAGGGTGCAGAGCAGATTCACCAGGATGCTGTCTGGATTAGAGAGGGTGCAGAGGAGATTCACCAGGATGCTGCCCTGATTAGAGAGGGCGCTAAGGAGATTCACCAGGATGCTGCCCATATTAGGGAGGGTCCAGAAGCGATTCACCAGGATGCTGCCCGGATTAGAGAGGGTGCAGAGGAGATTCACCAGGATGCTGCCTGGATTAGAGAGGGTGCAGAGGAGATTCCCCAGGATGTTGACTGGATTAGAGAGTGTGCAGAGCAGATTTACCAGGATGCTGCTTGGATTAGAGAGTGTGCAGAGGAGATTTACCGGAATGTGCCTGGATTAGAGAGGGTGCAGATCAGATTCACCAGGATGCTGCCCGGATTAGGGAGTGTGCAGAAGAGATTCACCAGGATGCTGCCCAGATTAGAGAGGGTGCAGAGGAGATTCACCAGGATGCTGCCTGGATTGGAGAGGTTGGGGAGTAGATTTACCAAGATGCTGCCTGGATTAGAGAGGGTGCAGAAGGGATTCACCAGGATGCTGTCTGGATTAGAGAGGGTACAGAGGAGATTCACCAGGTTGCTGCCAGGATTAGAGAGTGCGCTGAGGAGATTCACCAGGATGCTGCCTGGATTAGAGAGGGTGCAGAGGAGATTTAACAGGATGTGCCTGGATTAGAGAGGGTGCAGACGAGATTTCCCAGGATGCTGCCTGGATTAGAGAGGGTGCAGAGGAGATTTACTAGGATTCTGCCTGGATTAGAGAGAGTGTATAGGAGATTCACCAGGATGCTGATTGAATTGGAGAGGGTGCAGAGGTCATTTACCAGGATGCTGCCTGGATTAGAGAGGGTGCAGAGGAGATTCACCAGGATGCTGCCTGAATAACAGAGGGTGCAGAACAGATTCACCAGGATGCTGTCTGGATTGGAGAGGGTGCAGAGGAGATTCACCAGTATGCTGCCCAGATTAGAGAGGACGTAAAGGAGATTTACCAGGATGCTGCCTGGATTGGAGAGGGTGGGGAGTAGATTCACCAGGATGCTGCCCGGATTAGAGAGGGTGCAGAGGGGATTTATCAGGATGCTGCCTGGATTACAGAGGGTGCAAAGGAGATTCACCAGGATGTTGACTGGATTAGAGAGGGTGCAGAGGAGATTTACCAGGATGCTGCTTGGATTAGAGAGTGTGCAGAGGAGATTTACCAGTATGTTCCTGGATTAGAGAGCATGCAGAGGAGATTTACCAGGTTGCTGCTTGGATTAGAGAGTGTGCAGAGGAGATTTACCAGGATGCTACCTGGATTAAAGAGGGTGCAGAGGAGATTTACCAGGATGTGCCTGGATTAGAGAGCATGCAGAGGAGATTTATCAGGATGCTGCCTGGATTATAGAAGGTGCAGAGGAGATTTACCAGGATGTGACTGGATTAGAGAGGGTGCAGACGAGATTTCCCAGGATGCTGCCTGGATTAGAGAGGGTGCAGAGGAGATTTACCAGGATTCTGCCTGCAGTAGAGAGGGTGCATAGCAGATTCACCAGGATGCTGTCTGGATTAGAGGGTGCAGAGGAGATTAACCAGTATGCTGCCCAGATTAGAGAGGGCGTTAAGGAGATTCACCAGGATGCTGCCTGGATTGGTGAGGGTGGGGAGTAGATTCACCAGGATGCTGCCCGGATTAGAGAGGTTGTAGAGGGGATTTATCAGGATGCTGCCTGGATTAGAGAGGGTGCAGAGGAGATTCACCAGGATGTTGACTGGATTAGAGAGGGTGCAGAGGAGATTTACCAGGATGCTGCTTGGATTAGAGAGTGTGCAGAGGAGATTTGCCAGTATGTGCCTGGATTATAGAGGGTGCAGAGCAGATTCACCAGGATGCTGCCCGGATTAGGGAGCGTGCAGAAGAGATTCACCAGGATGCTCTCCAGATTAGAGAGGGCGCAGAGGAGATTTACCAGGATGCTGCCCGGATTAGAGAGGGTGCAGAGCATATTCACCAGGATGCTGTCTCGATTAGAGAGGGTGCAGAGGAGATTAACTAGTATGCTGCCCAGATTAGAGAGGGCGTTAAGGAGATTCACCATGATGCTGCCTGGATTGGAGAGGGTGGGGAGTAGATTCACCAGGATGTTGACTGGATTAGAGAGGGTGCAGAGAAGATTCACCAGGATGCTGCCCGGATTAGGGAGTGTGCAGAAGAGATTCCCCAGGATGCTGCCCACATTAGAGAGGGTGCAGAGGAGATTCACCAGGATGCTGCCCGGATTAGATAGGGTGCAGAAGGGATTTACCAGGATGCTGCCTGGATTAGAGAGGGTGCAGAGGAGATTCACCAGGATGCTGCTTGGATGAGAGAGTGTGCAGAGGAGATTTACCAGGATGCTGCCTGGATTAGAGAGGGTGCATAGGTGATTCACCAGGATGTTGCTTGGATTGGAGAGGGTGCAGAGGAGATTTACAAGGATGCTGCCTGGATTAGAGAGGGTTCAGAGGAGATTTACCAGGATGCTGCCTGGATAACAGAGGGTGCAGAGTAGATTCACCAGGATGCTGTCTGGATTAGGGAGTGTGCAGAGTAGATTCACCAGGATGCTGCCCTGATTAGAGAGGGCGCGAAGGAGATTCACCAGGATGCTGCCCATATTAGGGAGGGTCCAGAAGCGATTCACCAGGATGCTGCCCGGATTAGAGAGGGTGCAGAGGAGATTCACCAGGATGCTGCCTGGATTAGAGAGGGTGCAGAGGAGATTCCCCAGGATGTTGACTGGATTAGAGAGGGTGCAGAGGAGATTTACCAAGATGCTGCTTGGATTAGAGAGTGTGCAGAGGAGATTTACCAGGATGTGCCTGGATTAGAGAGGGTGCAGAGCAGATTCACCAGGATGCTGCCCGGATTAGGGAGTGTGCAGAAGAGATTCACCAGGATGCTGCCCAGATTAGAGAGGGTGCAGAGGAGATTCAGAAGGATGCTGCCTGGATTGGAGAGGGTGGTGAGTAGATTCACCAGGATGCTGCCCGGATTAGAGAGGGTGCAGAAGAGATTTACCAGGATATTTCCTGGATTAGAGAGGGTGCATAGGAGATTCACCAGGATGTTGCTTGGATTGGAGAGGGTGCAGAGGAGATTTACCAGGATGCTGCCTGGATTAGAGAGGGTGCAGAGGAGATTTACCAGGGTGCTGCCTGGATAACAGAGGGTGCAGAGCAGATTCACCAGGATGCTGTCTGGATTAGAGAGGGTGCAGAGGAGATTCACCAGGATGTTGCCCTGATTAGAGAGGGCGCTAAGGAGATTCACCAGGATGCTGCCCATATTAGGGAGAGTCCAGAAGCGATTCACCAGGATGCTGCCCGGATTAGAGAGGGTGCAGAGGAGATTTACCAGGATGCTGCCTGGATTAGAGAGGGTGCAGAGGAGATTCCTCAGGATGTTGACTGGATTAGAGAGGGTGCAGAGGCGATTCACCAGGATGCTGCTTGGGTTAGAGAGTGTGCAGAGCAGATTTACCGGGATGTGCCTGGATTAGAGAGGGTGCAGATCAGATTCACCAGGATGCTGCCCGGATTAGGAAGTGTGTAGAAGAGATTCACCAGGATGCTGCCCGGATTAGAGAGGGTGCAGAGCATATTCACCAGGATGCTGTCTGGATTAGAGAGGGTGCAGAGAAGATTCACCAGTATGCTGCCCAGATTAGAGAGGGCGTTAAGGAGATTTACCAGGATGCTGCCCGGATTAGGGAGTGTGCTGAAGAGATTCACCAGGATGCTGCCCACATCAGAGAGGGTGCAGAGGAGATTCACCAGGATGCTGCTTGGATTAGGGAGTGTGCAGAGGAGATTTACCGGAATGTGCCTGGATTAGAGAGGGTGCAGAGCAGATTCACCAGGATGCTGCCCGGATTAGGGAGTGTGCAGAAGAGATTCACCAGGATGCTGCCCAGATTAGAGAGGGTGCAGAGGAGATTCACCAGGATGCTGCCTGGATTGGAGAGGTTGGGGAGTAGATTCACCAGGATACTGCCTGGATTAGAGAGGGTGCAGAAGGGATTCACCAGGATGCTGTCTGGATTAGAGAGGGTACAGAGGAGATTCACCAGGTTGCTGCCTGGATTAGAGAGGGTGCAGAGGAGATTTAACAGGATGTGCCTGGATTAGAGAGGGTGCAGACGAGATTTCCCAGGATGCTGCCTGGATTAGAGAGGATGCAGAGGAGATTTACTAGGATTCTGCCTGGATTAGAGAGGGTGCATAGGAGATTCACCAGGATGCTGATTGAATTGGAGAGGGTGCAGAGGTCATTTACCAGGATGCTGCCTGGATTAGAGAGGGTGCAGAGGAGATTCACCAGGATGCTGCCTGGATAACAGAGGGTGCAGAACAGATTCACCAGGATGCTGTCTGGATTGGAGAGGGTGCAGAGGAGATTCACCAGTATGCTGCCCAGATTAGAGAGGACGTAAAGGAGATTTACCAGGATGCTGCCTGGATTGGAGAGGGTGGGGAGTAGATTCACCAGGATGCTGCCCGGATTAGAGAGGGTGCAGAGGGGATTTATCAGGATGCTGCCTGGATTACAGAGGGTGCAAAGGAGATTCACCAGGATGTTGACTGGATTAGAGAGGGTGCAGAGGAGATTTACCAGGATGCTGCTTGGATTAGAGAGTGTGCAGAGGAGATTTACCAGGATGTGCCTGGATTAGAGAGCATGCAGAGGAGATTTACCAGGGTGCTGCTTGGATTAGAGAGTGTGCAGAGGAGATTTACCAGGATGCTACCTGGATTAAAGAGGGTGCAGAGGAGATTTACCAGGATGTGCCTGGATTAGAGAGGATGCAGAGGAGATTTACCCGGATGCTGCTTGGATTAGAGAGTATGCAGAGGAGATTTGCCAGGATGTGCCTGGATTATAGAGGGTGCAGAGCAGATTCACCAGGATGCTGCCCGGATTAGGGAGCGTGCAGAAGAGATTCACCAGGATGCTGTCCAGATTAGAGAGGGTGCAGATTAGATTTACCAGGATGCTGCCCGGATTAGAGAGGGTGCAGAGCATATTCACCAGGATGCTGTCTCGATTAGAGAGGGTGCAGAGGAGATTAACAAGGATGCTGCCCGGATTAGGGAGTGTGCAGAAGAGATACACCAGGATGCTGCCCACATTAGATAGGGTGCAGAGGAGATTCACCAGGATGCTGCCCGGATTAGAGAGGGGTGCAGAGGGGATTTACCAGAATGCTGCCTGGATTAAAGAGGGTGCAGAGCAGATTCACCAGGATGCTGTCTGGATTGGAGAGGGTGCAGAGGAGATTCACCAGTATGCTGCCCAGATTAGAGAGGGCGTTAAGGAGATTTACCAAGATGCTGCCCTGATTAGAGTGGGTGCAGAGGGGATTTATCAGGATGCTGCCTGGATTAGAGAGGGTGCAGAGGAGATTCACCAGTATGTTGACTGGATTAGAGAGGGTGCAGAGGAGATTTACCTGGATGCTGCTTGGATTAGAGAGTGTGCAGAGGAGATTTACCAGGATGTGCCTGGATTAGAGAGCATGCAGAGGAGATTTACCAGTGTGCTGCCTGGATTAAAGAGCATGCAGAGGAGATTTATTAGGTTGCTGCCTGGATTATAGAGGGTGCAGAGGAGATTTACCTGGATGGGCCTGGATTAGAGAGGGTGCAGACGAGATTTCACAGGATGCTGCCTGGATTAGAGAGGGTGTAGAGGAGATTTACCAGGATGTGCCTGGATTAGAGAGGATGCAGAGGAGATTTATCCGGATGCTGCCTGGATTATAGAGGGTGCAGAGGAGATTTACCAGGATATGCCTGGATTAGAGAGGGTGCAGACGAGATTTCCCAGGATGCTGCCTGGATTAGAGAGGGTGCAGAGGAGATTTACCAGGATGTGCCTGGATTAGAGAGCATGCAGAGGAGATTTATCAGGATGCTGCCTGGATTATACAGGGTGCAGAGGAGATTTACCAGGATGTGCCTGGATTAGAGAGGGTGCAGACGAGATTTCCCAGGATGCTGCCTGGATTAGAGAGCGTGCAGAGGAGATTTACCAGTATGTGCCTGGATTAGAGAGGATGCAGAGGAGATTTATCCGGATGCTGCCTGGATTATAGAGGGTGCAGAGGAGATTTACCAGGATATGCCTGGATTAGAGAGGGTGCAGACGAGATTTCCCAGGATGCTGCCTGTATTAGAGAGGGTGCAGAGGAGATTTACCAGGATTCTGCCTGGAGTAGAGAAGGTGCAGAGGAGATTCACCAGTATGATGCCCAGATTAGAGAGGGCGTTAAGGAGATTCGCCAGGATGCTGCCTGGATTGGAGAGGGTGGGGAGTAGATTCACCAGGATTCTGCCCGGATTAGAGAGGGTATAGAGGGGATTTATCAGGATGCTGCCTGGATTAGAGAGGGTGCAGAGGAGATTCACCAGGATGTTGACTGGATTAGACAGGGTGCAGAGGAGATTTACCAGGACGCTGCTTGGATTAGAGAGTATGCAGAGGAGATTTGCCAGGATGTGCCTGGATTTTAGAGGGTGCAGAGCAGATTCACCAGGATGTTGCCCAGATTAGAGAGGGTGCAGAGCATATTCACCAGGATGCTGTCTGGATTAGAGAGGGTGCAGAGAAGATTCACCAGTATGCTGCCCAGATTAGAGAGGGCGTTAAGGAGATTTGCCAGGATGCTGCCCGGATTAGGGAGTGTGCAGAAGAGATTCACCAGGATGCTGCCCACATTAGAGAGGGTGCAGAGGAGATTCACCAGGATGCTGCCCGGATTAGAGAGGGTGCAGAGGGGATTTACCAGGATGCTGCCTGGATTAGAGAGGGTGCAGAGGAGATTCACCAGGATGCTGCTTGGATGAGAGAGTGTGCAGAGGAGATTCACCAGGATGTTGCTTGGATTGGAGAGGGTGCAGAGGAGATTTACCAGGATGCTGCCTGGATTATAGAGGGTGCAGAGGAGATTTACCAGGATACTGCCTGGATAACAGAGGGTGCAGAGCAGATTCACCAGGATGCTGTCTGGATTAGAGAGGGTGCAGAGGAGATTCACCAGGAAGCTGCCCTGATTAGAGAGGGCGCTAAGGAGATTCACCAGGATGCTGCCCATATTAGGGAGGGTCCAGAAGCGATTCACCAGGATGCTGCCCGTATTAGAGAGGGTGCGGAGTAGATTCACCAGGATTCTGCCTGGATTAGAGAGGGTGCAGAAGGGATTCACCAGGATGCTGTCTGGATTAGAGAGGGTACAGAGGAGATTCACCAGGTTGCTGCCAGGATTAGAGAGTGCGCTGAGGAGATTCACCAGGATGCTGCCTGGATTAGAGAGGGTGCAGAGGAGATTTAACAGGATGTGCCTGGATTAGAGAGGGTGCAGACGAGATTTCCCAGGATGCTGCCTGGATTAGAGAGGGTGCAGAGGAGATTCACCAGGATGCTGCCTGGATTAGAGAGGGTGCAGAGGAGATTCCCCAGGATGTTGACTGGATTAGAGAGTGTGCAGAGCAGATTTACCAGGATGCTGCTTGGATTAGAGAGTGTGCAGAGGAGATTTACCGGAATGTGCCTGGATTAGAGAGGGTGCAGAGCAGATTCACCAGGATGCTGCCCGGATTAGGGAGTGTGCAGAAGAGATTCACCAGGATGCTGCCCAGAAAAGAGAGTGTGCAGAGGAGATTCACCAGGATGCTGCCTGGATTGGAGAGGTTGGGGAGTAGATTCACCAGGATGCTGCCTGGATTAGAGAGGGTGCAGAAGGGATTCACCAGGATGCTGTCTGGATTAGAGAGGGTACAGAGGAGATTCACCAGGTTGCTGCCAGGATTAGAGAGTGCGCTGAGGAGATTCACCAGGATGCTGCCTGGATTAGAGAGGGTGCAGAGGAGATTTAACAGGATGTGCCTGGATTAGAGAGGGTGCAGAGCAGATTCACCAGGATGCTGCCCGGATTAGGGAGTGTGCAGAAGAGATTCACCAGGATGCTGCCCAGATTAGAGAGGGTGCAGAGGAGATTCACCAGGATGCTGCCTGGATTAGAGAGGGTGCAGAAGGGATTCACCAGGATGCTGTCTGGATTAGAGAGGGTACAGAGGAGATTCACCAGGTTGCTGCCAGGATTAGAGAGTGCGCTGAGGAGATTCACCAGGATGCTGCCTGGATTAGAGAGGGTGCAGAGGAGATTTAACAGGATGTGCCTGGATTAGAGAGGGTGCAGACGAGATTTCCCAGGATGCTGCCTGGATTAGAGAGGGTGCAGAGGAGATTTACTAGGATTCTGCCTGGATTAGAGAGGGTGTATAGGAGATTCACCAGGATGCTGATTGAATTGGAGAGGGTGCAGAGGTCATTTACCAGGATGCTGCCTGGATTAGAGAGGGTGCAGAAGAGATTCACCAGGATGCTGCCCACATTAGAGAGGGTGCAGAGGAGATTCACCAGGATGCTGCCCAGATTAGAGAGGGCGTTAAGGAGATTCACCATGATGCTGCCTGGATTGGAGAGTGTGGGGAGTAGATTCACCAGGATGCTGCCTGGATTAGAGCGGGTGCAGAGGGGACTTATCAGGATGCTGCCTGGATTAGAGAGGGTGCAGAGGAGATTCACCAGGATGTTGACTGGATTAGAGAGGGTGCAGAGAAGATTCACCAGGATGCTGTCCGGATTAGGGAGTGTGCAGAAGAGATTCCCCAGGATGCTGCCCACATTAGAGAGGGTGCAGAGGAGATTCACCAGGATGCTGCCCGGATTAGATAGGGTGCAGAAGGGATTTACCAGGATGCTGTCTGGATTAGAGAGGGTGCAGAGGAGATTCACCAGGATGCTGCTTGGATGAGAGAGTGTGCAGAGGAGATTTACCAGGATGCTGCCTGGATTAGAGAGGGTGCATAGGAGATTCACCAGGATGTTGCTTGGATTGGAGAGGGTGCAGAGGAGATTTACAAGGATGCTGCCTGGATTAGAGAGGGTTGAGAGGAGATTTACCAGGATGCTGCCTGGATAACAGAGGGTGCAGAGCAGATTCACCAGAATGCTGTCTGGATTAGGGAGGGTGCAGAGTAGATTCACCAGGATGCTGCCCTGATTAGAGAGGGCGCTAAGGAGATTCACCAGGATGCTGCCCATATTAGGGAGGGTCCAGAAGCGATTCACCAGGATGCTGCCCGGATTAGAGAGGGTGCAGAGGAGATTCACCAGGATGCTGCCTGGATTAGAGAGGGTGCAGAGGAGATTCCCCAGGATGTTGACTGGATTGGAGAGGGTGCAGAGGAGATTTACCAAGATGCTGCTTGGATTAGAGAGTGTGCAGAGGAGATTTACCAGGATGTGCCTGGATTAGAGAGGGTGCAGAGCAGATTCACCAGGATGCTGCCGGATTAGGGAGTGTGCAGAAGAGATTCACCAGGATGCTGCCCAGATTAGAGAGGGTGCAGAGGAGATTCAGCAGGATGCTGCCTGGATTGGAGAGGGTGGTGAGTAGATTCACCAGGATGCTGCCCGGATTAGAGAGGGTGCAGAAGAGATTTACCAGGATATTTCCTGGATTAGAGAGGGTGCATAGGAGATTCACCAGGATGTTGCTTGGATTGGAGGGGGTGCAGAGGAGATTTACCAGGATGCTGCCTGGATTAGAGAGGGTGCAGAGGAGATTTACCAGGGTGCTGCCTGGATAACAGAGGGTGCAGAGCAGATTCACCAGGATGCTGTCTGGATTAGAGAGGGTGCAGAGGAGATTCACCAGGATGCTGCCCTGATTAGAGAGGGCGCTAAGGAGATTCACCAGGATGCTGCCCATATTAGGGAGAGTCCAGAAGCGATTCACCAGGATGCTGCCCGGATTAGAGAGTGTGCAGAGGAGATTCACCAGGATGCTGCTAGGATTAGAGAGGGTGCAGAGGAGATTCCTCAGGATGTTGACTGGATTAGAGAGGGTGCAGAGGCGATTCACCAGGATGCTGCTTGGGTTAGAGAGTGTGCAGAGCAGATTTACCGGGATGTGCCTGGATTAGAGAGGGTGCAGATCAGATTCACCAGGATGCTGCCCGGATTAGGAAGTGTGTAGAAGAGATTCACCAGGATGCTGCCCGGATTAGAGAGGGTGCAGAGCATATTCACCAGGATGCTGTCTGGATCAGAGAGGGTGCAGAGAAGATTCACCAGTATGCTGCCCAGATTAGAGAGGGCGTTAAGGAGATTTACCAGGATGCTGCCCGGATTAGGGAGTGTGCAGAAGAGATTCACCAGGATGCTGCCCACATTAGAGAGGGTGCAGAGGAGATTCACCAGGATGCTGCCCGGATTAGAGTGGGTGCAGAGGGGATTTACCAGGATGCTGCCTGGATTAGAGAGGGTGCAGAGGAGATTCACCAGGATGCTGCTTGGATGAGAGAGTGTGCAGAGGAGATTCACCAGGATGTTGCTTGGATTGGAGAGGGTGCAGAGGAGATTTACCAGGATGCTGCCTGGATTATAGAGGGTGCAGAGGAGATTTACCAGGATACTGCCTGGATAACAGAGGGTGCAGAGCAGATTCACCAGGATGCTGTCTGGATTAGAGAGGGTGCAGAGGAGATTCACCAGGATGCTGCCCTGATTAGAGAGGGCGCTAAGGAGATTCACCAGGATGCTGCCCATATTAGGGAGGGTCCAGAAGCGATTCACCAGGATGCTGCCCGGATTAGAGAGGGTGCAGAGGAGATTCACCAGGATGCTGCCTGGATTAGAGAGGGTGCAGAGGAGATTCCCCAGGATGTTGACTGGATTAGAGAGTGTGCAGAGCAGATTTACCAGGATGCTGCTTGGATTAGAGAGTGTGCAGAGGAGATTTACCGGAATGTGCCTGGATTAGAGAGGGTGTAGAGCAGATTCACCAGGATGCTGCCCGGATTAGGGAGTGTGCAGAAGAGATTCACCAGGATGCTGCCCAGATTAGAGAGGGTGCAGAGGAGATTCACCAGGATGCTGCCTGGATTGGAGAGGTTGGGGAGTAGATTCACCAGGATACTGCCTGGATTAGAGAGGGTGCAGAAGGGATTCACCAGGATGCTGTCTGGATTAGAGAGGGTACAGAGGAGATTCACCAGGTTGCTGCCAGGATTAGAGAGTGCGCTGAGGAGATTCACCAGGATGCTGCCTGGATTAGAGAGGGTGCAGAGGAGATTTAACAGGATGTGCCTGGATTAGAGAGGGTGCAGACGAGATTTCCCAGGATGCTGCCTGGATTAGAGAGGATGCAGAGGAGATTTACTAGGATTCTGCCTGGATTAGAGAGGGTGCATAGGAGATTCACCAGGATGCTGATTGAATTGGAGAGGGTGCAGAGGTCATTTACCAGGATGCTGCCTGGATTAGAGAGGGTGCAGAGGAGATTCACCAGGATGCTTCCTGGATAACAGAGGGTGCAGAACAGATTCACCAGGATGCTGTCTGGATTGGAGAGGGTGCAGAGGAGATTCACCAGTATGCTGCCCAGATTAGAGAGGATGTAAAGGAGATTTACCAGGATGCTGCCTGGATTGGAGAGGGTGGGGAGTAGATTCACCAGGATGCTGCCCGGATTAGAGAGGGTGCAGAGGGGATTTATCAGGATGCTGCCTGGATTACAGAGGGTGCAAAGGAGATTCACCAGGATGTTGACTGGATTAGAGAGGGTGCAGAGGAGATTTACCAGGATGCTGCTTGGATTAGAGAGTGTGCAGAGGAGATTTACCAGGATGTTCCTGGATTAGAGAGCATGCAGAGGAGATTTACCAGGGTGCTGCTTGCATTAGAGAGTGTGCAGAGGAGATTTACCAGGATGCTACCTGGATTAAAGAGGGTGCAGAGGAGATTTACCAGGATGTGCCTGGATTAGCGAGCATGCAGAGGAGATTTATCAGGATGCTGCCTGGATTATAGAAGGTGCAGAGGAGATTTACCAGGATGTGACTGGATTAGAGAGGGTGCAGAGGGGATTTCCCAGGATGCTGCCTGGATTAGAGAGGGTGCAGAGGAGATTTACCAGGATTCTGCCTGCAGTAGAGAGGGTGCATAGCAGATTCACCAGGATGCTGTCTGGATTAGAGGGTGCAGAGGAGATTAACCAGTATGATGCCCAGATTAGAGAGGGCGTTAAGCAGATTCAGCAGGATGCTGCCTGGATTGGAGAGGGTGGGGAGTAGATTCACCAGGATGCTGCCCGGATTGGAGAGGTTGTAGAGGGGATTTATCAGGATGCTGCCTGGATTAGAGAGGGTGCAGAGGAGATTCACCAGGATGTTGACTGGATTAGAGAGGGTGCAGAGGAGATTTACCAGGATGCTGCTTGGATTAGAGAGTGTGCAGAGGAGATTTGCCAGTATGTGCCTGGATTATAGAGGGTGCAGAGCAGATTCACCAGGATGCTGCCCGGATTAGGGAGCGTGCAGAAGAGATTCACCAGGATGCTGTCCAGATTAGAGAGGGCGCAGAGGAGATTTACCAGGATGCTGCCCGGATTAGAGAGGGTGCAGAGCATATTCACCAGGATGCTGTCTCGATTAGAGAGGGTGCAGAGGAGATTAACTAGTATGCTGCCCAGATTAGAGAGGGCGTTAAGGAGATTCACCAGGATGCTGCCTGGATTAGAGAGGGTGCAGAGGAGATTCACCAGGTTGCTGCCAGGATTAGAGAGGGCGCTGAGGAGATTCACCAGGATGCTGCCTGGATTGGAGAGGGTGGGGAGTGGATTTAGCAGGATGCTGCCCGGAGTAGAGAGGGTGCAGAGGGGATTTATCAGGATGCTGCCTGGATTAGAGAGGGTGCAGAGGAGATTCACCAGGATTTTGACTGGATTAGAGAGGGTGCAGAGGAGATTAACAAGGATGCTGCCCGGATTAGGGAGTGTGCAGAAGAGATACACCAGGATGCTGCCCACATTAGATAGGGTGCAGAGGAGATTCACCAGGATGCTGCCCGGATTAGAGAGGGTGCAGAGGGGATTTACCAGGATGCTGCCTGGATTAGAGAGGGTGAGGAGGAGATTCACCAGGTTGCTGCCAGGATTAGAGAGTGCGCTGAGGAGATTCACCAGGATGCTGCTTGGATGAGAGAGGGTGCATAGGAGATTCACCAGGATGTTGCTTGGATTGGTGTGGGTGCAGAGGAGATTTACCACAATGCTGCCTGGATTAGTGAGGGTGCAGAGGAGATTTACCAGGATGCTGCCTGGATAACAGAGGGTGCAGAGCAGATTCACCAGGATGTTGACTGGATTAGAGAGGGTGCAGAGAAGATTCACCAGGATGTTGCCCGGATTAGGGAGTGTGCAGAAGAGATTCACCAGGATGCTGCCCACATTAGAGAGGGTGCAGAGGAGATTCACCAGGATGCTGCCCAGATTAGAGAGGGCGTTAAGGAGATTCACCATGATGCTGCCTGGATTGGAGAGTGTGGGGAGTAGATTCACCAGGATGCTGCCCGGATTAGAGCGGGTGCAGAGGGGACTTATCAGGATGCTGCCTGGATTAGAGAGGGTGCAGAGGAGATTCACCAGGATGTTGACTGGATTAGAGAGGGTGCAGAGAAGATTCACCAGGATGCTGTCCGGATTAGGGAGTGTGCAGAAGAGATTCCCCAGGATGCTGCCCACATTAGAGAGGGTGCAGAGGAGATTCACCAGGATGCTGCCCGGATTAGATAGGGTGCAGAAGGGATTTACCAGGATGCTGTCTGGATTAGAGAGGGTGCAGAGGAGATTCACCAGGATGCTGCTTGGATGAGAGAGTGTGCAGAGGAGATTTACCAGGATGCTGCCTGGATTAGAGAGGGTGCATAGGAGATTCACCAGGATGTTGCTTGGATTGGAGAGGGTGCAGAGGAGATTTACAAGGATGCTGCCTGGATTAGAGAGGGTTGAGAGGAGATTTACCAGGATGCTGCCTGGATAACAGAGGGTGCAGAGCAGATTCACCAGAATGCTGTCTGGATTAGGGAGGGTGCAGAGTAGATTCACCAGGATGCTGCCCTGATTAGAGAGGGCGCTAAGGAGATTCACCAGGATGCTGCCCATATTAGGGAGGGTCCAGAAGCGATTCACCAGGATGCTGCCCGGATTAGAGAGGGTGCAGAGGAGATTCCCCAGGATGTTGACTGGATTGGAGAGGGTGCAGAGGAGATTTACCAAGATGCTGCTTGGATTAGAGAGTGTGCAGAGGAGATTTACCAGGATGTGCCTGGATTAGAGAGGGTGCAGAGCAGATTCACCAGGATGCTGCCGGATTAGGGAGTGTGCAGAAGAGATTCACCAGGATGCTGCCCAGATTAGAGAGGGTGCAGAGGAGATTCAGCAGGATGCTGCCTGGATTGGAGAGGGTGGTGAGTAGATTCACCAGGATGCTGCCCGGATTAGAGAGGGTGCAGAAGAGATTTACCAGGATATTTCCTGGATTAGAGAGGGTGCATAGGAGATTCACCAGGATGTTGCTTGGATTGGAGGGGGTGCAGAGGAGATTTACCAGGATGCTGCCTGGATTAGAGAGGGTGCAGAGGAGATTTACCAGGGTGCTGCCTGGATAACAGAGGGTGCAGAGCAGATTCACCAGGATGCTGTCTGGATTAGAGAGGGTGCAGAGGAGATTCACCAGGATGCTGCCCTGATTAGAGAGGGCGCTAAGGAGATTCACCAGGATGCTGCCCATATTAGGGAGAGTCCAGAAGCGATTCACCAGGATGCTGCCCGGATTAGAGAGTGTGCAGAGGAGATTCACCAGGATGCTGCTAGGATTAGAGAGGGTGCAGAGGAGATTCCTCAGGATGTTGACTGGATTAGAGAGGGTGCAGAGGCGATTCACCAGGATGCTGCTTGGGTTAGAGAGTGTGCAGAGCAGATTTACCGGGATGTGCCTGGATTAGAGAGGGTGCAGATCAGATTCACCAGGATGCTGCCCGGATTAGGAAGTGTGTAGAAGAGATTCACCAGGATGCTGCCCGGATTAGAGAGGGTGCAGAGCATATTCACCAGGATGCTGTCTGGATCAGAGAGGGTGCAGAGAAGATTCACCAGTATGCTGCCCAGATTAGAGAGGGCGTTAAGGAGATTTACCAGGATGCTGCCCGGATTAGGGAGTGTGCAGAAGAGATTCACCAGGATGCTGCCCACATTAGAGAGGGTGCAGAGGAGATTCACCAGGATGCTGCCCGGATTAGAGTGGGTGCAGAGGGGATTTACCAGGATGCTGCCTGGATTAGAGAGGGTGCAGAGGAGATTCACCAGGATGCTGCTTGGATGAGAGAGTGTGCAGAGGAGATTCACCAGGATGTTGCTTGGATTGGAGAGGGTGCAGAGGAGATTTACCAGGATGCTGCCTGGATTATAGAGGGTGCAGAGGAGATTTACCAGGATACTGCCTGGATAACAGAGGGTGCAGAGCAGATTCACCAGGATGCTGTCTGGATTAGAGAGGGTGCAGAGGAGATTCACCAGGATGCTGCCCTGATTAGAGAGGGCGCTAAGGAGATTCACCAGGATGCTGCCCATATTAGGGAGGGTCCAGAAGCGATTCACCAGGATGCTGCCCGGATTAGAGAGGGTGCAGAGGAGATTCACCAGGATGCTGCCTGGATTAGAGAGGGTGCAGAGGAGATTTACCAGGGTGCTGCCTGGATAACAGAGGGTGCAGAGCAGATTCACCAGGATGCTGTCTGGATTAGAGAGGGTGCAGAGGAGATTCACCAGGATGCTGCCCTGATTAGAGAGGGCGCTAAGGAGATTCACCAGGATGCTGCCCATATTAGGGAGAGTCCAGAAGCGATTCACCAGGATGCTGCCCGGATTAGAGAGTGTGCAGAGGAGATTCACCAGGATGCTGCTAGGATTAGAGAGGGTGCAGAGGAGATTCCTCAGGATGTTGACTGGATTAGAGAGGGTGCAGAGGCGATTCATCAGGATGCTGCTTGGGTTAGAGAGTGTGCAGAGCAGATTTACCGGGATGTGCCTGGATTAGAGAGGGTGCAGATCAGATTCACCAGGATGCTGCCCGGATTAGGAAGTGTGTAGAAGAGATTCACCAGGATGCTGCCCGGATTAGAGAGGGTGCAGAGCATATTCACCAGGATGCTGTCTGGATCAGAGAGGGTGCAGAGAAGATTCACCAGTATGCTGCCCAGATTAGAGAGGGCGTTAAGGAGATTTACCAGGATGCTGCCCGGATTAGGGAGTGTGCAGAAGAGATTCACCAGGATGCTGCCCACATTAGAGAGGGTGCAGAGGAGATTCACCAGGATGCTGCCCGGATTAGAGTGGGTGCAGAGGGGATTTACCAGGATGCTGCCTGGATTAGAGAGGGTGCAGAGGAGATTCACCAGGATGCTGCTTGGATGAGAGAGTGTGCAGAGGAGATTCACCAGGATGTTGCTTGGATTGGAGAGGGTGCAGAGGAGATTTACCAGGATGCTGCCTGGATTATAGAGGGTGCAGAGGAGATTTACCAGGATACTGCCTGGATAACAGAGGGTGCAGAGCAGATTCACCAGGATGCTGTCTGGATTAGAGAGGGTGCAGAGGAGATTCACCAGGATGCTGCCCTGATTAGAGAGGGCGCTAAGGAGATTCACCAGGATGCTGCCCATATTAGGGAGGGTCCAGAAGCGATTCACCAGGATGCTGCCCGGATTAGAGAGGGTGCAGAGGAGATTCACCAGGATGCTGCCTGGATTAGAGAGGGTGCAGAGGAGATTCCCCAGGATGTTGACTGGATTAGAGAGTGTGCAGAGCAGATTTACCAGGATGCTGCTTGGATTAGAGAGTGTGCAGAGGAGATTTACCGGAATGTGCCTGGATTAGAGAGGGTGCAGAGCAGATTCACCAGGATGCTGCCCGGATTAGGGAGTGTGCAGAAGAGATTCACCAGGATGCTGCCCAGATTAGAGAGGGTGCAGAGGAGATTCACCAGGATGCTGCCTGGATTGGAGAGGTTGGGGAGTAGATTCACCAGGATACTGCCTGGATTAGAGAGGGTGCAGAAGGGATTCACCAGGATGCTGTCTGGATTAGAGAGGGTACAGAGGAGATTCACCAGGTTGCTGCCAGGATTAGAGAGTGCGCTGAGGAGATTCACCAGGATGCTGCCTGGATTAGAGAGGGTGCAGAGGAGATTTAACAGGATGTGCCTGGATTAGAGAGGGTGCAGACGAGATTTCCCAGGATGCTGCCTGGATTAGAGAGGATGCAGAGGAGATTTACTAGGATTCTGCCTGGATTAGAGAGGGTGCATAGGAGATTCACCAGGATGCTGATTGAATTGGAGAGGGTGCAGAGGTCATTTACCAGGATGCTGCCTGGATTAGAGAGGGTGCAGAGGAGATTCACCAGGATGCTTCCTGGATAACAGAGGGTGCAGAACAGATTCACCAGGATGCTGTCTGGATTGGAGAGGGTGCAGAGGAGATTCACCAGTATGCTGCCCAGATTAGAGAGGATGTAAAGGAGATTTACCAGGATGCTGCCTGGATTGGAGAGGGTGGGGAGTAGATTCACCAGGATGCTGCCCGGATTAGAGAGGGTGCAGAGGGGATTTATCAGGATGCTGCCTGGATTACAGAGGGTGCAAAGGAGATTCACCAGGATGTTGACTGGATTAGAGAGGGTGCAGAGGAGATTTACCAGGATGCTGCTTGGATTAGAGAGTGTGCAGAGGAGATTTACCAGGATGTGCCTGGATTAGAGAGCATGCAGAGGAGATTTACCAGGGTGCTGCTTGGATTAGAGAGTGTGCAGAGGAGATTTACCAGGATGCTACCTGGATTAAAGAGGGTGCAGAGGAGATTTACCAGGATGTGCCTGGATTAGAGAGCATGCAGAGGAGATTTATCAGGATGCTGCCTGGATTATAGAAGGTGCAGAGGAGATTTACCAGGATGTGACTGGATTAGAGAGGTTGCAGAGGAGATTTCCCAGGATGCTGCCTGGATTAGAGAGGGTGCAGAGGAGATTTACCAGGATTCTGCCTGCAGTAGAGAGGGTGCATAGCAGATTCACCAGGATGCTGCTTGGATTGGAGAGGGTGCAGAGGTCATTTACCAGGATGCTGCCTGGATTAGAGAGGATGCAGAGGAGATTTACCAGGATGCTGGCTGGATAACAGAGGGTGCAGAGCAGATTCACCAGGATGCTGTCTGGATTAGAGGGTGCAGAGGAGATTAACCAGTATGCTGCCCAGATTAGAGAGGGCGTTAAGGAGATTCACCAGGATGCTGCCTGGATTAGAGAGGGTGCAGAGGAGATTCACCAGGATGTTGACTGGATTAGAGAGGGTGCAGAGAAGATTCACCAGGATGCTGCCCGGATTAGGGAGTGTGCAGAAGAGATTCCCCAGGATGCTGCCCACATTAGAGAGGGTGCAGAGGAGATTCACCAGGATGCTGCCCGGATTAGATAGGGTGCAGAAGGGAGTTACCAGGATGCTGCCTGGATTAGAGAGGGTGCAGAGGAGATTCACCAGGATGCTGCTTGGATGAGAGAGTGTGCAGAGGAGATTCACCAGGATGTTGCTTGGATTGGAGAGGGTGCAGAGGAGATTTACCAGGATGCTGCCTGGATTATAGAGGGTGCAGAGGAGATTTACCAGGATACTGCCTGGATAACAGAGGGTGCAGAGCAGATTCACCAGGATGCTGTCTGGATTAGAGAGGGTGCAGAGGAGATTCACCAGGATGCTGCCCTGATTAGAGAGGGCGCTAAGGAGATTCACCAGGATGCTGCCCATATTAGGGAGGGTCCAGAAGCGATTCACCAGGATGCTGCCCGGATTAGAGAGGGTGCAGAGGAGATTCACCAGGATGCTGCCTGGATTAGAGAGGGTGCAGAGGAGATTTACCAGGGTGCTGCCTGGATAACAGAGGGTGCAGAGCAGATTCACCAGGATGCTGTCTGGATTAGAGAGGGTGCAGAGGAGATTCACCAGGATGCTGCCCTGATTAGAGAGGGCGCTAAGGAGATTCACCAGGATGCTGCCCATATTAGGGAGAGTCCAGAAGCGATTCACCAGGATGCTGCCCGGATTAGAGAGTGTGCAGAGGAGATTCACCAGGATGCTGCTAGGATTAGAGAGGGTGCAGAGGAGATTCCTCAGGATGTTGACTGGATTAGAGAGGGTGCAGAGGCGATTCACCAGGATGCTGCTTGGGTTAGAGAGTGTGCAGAGCAGATTTACCGGGATGTGCCTGGATTAGAGAGGGTGCAGATCAGATTCACCAGGATGCTGCCCGGATTAGGAAGTGTGTAGAAGAGATTCACCAGGATGCTGCCCGGATTAGAGAGGGTGCAGAGCATATTCACCAGGATGCTGTCTGGATCAGAGAGGGTGCAGAGAAGATTCACCAGTATGCTGCCCAGATTAGAGAGGGCGTTAAGGAGATTTACCAGGATGCTGCCCGGATTAGGGAGTGTGCAGAAGAGATTCACCAGGATGCTGCCCACATTAGAGAGGGTGCAGAGGAGATTCACCAGGATGCTGCCCGGATTAGAGTGGGTGCAGAGGGGATTTACCAGGATGCTGCCTGGATTAGAGAGGGTGCAGAGGAGATTCACCAGGATGCTGCTTGGATGAGAGAGTGTGCAGAGGAGATTCACCAGGATGTTGCTTGGATTGGAGAGGGTGCAGAGGAGATTTACCAGGATGCTGCCTGGATTATAGAGGGTGCAGAGGAGATTTACCAGGATACTGCCTGGATAACAGAGGGTGCAGAGCAGATTCACCAGGATGCTGTCTGGATTAGAGAGGGTGCAGAGGAGATTCACCAGGATGCTGCCCTGATTAGAGAGGGCGCTAAGGAGATTCACCAGGATGCTGCCCATATTAGGGAGGGTCCAGAAGCGATTCACCAGGATGCTGCCCGGATTAGAGAGGGTGCAGAGGAGATTCACCAGGATGCTGCCTGGATTAGAGAGGGTGCAGAGGAGATTCCCCAGGATGTTGACTGGATTAGAGAGTGTGCAGAGCAGATTTACCAGGATGCTGCTTGGATTAGAGAGTGTGCAGAGGAGATTTACCGGAATGTGCCTGGATTAGAGAGGGTGCAGAGCAGATTCACCAGGATGCTGCCCGGATTAGGGAGTGTGCAGAAGAGATTCACCAGGATGCTGCCCAGATTAGAGAGGGTGCAGAGGAGATTCACCAGGATGCTGCCTGGATTGGAGAGGTTGGGGAGTAGATTCACCAGGATACTGCCTGGATTAGAGAGGGTGCAGAAGGGATTCACCAGGATGCTGTCTGGATTAGAGAGGGTACAGAGGAGATTCACCAGGTTGCTGCCAGGATTAGAGAGTGCGCTGAGGAGATTCACCAGGATGCTGCCTGGATTAGAGAGGGTGCAGAGGAGATTTAACAGGATGTGCCTGGATTAGAGAGGGTGCAGACGAGATTTCCCAGGATGCTGCCTGGATTAGAGAGGATGCAGAGGAGATTTACTAGGATTCTGCCTGGATTAGAGAGGGTGCATAGGAGATTCACCAGGATGCTGATTGAATTGGAGAGGGTGCAGAGGTCATTTACCAGGATGCTGCCTGGATTAGAGAGGGTGCAGAGGAGATTCACCAGGATGCTTCCTGGATAACAGAGGGTGCAGAACAGATTCACCAGGATGCTGTCTGGATTGGAGAGGGTGCAGAGGAGATTCACCAGTATGCTGCCCAGATTAGAGAGGATGTAAAGGAGATTTACCAGGATGCTGCCTGGATTGGAGAGGGTGGGGAGTAGATTCACCAGGATGCTGCCCGGATTAGAGAGGGTGCAGAGGGGATTTATCAGGATGCTGCCTGGATTACAGAGGGTGCAAAGGAGATTCACCAGGATGTTGACTGGATTAGAGAGGGTGCAGAGGAGATTTACCAGGATGCTGCTTGGATTAGAGAGTGTGCAGAGGAGATTTACCAGGATGTGCCTGGATTAGAGAGCATGCAGAGGAGATTTACCAGGGTGCTGCTTGGATTAGAGAGTGTGCAGAGGAGATTTACCAGGATGCTACCTGGATTAAAGAGGGTGCAGAGGAGATTTACCAGGATGTGCCTGGATTAGAGAGCATGCAGAGGAGATTTATCAGGATGCTGCCTGGATTATAGAAGGTGCAGAGGAGATTTACCAGGATGTGACTGGATTAGAGAGGTTGCAGAGGAGATTTCCCAGGATGCTGCCTGGATTAGAGAGGGTGCAGAGGAGATTTACCAGGATTCTGCCTGCAGTAGAGAGGGTGCATAGCAGATTCACCAGGATGCTGCTTGGATTGGAGAGGGTGCAGAGGTCATTTACCAGGATGCTGCCTGGATTAGAGAGGATGCAGAGGAGATTTACCAGGATGCTGGCTGGATAACAGAGGGTGCAGAGCAGATTCACCAGGATGCTGTCTGGATTAGAGGGTGCAGAGGAGATTAACCAGTATGCTGCCCAGATTAGAGAGGGCGTTAAGGAGATTCACCAGGATGCTGCCTGGATTAGAGAGGGTGCAGAGGAGATTCACCAGGATGTTGACTGGATTAGAGAGGGTGCAGAGAAGATTCACCAGGATGCTGCCCGGATTAGGGAGTGTGCAGAAGAGATTCCCCAGGATGCTGCCCACATTAGAGAGGGTGCAGAGGAGATTCACCAGGATGCTGCCCGGATTAGATAGGGTGCAGAAGGGAGTTACCAGGATGCTGCCTGGATTAGAGAGGGTGCAGAGGAGATTCACCAGGATGCTGCTTGGATGAGAGAGTGTGCAGAGGAGATTTACCAGGATGCTGCCTGGATTAGAGAGGGTGCATAGGAGATTCACCAGGATGTTGCTTGGATTGGAGAGGGTGCAGAGGAGATTTACAAGGATGCTGCCTGGATTAGAGAGGGTGCAGAGGAGATTTACCAGGATGCTGCCTGGATAACAGAGGGTGCAGAAGAGATTCACCAGGATGCTGCCCAGATTAGAGAGGGTGCAGAGGAGATTCAGCAGGATGCTGCCTGGATTGGAGAGGGTGGTGAGTAGATTCACCAGGATGCTGCCCGGATTAGAGAGGGTGCAGAAGAGATTTACCAGGATATTTCCTGGATTAGAGAGGGTGCATAGGAGATTCACCAGGATGTTGCTTGGATTGGAGGGGGTGCAGAGGAGATTTACCAGGATGCTGCCTGGATTAGAGAGGGTGCAGAGGAGATTTACCAGGGTGCTGCCTGGATAACAGAGGGTGCAGAGCAGATTCACCAGGATGCTGTGTGGATTAGAGAGGGTGCAGAGGAGATTCACCAGGATGCTGCCCTGATTAGAGAGGGCGCTAAGGAGATTCACCAGGATGCTGCCCATATTAGGGAGAGTCCAGAAGCGATTCACCAGGATGCTGCCCGGATTAGAGAGGGTGCAGAGGAGATTCACCAGGATGCTGCCTGGATTAGAGAGGGTGCAGAGGAGATTCCTCAGGATGTTGACTGGATTAGAGAGGGTGCAGAGGCGATTCACCAGGATGCTGCTTGGGTTAGAGAGTGTGCAGAGCAGATTTACCGGGATGTGCCTGGATTAGAGAGGGTGCAGATCAGATTCACCAGGATGCTGCCCGGATTAGGGAGTGTGTAGTAGAGATTCACCAGGATGCTGCCCAGATTAGAGAGGGTGCAGAGGAGATTCACCAGGATGCTGCCTGGTTTGGAGAGGGTGGGGAGGAGATTCACCAGGATGCTGCCCGGATTAGAGAGGGTGCAGAAGAGATTCACCAGGATGCTGTGTGGATTAGTGAGGGTGCAGAGGAGATTCACCAGGTTGCTGCCAGGCTTAGAGAGGGCGCTGAGGAGATTCACCAGGATGCTGCTTGGATGAGAGAGTGTGCAGAGGAGATTTACCAGGATGCTGCCTGGGTTAGAGAGGGTGCAGAGGAGATTTACCAGGATTCTTCCTGAGGGTGCATAGGAGATTCACCAGGATGTTGCTTGGATTGGAGTGGGTGCAGAGGAGATTTACCAGGATGCTTCCTGGATTAGAGAGGGTGCATAGGAGATTCACCAGGATGTTGCTTGGATTGGAGAGGGTGCAGAGGAGATTTACCAGGATGCTGCCTGGATTAGAGAGGGTGCAGAGGAGATTTACCAGGATGCTGACTGGATAACAGAGGGTGCAGAGCAGATTCACCAGGATGCTGTCTGGATTAGAGAGGGTGCAGAGGAGATTCACCAGGATGCTGCCCTGATTAGAGAGGGCGCTAAGGAGATTCACCAGGATGCTGCCCATATTAGGGAGGGTCCAGAAGCGATTCACCAGGATGCTGCCCGGATTAGAGAGGGTGCAGAGGAGATTCACCAGGATGCTGTCTGGATTAGAGAGGGTGCAGAGGAGATTCCCCAGGATGTTGACTGGATTAGAGAGGGTGCAGAGGAGATTTACCAGGATGCTGCTTGGGTTAGAGAGTATGCAGAGGAGATTTACCGGGATGTGCCTGGATTAGAGAGGGTGCAGAGGAGATTTACCAGGATTCTGCCTGCAGTAGAGAGGGTGCATAGCAGATTCACCAGGATGCTGCTTGGATTGGAGAGGGTGCAGAGGTCATTTACCAGGATGCTGCCTGGATTAGAGAGGATGCAGAGGAGATTTACAAGGATGCTGGCTGGATAAAAGAGGGTGCAGAGCAGATTCACCAGGATGCTGTCTGGATTAGAGGGTGCAGAGGAGATTAACCAGAATGCTGCCCAGATTAGAGAGGGTGTAGAGGGGATTTATCAGGATGCTGCCTGGATTAGAGAGGGTGCAGAGGAGATTCACCAGGATGTTGACTGGATTAGAGAGGGTGCAGAGGAGATTTACCAGGATGCTGCTTGGATTAGAGAGTGTGCAGAGGAGATTTGCCAGGATGTGCCTGGATTAGAGAGCATGCAGAGGAGATTTACCAGGGTGCTGCTTGGATTAGAGAGTGTGCAGAGGAGATTTACCAGGATGCTACCTGGATTAAAGAGGGTGCAGAGGAGATTTACCGGAATGTGCCTGGATTAGAGAGGGTGCAGAGCAGATTCACCAGGATGCTGCCCGGATTAGGGAGTGTGCAGAAGAGATTCACCAGGATGCTGCCCAGATTAGAGAGGGTGCAGAGGAGAATCACCAGGATGCTGCCTGGATTGGAGAGGTTCGGGAGTAGATTCACCAGGATGCTGCCTGGATTAGAGAGGTTGCAGAAGGGATTCACCAGGATGCTGTCTGGATTAGAGAGGGTACAGAGGAGATTCACCAGGTTGCTGCCAGGATTAGAGAGTGCGCTGAGGAGATTCACCAGGATGCTGCCAGGATTAGAGAGTGCGCTGAGGAGATTCACCAGGATGCTGCCTGGATTAGAGAGGGTGCAGAGGAGATTTAATAGGATGTGCCTGGATTAGAGAGGGTGCAGACGAGATTTCCCAGGATGCTGCCTGGATTAGAGAGGATGCAGAGGAGATTTACTAGGATTCTGCCTGGATTAGAGAGGGTGCATAGGAGATTCACCAGGATGCTGATTGAATTGGAGAGGGTGCAGAGGTCATTTACCAGGATGCTGCCTGGATTAGAGAGTGTGCAGAGGAGATTCACCAGGATGCTGCCTGGATAACAGAGGGTGCAGAACAGATTCACCAGGATGCTGTCTGGATTGGAGAGGGTGCAGAGGAGATTCACCAGTATGCTGCCCAGATTAGAGAGGACGTAAAGGAGATTTACCAGGATGCTGCCTGGATTGGAGAGGGTGGGGAGTAGATTCACCAGGATGCTGCCCGGATTAGAGAGGGTGCAGAGGGGATTTATCAGGATGCTGCCTGGATTACAGAGGGTGCAAAGGAGATTCACCAGGATGTTGACTGGATTAGAGAGGGTGCAGAGGAGATTTACCAGGATGCTGCTTGGATTAGAGAGTGTGCAGAGGAGATTTACCAGGATGTGCCTGGATTAGAGAGCATGCAGAGGAGATTTACCAGGGTGCTGCTTGGATTAGAGAGTGTGCAGAGGAGATTTACCAGGATGCTACCTGGATTAAAGAGGGTGCAGAGGAGATTTACCAGGATGTGCCTGGATTAGAGAGCATGCAGAGGAGATTTATGAGGATGCTGCCTGGATTATAGAAGGTGCAGAGGAGATTTACCAGGATGTGACTGGATTAGAGAGGGTGCAGACGAGATTTCCCAGGATGCTGCCTGGATTAGAGAGGGTGCAGAGGAGATTTACCAGGATTCTGCCTGCAGTAGAGAGGGTGCATAGCAGATTCACCAGGATGCTGCTTGGATTGGAGAGGGTGCAGAGGTCATTTACCAGGATGCTGCCTGGATTAGAGAGGATGCAGAGGAGATTTACCAGGATGCTGGCTGGATAACAGAGGGTGCAGAGCAGATTCACCAGGATGCTGTCTGGATTAGAGGGTGCAGAGGAGATTAACCAGTATGCTGCCCAGATTAGAGAGGGCGTTAAGGAGATTCACCAGGATGCTGCCTGGATTGGAGAGGGTGGGGAGTAGATTCACCAGGATGCTGCCCGGATTAGAGAGGTTGTAGAGGGGATTTATCAGGATGCTGCCTGGATTAGAGAGGGTGCAGAGGAGATTCACCAGGATGTTGACTGGATTAGAGAGGGTGCAGAGGAGATTTACCAGGATGCTGCTTGGATTAGAGAGTGTGCAGAGGAGATTTGCCAGTATGTGCCTGGATTATATAGGGTGCAAAGCAGATTCACCAGAATGCTGCCCGGATTAGGGAGCGTGCAGAAGAGATTCACCAGGATGCTGTCCAGATTAGAGAGGGTGCAGAGGAGATTTACCAGGATGCTGCCCGGATTAGAGAGGGTGCAGAGCATATTCACCAGGATGCTGTCTCGATTAGAGAGGGTGCAGAGGAGATTAACTAGTATGCTGCCCAGATTAGAGAGGGCGTTAAGGAGATTCACCAGGATGCTGCCTGGATTAGAGAGGGTGCAGAGGAGATTCACCAGGTTGCTGCCAGGATTAGAGAGGGCGCTGAGGAGATTCACCAGGATGCTGCCTGGATTGGAGAGGGTGGGGAGTGGATTCAGCAGGATGCTGCCCGGAGTAGAGAGGGTGCAGAGGGGATTTATCAGGATGCTGCCTGGATTAGAGAGGGTGCAGAGGAGATTCACCAGGATGTTGACTGGATTAGAAAGGGTGCAGAGGAGATTAACAAGGATGCTGCCCGGATTAGGGAGTGTGCAGAAGAGATACACCAGGATGTTGCCCACATTAGATAGGGTGCAGAGGAGATTCACCAGGATGCTGCCCGGATTAGAGAGGGTGCAGAGGGGATTTACCAGGATGCTGCCTGGATTAGAGAGGGTGAGGAGGAGATTTACCAGGTTGCTGCCAGGATTAGAGAGTGCGCTGAGGAGATTCACCAGGATGCTGCTTGGATGAGAGAGGGTGCATAGGAGATTCACCAGGATGCTGCCCAGATTAGAGAGGGCGTTAAGGAGATTCACCATGATGCTGCCTGGATTGGAGAGGGTGGGGAGTAGATTCACCAGGATGCTGCCCGGATTAGAGAGGGTGCAGAGGGGATTTATCAGGATGCTGCCTGGATTAGAGAGGGTGTAGAGGAGATTCACCAGGATGTTGACTGGATTAGAGAGGGTGCAGAGAAGATTCACCAGGATGCTGCCCGGATTAGGGAGTGTGCAGAAGAGATTCCCCAGGATGCTGACCTCATTAGAGAGGGTGCAGAGGAGATTCACCAGGATGCTGCCCGGATTAGATAGGGTGCAGAAGGGATTTACCAGGATGCTGCCTGGATTAGAGAGGGTGCAGAGGAGATTCACCAGGATGCTGCTTGGATGAGAGAGTGTGCAGAGGAGATTTACCAGGATGCTGCCTGGATTAGAGAGGGTGCATAGGAGATTCACCAGGATGTTGCTTGGATTGGAGAGGGTGCAGAGGAGATTTACAAGGATGCTGCCTGGATTAGAGAGGGTGCAGAGGAGATTTACCAGGATGCTGCCTGGATAACAGAGGGTGCAGAAGAGATTCACCAGGATGCTGCCCAGATTAGAGAGGGTGCAGAGGAGATTTACCAGGATGCTACCTGGATTAAAGAGGGTGCAGAGGAGATTTACCAGGATGTGCCTGGATTAGAGAGCATGCAGAGGAGATTTATGAGGATGCTGCCTGGATTATAGAAGGTGCAGAGGAGATTTACCAGGATGTGACTGGATTAGAGAGGGTGCAGACGAGATTTCCCAGGATGCTGCCTGGATTAGAGAGGGTGCAGAGGAGATTTACCAGGATTCTGCCTGCAGTAGAGAGGGTGCATAGCAGATTCACCAGGATGCTGCTTGGATTGGAGAGGGTGCAGAGGTCATTTACCAGGATGCTGCCTGGATTAGAGAGGATGCAGAGGAGATTTACCAGGATGCTGGCTGGATAACAGAGGGTGCAGAGCAGATTCACCAGGATGCTGTCTGGATTAGAGGGTGCAGAGGAGATTAACCAGTATGCTGCCCAGATTAGAGAGGGCGTTAAGGAGATTCACCAGGATGCTGCCTGGATTGGAGAGGGTGGGGAGTAGATTCACCAGGATGCTGCCCGGATTAGAGAGGTTGTAGAGGGGATTTATCAGGATGCTGCCTGGATTAGAGAGGGTGCAGAGGAGATTCACCAGGATGTTGACTGGATTAGAGAGGGTGCAGAGGAGATTTACCAGGATGCTGCTTGGATTAGAGAGTGTGCAGAGGAGATTTGCCAGTATGTGCCTGGATTATATAGGGTGCAAAGCAGATTCACCAGAATGCTGCCCGGATTAGGGAGCGTGCAGAAGAGATTCACCAGGATGCTGTCCAGATTAGAGAGGGTGCAGAGGAGATTTACCAGGATGCTGCCCGGATTAGAGAGGGTGCAGAGCATATTCACCAGGATGCTGTCTCGATTAGAGAGGGTGCAGAGGAGATTAACTAGTATGCTGCCCAGATTAGAGAGGGCGTTAAGGAGATTCACCAGGATGCTGCCTGGATTAGAGAGGGTGCAGAGGAGATTCACCAGGTTGCTGCCAGGATTAGAGAGGGCGCTGAGGAGATTCACCAGGATGCTGCCTGGATTGGAGAGGGTGGGGAGTGGATTCAGCAGGATGCTGCCCGGAGTAGAGAGGGTGCAGAGGGGATTTATCAGGATGCTGCCTGGATTAGAGAGGGTGCAGAGGAGATTCACCAGGATGTTGACTGGATTAGAAAGGGTGCAGAGGAGATTAACAAGGATGCTGCCCGGATTAGGGAGTGTGCAGAAGAGATACACCAGGATGTTGCCCACATTAGATAGGGTGCAGAGGAGATTCACCAGGATGCTGCCCGGATTAGAGAGGGTGCAGAGGGGATTTACCAGGATGCTGCCTGGATTAGAGAGGGTGAGGAGGAGATTTACCAGGTTGCTGCCAGGATTAGAGAGTGCGCTGAGGAGATTCACCAGGATGCTGCTTGGATGAGAGAGGGTGCATAGGAGATTCACCAGGATGCTGCCCAGATTAGAGAGGGCGTTAAGGAGATTCACCATGATGCTGCCTGGATTGGAGAGGGTGGGGAGTAGATTCACCAGGATGCTGCCCGGATTAGAGAGGGTGCAGAGGGGATTTATCAGGATGCTGCCTGGATTAGAGAGGGTGCAGAGGAGATTCACCAGGATGTTGACTGGATTAGAGAGGGTGCAGAGAAGATTCACCAGGATGCTGCCCGGATTAGGGAGTGTGCAGAAGAGATTCCCCAGGATGCTGACCACATTAGAGAGGGTGCAGAGGAGATTCACCAGGATGCTGCCCGGATTAGATAGGGTGCAGAAGGGATTTACCAGGATGCTGCCTGGATTAGAGAGGGTGCAGAGGAGATTCACCAGGATGCTGCTTGGATGAGAGAGTGTGCAGAGGAGATTTACCAGGATGCTGCCTGGATTAGAGAGGGTGCATAGGAGATTCACCAGGATGTTGCTTGGATTGGAGAGGGTGCAGAGGAGATTTACAAGGATGCTGCCTGGATTAGAGAGGGTGCAGAGGAGATTTACCAGGATGCTGCCTGGATAACAGAGGGTGCAGAAGAGATTCACCAGGATGCTGCCCAGATTAGAGAGGGTGCAGAGGAGATTCAGCAGGATGCTGCCTGGATTGGAGAGGGTGGTGAGTAGATTCACCAGGATGCTGCCCGGATTAGAGAGGGTGCAGAAGAGATTCACCAGGATGCTGTGTGGATTAGTGAGGGTGCAGAGGAGATTCACCAGGTTGCTGCCAGGATTAGAGAGGGCGCTGAGGAGATTCACCAGGATGCTGCTTGGATGAGAGAGTGTGCAGAGGAGATTTACCAGGATGCTGCCTGGGTTAGAGAGGGTGCAGAGGAGATTTACCAGGATTCTTCCTGAGGGTGCATAGGAGATTCACCAGGATGTTGCTTGGATTGGAGTGGGTGCAGAGGAGATTTACCAGGATGCTTCCTGGATTAGAGAGGGTGCATAGGAGATTCACCAGGATGTTGCTTGGATTGGAGAGGGTGCAGAGGAGATTTACCAGGATGCTGCCTGGATTAGAGAGGGTGCAGAGGAGATTTACCAGGATGCTGACTGGATAACAGAGGGTGCAGAGCAGATTCACCAGGATGCTGTCTGGATTAGAGAGGGTGCAGAGGAGATTCACCAGGATGCTGCCCTGATTAGAGAGGGCGCTAAGGAGATTCACCAGGATGCTGCCCATATTAGGGAGGGTCCAGAAGCGATTCACCAGGATGCTGCCCGGATTAGAGAGGGTGCAGAGGAGATTCACCAGGATGCTGTCTGGATTAGAGAGGGTGCAGAGGAGATTCCCCAGGATGTTGACTGGAGTAGAGAGGGTGCAGAGGAGATTTACCAGGATGCTGCTTGGGTTAGAGAGTATGCAGAGGAGATTTACCGGGATGTGCCTGGATTAGAGAGGGTGCAGAGGAGATTTACCAGGATTCTGCCTGCAGTAGAGAGGGTGCATAGCAGATTCACCAGGATGCTGCTTGGATTGGAGAGGGTGCAGAGGTCATTTACCAGGATGCTGCCTGGATTAGAGAGGATGCAGAGGAGATTTACAAGGATGCTGGCTGGATAAAAGAGGGTGCAGAGCAGATTCACCAGGATGCTGTCTGGATTAGAGGGTGCAGAGGAGATTAACCAGAATGCTGCCCAGATTAGAGAGGGTGTAGAGGGGATTTATCAGGATGCTGCCTGGATTAGAGAGGGTGGAGAGGAGATTCACCAGGATGTTGACTGGATTAGAGAGGGTGCAGAGGAGATTTACCAGGATGCTGCTTGGATTAGAGAGTGTGCAGAGGAGATTTGCCAGGATGTGCCTGGATTAGAGAGCATGCAGAGGAGATTTACCAGGGTGCTGCTTGGATTAGAGAGTGTGCAGAGGAGATTTACCAGGATGCTACCTGGATTAAAGAGGGTGCAGAGGAGATTTACCGGAATGTGCCTGGATTAGAGAGGGTGCAGAGCAGATTCACCAGGATGCTGCCCGGATTAGGGAGTGTGCAGAAGAGATTCACCAGGATGCTGCCCAGATTAGAGAGGGTGCAGAGGTGAATCACCAGGATGCTGCCTGGATTGGAGAGGTTCGGGAGTAGATTCACCAGGATGCTGCCTGGATTAGAGAGGTTGCAGAAGGGATTCACCAGGATGCTGTCTGGATTAGAGAGGGTACAGAGGAGATTCACCAGGTTGCTGCCAGGATTAGAGAGTGCGCTGAGGAGATTCACCAGGATGCTGCCTGGATTAGAGAGGGTGCAGAGGAGATTTAATAGGATGTGCCTGGATTAGAGAGGGTGCAGACGAGATTTCCCAGGATGCTGCCTGGATTAGAGAGGATGCAGAGGAGATTTACTAGGATTCTGCCTGGATTAGAGAGGGTGCATAGGAGATTCACCAGGATGCTGATTGAATTGGAGAGGGTGCAGAGGTCATTTACCAGGATGCTGCCTGGATTAGAGAGTGTGCAGAGGAGATTCACCAGGATGCTGCCTGGATAACAGAGGGTGCAGAACAGATTCACCAGGATGCTGTCTGGATTGGAGAGGGTGCAGAGGAGATTCACCAGTATGCTGCCCAGATTAGAGAGGACGTAAAGGAGATTTACCAGGATGCTGCCTGGATTGGAGAGGGTGGGGAGTAGATTCACCAGGATGCTGCCCGGATTAGAGAGGGTGCAGAGGGGATTTATCAGGATGCTGCCTGGATTACAGAGGGTGCAAAGGAGATTCACCAGGATGTTGACTGGATTAGAGAGGGTGCAGAGGAGATTTACCAGGATGCTGCTTGGATTAGAGAGTGTGCAGTGGGGATTTACCAGGATGTGCCTGGATTAGAGAGCATGCAGAGGAGATTTACCAGGGTGCTGCTTGGATTAGAGAGTGTGCAGAGGAGATTTACCAGGATGCTACCTGGATTAAAGAGGGTGCAGAGGAGATTTACCAGGATGTGCCTGGATTAGAGAGCATGCAGAGGAGATTTATGAGGATGCTGCCTGGATTATAGAAGGTGCAGAGGAGATTTACCAGGATGTGACTGGATTAGAGAGGGTGCAGACGAGATTTCCCAGGATGCTGCCTGGATTAGAGAGGGTGCAGAGGAGATTTACCAGGATTCTGCCTGCAGTAGAGAGGGTGCATAGCAGATTCACCAGGATGCTGCTTGGATTGGAGAGGGTGCAGAGGTCATTTACCAGGATGCTGCCTGGATTAGAGAGGATGCAGAGGAGATTTACCAGGATGCTGGCTGGATAACAGAGGGTGCAGAGCAGATTCACCAGGATGCTGTCTGGATTAGAGGGTGCAGAGGAGATTAACCAGTATGCTGCCCAGATTAGAGAGGGCGTTAGGGAGATTCACCAGGATGCTGCCTGGATTGGAGAGGGTGGGGAGTAGATTCACCAGGATGCTGCCCGGATTAGAGAGGTTGTAGAGGGGATTTATCAGGATGCTGCCTGGATTAGAGAGGGTGCAGAGGAGATTCACCAGGATGTTGACTGGATTAGAGAGGGTGCAGAGGAGATTTACCAGGATGCTGCTTGGATTAGAGAGTGTGCAGAGGAGATTTGCCAGTATGTGCCTGGATTATATAGGGTGCAAAGCAGATTCACCAGAATGCTGCCCGGATTAGGGAGCGTGCAGAAGAGATTCACCAGGATGCTGTCCAGATTAGAGAGGGTGCAGAGGAGATTTACAAGGATGCTGCCCGGATTAGAGAGGGTGCAGAGCATATTCACCAGGATGCTGTCTCGATTAGAGAGGGTGCAGAGGAGATTAACTAGTATGTTGACTGGATTAGAAAGGGTGCAGAGGAGATTAACAAGGATGCTGCCCGGATTAGGGAGTGTGCAGAAGAGATACACCAGGATGTTGCCCACATTAGATAGGGTGCAGAGGAGATTCACCAGGATGCTGCCCGGATTAGAGAGGGTGCAGAGGGGATTTACCAGGATGCTGCCTGGATTAGAGAGGGTGAGGAGGAGATTTACCAGGTTGCTGCCAGGATTAGAGAGTGCGCTGAGGAGATTCACCAGGATGCTGCTTGGATGAGAGAGGGTGCATAGGAGATTCACCAGGATGCTGCCCAGATTAGAGAGGGCGTTAAGGAGATTCACCATGATGCTGCCTGGATTGGAGAGGGTGGGGAGTAGATTCACCAGGATGCTGCCCGGATTAGAGAGGGTGCAGAGGGGATTTATCAGGATGCTGCCTGGATTAGAGAGGGTGCAGAGGAGATTCACCAGGATGTTGACTGGATTAGAGAGGGTGCAGAGAAGATTCACAAGGATGCTGCCCGGATTAGGGAGTGTGCAGAAGAGATTCCCCAGGATGCTGACCACATTAGAGAGGGTGCAGAGGAGATTCACCAGGATGCTGCCGGGATTAGATAGGGTGCAGAAGGGATTTACCAGGATGCTGCCTGGATTAGAGAGGGTGCAGAGGAGATTCACCAGGATGCTGCCGGATTAGGGAGTGTGCAGAAGAGATTCACCAGGATGCTGCCCAGATTAGAGAGGGTGCAGAGGAGATTCAGCAGGATGCTGCCTGGATTGGAGAGGGTGGTGAGTAGATTCACCAGGATGCTGCCCGGATTAGAGAGGGTGCAGAAGAGATTTCCCAGGATATTTCCTGGATTAGAGAGGGTGCATAGGAGATTCACCAGGATGTTGCTTGGATTGGAGGGGGTGCAGAGGAGATTTACCAAGATGCTGCCTGGATTAGAGAGGGTGCAGAGGAGATTTACCAGGGTGCTGCCTGGATAACAGAGGGTGCAGAGCAGATTCACCAGGATGCTGTCTGGATTAGAGAGGGTGCAGAGGAGATTCACCAGGATGCTGCCCTGATTAGAGAGGGCGCTAAGGAGATTCACCAGGATGCTGCCCATATTAGGGAGAGTCCAGAAGCGATTCACCAGGATGCTGCCCGGATTAGAGAGTGTGCAGAGGAGATTCACCAGGATGCTGCTAGGATTAGAGAGGGTGCAGAGGAGATTCCTCAGGATGTTGACTGGATTAGAGAGGGTGCAGAGGCGATTCACCAGGATGCTGCTTGGGTTAGAGAGTGTGCAGAGCAGATTTACCGGGATGTGCCTGGATTAGAGAGGGTGCAGATCAGATTCACCAGGATGCTGCCCGGATTAGGAAGTGTGTAGAAGAGATTCACCAGGATGCTGCCCGGATTAGAGAGGGTGCAGAGCATATTCACCAGGATGCTGTCTGGATCAGAGAGGGTGCAGAGAAGATTCACCAGTATGCTGCCCAGATTAGAGAGGGCGTTAAGGAGATTTACCAGGATGCTGCCCGGATTAGGGAGTGTGCAGAAGAGATTCACCAGGATGCTGCCCACATTAGAGAGGGTGCAGAGGGGATTTACCAGGATGCTGCCTGGATTAGAGAGGGTGCAGAGGAGATTCACCAGGATGCTGCTTGGATGAGAGAGTGTGCAGAGGAGATTCACCAGGATGTTGCTTGGATTGGAGAGGGTGCAGAGGAGATTTACCAGGATGCTGCCTGGATTATAGAGGGTGCAGAGGAGATTTACCAGGATACTGCCTGGATAACAGAGGGTGCAGAGCAGATTCACCAGGATGCTGTCTGGATTAGAGAGGGTGCAGAGGAGATTCACCAGGATGCTGCCCTGATTAGAGAGGGCGCTAAGGAGATTCACCAGGATGCTGCCCATATTAGGGAGGGTCCAGAAGCGATTCACCAGGATGCTGCCCGGATTAGAGAGGGTGCAGAGGAGATTCACCAGGATGCTGCCTGGATTAGAGAGGGTGCAGAGGAGATTCCCCAGGATGTTGACTGGATTAGAGAGTGTGCAGAGCAGATTTACCAGGATGCTGCTTGGATTAGAGAGTGTGCAGAGGAGATTTACCGGAATGTGCCTGGATTAGAGAGGGTGCAGAGCAGATTCACCAGGATGCTGCCCGGATTAGGGAGTGTGCAGAAGAGATTCACCAGGATGCTGCCCAGATTAGAGAGGGTGCAGAGGAGATTCACCAGGATGCTGCCTGGATTGGAGAGGTTGGGGAGTAGATTCACCAGGATACTGCCTGAATTAGAGAGGGTGCAGAAGGGATTCACCAGGATGCTGTCTGGATTAGAGAGGGTACAGAGGAGATTCACCAGGTTGCTGCCAGGATTAGAGAGTGCGCTGAGGAGATTCACCAGGATGCTGCCTGGATTAGAGAGGGTGCAGAGGAGATTTAACAGGATGTGCCTGGATTAGAGAGGGTGCAGACGACATTTCCCAGGATGCTGCCTGGATTAGAGAGGATGCAGAGGAGATTTACTAGGATTCTGCCTGGATTAGAGAGGGTGCATAGGAGATTCACCAGGATGCTGATTGAATTGGAGAGGGTGCAGAGGTCATTTACCAGGATGCTGCCTGGATTAGAGAGGGTGCAGAGGAGATTCACCAGGATGCTTCCTGGATAACAGAGGGTGCAGAACAGATTCACCAGGATGCTGTCTGGATTGGAGAGGGTGCAGAGGAGATTCACCAGTATGCTGCCCAGATTAGAGAGGATGTAAAGGAGATTTACCAGGATGCTGCCTGGATTGGAGAGGGTGGGGAGTAGATTCACCAGGATGCTGCCCGGATTAGAGAGGGTGCAGAGGAGATTTACCAGGATGCTGCTTGGATTAGAGAGTGTGCAGAGGAGATTTACCAGGATGTTCCTGGATTAGAGAGCATGCAGAGGAGATTTACCAGGGTGCTGCTTGCATTAGAGAGTGTGCAGAGGAGATTTACCAGGATGCTACCTAGATTAAAGAGGGTGCAGAGGAGATTTACCAGGATGTGCCTGGATTAGCGAGCATGCAGAGGAGATTTATCAGGATGCTGCCTGGATTATAGAAGGTGCAGAGGAGATTTACCAGGATGTGACTGGATTAGAGAGGGTGCAGAGGGGATTTCCCAGGATGCTGCCTGGATTAGAGAGGGTGCAGAGGAGATTTACCAGGATTCTGCCTGCAGTAGAGAGGGTGCATAGCAGATTCACCAGGATGCTGTCTGGATTAGAGGGTGCAGAGGAGATTAACCAGTATGCTGCCCAGATTAGAGAGGGCGTTAAGCAGATTCACCAGGATGCTGCCTGGATTGGAGAGGGTGGGGAGTAGATTCACCAGGATGCTGCCCGGATTGGAGAGGTTGTAGAGGGGATTTATCAGGATGCTGCCTGGATTAGAGAGGGTGCAGAGGAGATTCACCAGGATGTTGACTGGATTAGAGAGGGTGCAGAGGAGATTTACCAGGATGCTGCTTGGATTAGAGAGTGTGCAGAGGAGATTTGCCAGTATGTGCCTGGATTATAGAGGGTGCAGAGCAGATTCACCAGGATGCTGCCCGGATTAGGGAGCGTGCAGAAGAGATTCACCAGGATGCTGTCCAGATTAGAGAGGGCGCAGAGGAGATTTACCAGGATGCTGCCCGGATTAGAGAGGGTGCAGAGCATATTCACCAGGATGCTGTCTCGATTAGAGAGGGTGCAGAGGAGATTAACTAGTATGCTGCCCAGATTAGAGAGGGCGTTAAGGAGATTCACCAGGATGCTGCCTGGATTAGAGAGGGTGCAGAGGAGATTCACCAGGTTGCTGCCAGGATTAGAGAGGGCGCTGAGGAGATTCACCAGGATGCTGCCTGGATTGGAGAGGGTGGGGAGTGGATTTAGCAGGATGCTGCCCGGAGTAGAGAGGGTGCAGAGGGGATTTATCAGGATGCTGCCTGGATTAGAGAGGGTGCAGAGGAGATTCACCAGGATTTTGACTGGATTAGAGAGGGTGCAGAGGAGATTAACAAGGATGCTGCCCGGATTAGGGAGTGTGCAGAAGAGATACACAAGGATGCTGCCCACATTAGATAGGGTGCAGAGGAGATTCACCAGGATGCTGCCCGGATTAGAGAGGGTGCAGAGGGGATTTACCAGGATGCTGCCTGGATTAGAGAGGGTGAGGAGGAGATTCACCAGGTTGCTGCCAGGATTAGAGAGTGCGCTGAGGAGATTCACCAGGATGCTGCTTGGATGAGAGAGGGTGCATAGGAGATTCACCAGGATGTTGCTTGGATTGGTGTGGGTGCAGAGGAGATTTACCACAATGCTGCCTGGATTAGTGAGGGTGCAGAGGAGATTTACCAGGATGCTGCCTGGATAACAGAGGGTGCAGAGCAGATTCACCAGGATGTTGACTGGATTAGAGAGGGTGCAGAGAAGATTCACCAGGATGTTGCCCGGATTAGGGAGTGTGCAGAAGAGATTCACCAGGATGCTGCCCACATTAGAGAGGGTGCAGAGGAGATTCACCAGGATGCTGCCCAGATTAGAGAGGGCGTTAAGGAGATTCACCATGATGCTGCCTGGATTGGAGAGGGTGGGGAGTAGATTCACCAGGATGCTGCCCGGATTAGAGCGGGTGCAGAGGGGACTTATCAGGATGCTGCCTGGATTAGAGAGGGTGCAGAAGAGATTTACCAGGATATTTCCTGGATTAGAGAGGGTGCATAGGAGATTCACCAGGATGTTGCTTGGATTGGAGGGGGTGCAGAGGAGATTTACCAAGATGCTGCCTGGATTAGAGAGGGTGCAGAGGAGATTTACCAGGGTGCTGCCTGGATAACAGAGGGTGCAGAGCAGATTCACCAGGATGCTGTCTGGATTAGAGAGGGTGCAGAGGAGATTCACCAGGATGCTGCCCTGATTAGAGAGGGCGCTAAGGAGATTCACCAGGATGCTGCCCATATTAGGGAGAGTCCAGAAGCGATTCACCAGGATGCTGCCCGGATTAGAGAGTGTGCAGAGGAGATTCACCAGGATGCTGCTAGGATTAGAGAGGGTGCAGAGGAGATTCCTCAGGATGTTGACTGGATTAGAGAGGGTGCAGAGGCGATTCACCAGGATGCTGCTTGGGTTAGAGAGTGTGCAGAGCAGATTTACCGGGATGTGCCTGGATTAGAGAGGGTGCAGATCAGATTCACCAGGATGCTGCCCGGATTAGGAAGTGTGTAGAAGAGATTCACCAGGATGCTGCCCGGATTAGAGAGGGTGCAGAGCATATTCACCAGGATGCTGTCTGGATCAGAGAGGGTGCAGAGAAGATTCACCAGTATGCTGCCCAGATTAGAGAGGGCGTTAAGGAGATTTACCAGGATGCTGCCCGGATTAGGGAGTGTGCAGAAGAGATTCACCAGGATGCTGCCCACATTAGAGAGGGTGCAGAGGGGATTTACCAGGATGCTGCCTGGATTAGAGAGGGTGCAGAGGAGATTCACCAGGATGCTGCTTGGATGAGAGAGTGTGCAGAGGAGATTCACCAGGATGTTGCTTGGATTGGAGAGGGTGCAGAGGAGATTTACCAGGATGCTGCCTGGATTATAGAGGGTGCAGAGGAGATTTACCAGGATACTGCCTGGATAACAGAGGGTGCAGAGCAGATTCACCAGGATGCTGTCTGGATTAGAGAGGGTGCAGAGGAGATTCACCAGGATGCTGCCCTGATTAGAGAGGGCGCTAAGGAGATTCACCAGGATGCTGCCCATATTAGGGAGGGTCCAGAAGCGATTCACCAGGATGCTGCCCGGATTAGAGAGGGTGCAGAGGAGATTCACCAGGATGCTGCCTGGATTAGAGAGGGTGCAGAGGAGATTCCCCAGGATGTTGACTGGATTAGAGAGTGTGCAGAGCAGATTTACCAGGATGCTGCTTGGATTAGAGAGTGTGCAGAGGAGATTTACCGGAATGTGCCTGGATTAGAGAGGGTGCAGAGCAGATTCACCAGGATGCTGCCCGGATTAGGGAGTGTGCAGAAGAGATTCACCAGGATGCTGCCCAGATTAGAGAGGGTGCAGAGGAGATTCACCAGGATGCTGCCTGGATTGGAGAGGTTGGGGAGTAGATTCACCAGGATACTGCCTGAATTAGAGAGGGTGCAGAAGGGATTCACCAGGATGCTGTCTGGATTAGAGAGGGTACAGAGGAGATTCACCAGGTTGCTGCCAGGATTAGAGAGTGCGCTGAGGAGATTCACCAGGATGCTGCCTGGATTAGAGAGGGTGCAGAGGAGATTTAACAGGATGTGCCTGGATTAGAGAGGGTGCAGACGACATTTCCCAGGATGCTGCCTGGATTAGAGAGGATGCAGAGGAGATTTACTAGGATTCTGCCTGGATTAGAGAGGGTGCATAGGAGATTCACCAGGATGCTGATTGAATTGGAGAGGGTGCAGAGGTCATTTACCAGGATGCTGCCTGGATTAGAGAGGGTGCAGAGGAGATTCACCAGGATGCTTCCTGGATAACAGAGGGTGCAGAACAGATTCACCAGGATGCTGTCTGGATTGGAGAGGGTGCAGAGGAGATTCACCAGTATGCTGCCCAGATTAGAGAGGATGTAAAGGAGATTTACCAGGATGCTGCCTGGATTGGAGAGGGTGGGGAGTAGATTCACCAGGATGCTGCCCGGATTAGAGAGGGTGCAGAGGGGATTTATCAGGATGCTGCCTGGATTACAGAGGGTGCAAAGGAGATTCACCAGGATGTTGACTGGATTAGAGAGGGTGCAGAGGAGATTTACCAGGATGCTGCTTGGATTAGAGAGTGTGCAGAGGAGATTTACCAGGATGTTCCTGGATTAGAGAGCATGCAGAGGAGATTTACCAGGGTGCTGCTTGCATTAGAGAGTGTGCAGAGGAGATTTACCAGGATGCTACCTGGATTAAAGAGGGTGCAGAGGAGATTTACCAGGATGTGCCTGGATTAGCGAGCATGCAGAGGAGATTTATCAGGATGCTGCCTGGATTATAGAAGGTGCAGAGGAGATTTACCAGGATGTGACTGGATTAGAGAGGGTGCAGAGGGGATTTCCCAGGATGCTGCCTGGATTAGAGAGGGTGCAGAGGAGATTTACCAGGATTCTGCCTGCAGTAGAGAGGGTGCATAGCAGATTCACCAGGATGCTGTCTGGATTAGAGGGTGCAGAGGAGATTAACCAGTATGCTGCCCAGATTAGAGAGGGCGTTAAGCAGATTCACCAGGATGCTGCCTGGATTGGAGAGGGTGGGGAGTAGATTCACCAGGATGCTGCCCGGATTGGAGAGGTTGTAGAGGGGATTTATCAGGATGCTGCCTGGATTAGAGAGGGTGCAGAGGAGATTCACCAGGATGTTGACTGGATTAGAGAGGGTGCAGAGGAGATTTACCAGGATGCTGCTTGGATTAGAGAGTGTGCAGAGGAGATTTGCCAGTATGTGCCTGGATTATAGAGGGTGCAGAGCAGATTCACCAGGATGCTGCCCGGATTAGGGAGCGTGCAGAAGAGATTCACCAGGATGCTGTCCAGATTAGAGAGGGCGCAGAGGAGATTTACCAGGATGCTGCCCGGATTAGAGAGGGTGCAGAGCATATTCACCAGGATGCTGTCTCGATTAGAGAGGGTGCAGAGGAGATTAACTAGTATGCTGCCCAGATTAGAGAGGGCGTTAAGGAGATTCACCAGGATGCTGCCTGGATTAGAGAGGGTGCAGAGGAGATTCACCAGGTTGCTGCCAGGATTAGAGAGGGCGCTGAGGAGATTCACCAGGATGCTGCCTGGATTGGAGAGGGTGGGGAGTGGATTTAGCAGGATGCTGCCCGGAGTAGAGAGGGTGCAGAGGGGATTTATCAGGATGCTGCCTGGATTAGAGAGGGTGCAGAGGAGATTCACCAGGATTTTGACTGGATTAGAGAGGGTGCAGAGGAGATTAACAAGGATGCTGCCCGGATTAGGGAGTGTGCAGAAGAGATACACAAGGATGCTGCCCACATTAGATAGGGTGCAGAGGAGATTCACCAGGATGCTGCCCGGATTAGAGAGGGTGCAGAGGGGATTTACCAGGATGCTGCCTGGATTAGAGAGGGTGAGGAGGAGATTCACCAGGTTGCTGCCAGGATTAGAGAGTGCGCTGAGGAGATTCACCAGGATGCTGCTTGGATGAGAGAGGGTGCATAGGAGATTCACCAGGATGTTGCTTGGATTGGTGTGGGTGCAGAGGAGATTTACCACAATGCTGCCTGGATTAGTGAGGGTGCAGAGGAGATTTACCAGGATGCTGCCTGGATAACAGAGGGTGCAGAGCAGATTCACCAGGATGTTGACTGGATTAGAGAGGGTGCAGAGAAGATTCACCAGGATGTTGCCCGGATTAGGGAGTGTGCAGAAGAGATTCACCAGGATGCTGCCCACATTAGAGAGGGTGCAGAGGAGATTCACCAGGATGCTGCCCAGATTAGAGAGGGCGTTAAGGAGATTCACCATGATGCTGCCTGGATTGGAGAGGGTGGGGAGTAGATTCACCAGGATGCTGCCCGGATTAGAGCGGGTGCAGAGGGGACTTATCAGGATGCTGCCTGGATTAGAGAGGGTGCAGAGGAGATTCACCAGGATGTTGACTGGATTAGAGAGGGTGCAGAGAAGATTCACCAGGATGCTGTCCGGATTAGGGAGTGTGCAGAAGAGATTCCCCAGGATGCTGCCCACATTAGAGAGGGTGCAGAGGAGATTCACCAGGATGCTGCCCGGATTAGATAGGGTGCAGGAGGGATTTACCAGGATGCTGTCTGGATTAGAGAGGGTGCATAGGAGATTCACCAGGATGTTGCTTGGATTGGAGAGGGTGCAGAGGAGATTTACAAGGATGCTGCCTGGATTAGAGAGGGTTCAGAGGAGATTTACCAGGATGCTGCCTGGATAACAGAGGGTGCAGAGCAGATTCACCAGAATGCTGTCTGGATTAGGGAGGGTGCAGAGTAGATTCACCAGGATGCTGCCCTGATTAGAGAGGGCGCTAAGGAGATTCACCAGGATGCTGCCCATATTAGGGAGGGTCCAGAAGCGATTCACCAGGATGCTGCCCGGATTAGAGAGGGTGCAGAGGAGATTCACCAGGATGCTGCCTGGATTAGAGAGGGTGCAGAGGAGATTCCCCAGGATGTTGACTGGATTGGAGAGGGTGCAGAGGAGATTTACCAAGATGCTGCTTGGATTAGAGAGTGTGCAGAGGAGATTTACCAGGATGTGCCTGGATTAGAGAGGGTGCAAAGCAGATTCACCAGGATGCTGCCGGATTAGGGAGTGTGCAGAAGAGATTCACCAGGATGCTGCCCAGATTAGAGAGGGTGCAGAGGAGATTCAGCAGGATGCTGCCTGGATTGGAGAGGGTGGTGAGTAGATTCACCAGGATGCTGCCCGGATTAGAGAGGGTGCAGAAGAGATTTACCAGGATATTTCCTGGATTAGAGAGGGTGCATAGGAGATTCACCAGGATGTTGCTTGGATTGGAGGGGGTGCAGAGGAGATTTACCAGGATGCTGCCTGGATTAGAGAGGGTGCAGAGGAGATTTACCAGGGTGCTGCCTGGATAACAGAGGGTGCAGAGCAGATTCACCAGGATGCTGTCTGGATTAGAGAGGGTGCAGAGGAGATTCACCAGGATGCTGCCCTGATTAGAGAGGGCGCTAAGGAGATTCACCAGGATGCCTCCCATATTAGGGAGAGTCCAGAAGCGATTCACCAGGATGCTGCCCGGATTAGAGAGTGTGCAGAGGAGATTCACCAGGATGCTGCTAGGATTAGAGAGGGTGCAGAGGAGATTCCTCAGGATGTTGACTGGATTAGAGAGGGTGCAGAGGCGATTCACCAGGATGCTGCTTGGGTTAGAGAGTGTGCAGAGCAGATTTACCGGGATGTGCCTGGATTAGAGAGGGTGCAGATCAGATTCACCGGGATGCTGCCCGGATTAGGAAGTGTGTAGAAGAGATTCACCAGGATGCTGCCCGGATTAGAGAGGGTGCAGAGCATATTCACCAGGATGCTGTCTGGATCAGAGAGGGTGCAGAGAAGATTCACCAGTATGCTGCCCAGATTAGAGAGGGCGTTAAGGAGATTTACCAGGATGCTGCCCGGATTAGGGAGTGTGCAGAAGAGATTCACCAGGATGCTGCCCACATTAGAGAGGGTGCAGAGGAGATTCACCAGGATGCTGCCCGGATTAGAGTGGGTGCAGAGGGGATTTACCAGGATGCTGCCTGGATTAGAGAGGGTGCAGAGGAGATTCACCAGGATGCTGCTTGGATGAGAGAGTGTGCAGAGGAGATTCACCAGGATGTTGCTTGGATTGGAGAGGGTGCAGAGGAGATTTACCAGGATGCTGCCTGGATTATAGAGGGTGCAGAGGAGATTTACCAGGATACTGCCTGGATAACAGAGGGTGCAGAGCAGATTCACCAGGATGCTGTCTGGATTAGAGAGGGTGCAGAGGAGATTCACCAGGATGCTGCCCTGATTAGAGAGGGCGCTAAGGAGATTCACCAGGATGCTGCCCATATTAGGGAGGGTCCAGAAGCGATTCACCAGGATGCTGCCCGGATTAGAGAGGGTGCAGAGGAGATTCACCAGGATGCTGCCTGGATTAGAGAGGGTGCAGAGGAGATTCCCCAGGATGTTGACTGGATTAGAGAGTGTGCAGAGCAGATTTACCAGGATGCTGCTTGGATTAGAGAGTGTGCAGAGGAGATTTACCGGAATGTGCCTGGATTAGAGAGGGTGCAGAGCAGATTCACCAGGATGCTGCCCGGATTAGGGAGTGTGCAGAAGAGATTCACCAGGATGCTGCCCAGATTAGAGAGGGTGCAGAGGAGATTCACCAGGATGCTGCCTGGATTGGAGAGGTTGGGGAGTAGATTCACCAGGATACTGCCTGGATTAGAGAGGGTGCAGAAGGGATTCACCAGGATGCTGTCTGGATTAGAGAGGGTACAGAGGAGATTCACCAGGTTGCTGCCAGGATTAGAGAGTGCGCTGAGGAGATTCACCAGGATGCTGCCTGGATTAGAGAGGGTGCAGAGGAGATTTAACAGGATGTGCCTGGATTAGAGAGGGTGCAGACGAGATTTCCCAGGATGCTGCCTGGATTAGAGAGGATGCAGAGGAGATTTACTAGGATTCTGCCTGGATTAGAGAGGGTGCATAGGAGATTCACCAGGATGCTGATTGAATTGGAGAGGGTGCAGAGGTCATTTACCAGGATGCTGCCTGGATTAGAGAGGGTGCAGAGGAGATTCACCAGGATGCTTCCTGTATAACAGAGGGTGCAGAACAGATTCACCAGGATGCTGTCTGGATTGGAGAGGGTGCAGAGGAGATTCACCAGTATGCTGCCCAGATTAGAGAGGATGTAAAGGAGATTTACCAGGATGCTGCCTGGATTGGAGAGGGTGGGGAGTAGATTCACCAGGATGCTGCCCGGATTAGAGAGGGTGCAGAGGGGATTTATCAGGATGCTGCCTGGATTACAGAGGGTGCAAAGGAGATTCACCAGGATGTTGACTGGATTAGAGAGGGTGCAGAGGAGATTTACCAGGATGCTGCTTGGATTAGAGAGTGTGCAGAGGAGATTTACCAGGATGTGCCTGGATTAGAGAGCATGCAGAGGAGATTTACCAGGGTGCTGCTTGGATTAGAGAGTGTGCAGAGGAGATTTACCAGGATGCTACCTGGATTAAAGAGGGTGCAGAGGAGATTTACCAGGATGTGCCTGGATTAGAGAGCATGCAGAGGAGATTTATCAGGATGCTGCCTGGATTATAGAAGGTGCAGAGGAGATTTACCAGGATGTGACTGGATTAGAGAGGTTGCAGAGGAGATTTCCCAGGATGCTGCCTGGATTAGAGAGGGTGCAGAGGAGATTTACCAGGATTCTGCCTGCAGTAGAGAGGGTGCATAGCAGATTCACCAGGATGCTGCTTGGATTGGAGAGGGTGCAGAGGTCATTTACCAGGATGCTGCCTGGATTAGAGAGGATGCAGAGGAGATTTACCAGGATGCTGGCTGGATAACAGAGGGTGCAGAGCAGATTCACCAGGATGCTGTCTGGATTAGAGGGTGCAGAGGAGATTAACCAGTATGCTGCCCAGATTAGAGAGGGCGTTAAGGAGATTCACCAGGATGCTGCCTGGATTAGAGAGGGTGCAGAGGAGATTCACCAGGATGTTGACTGGATTAGAGAGGGTGCAGAGAAGATTCACCAGGATGCTGCCCGGATTAGGGAGTGTGCAGAAGAGATTCCCCAGGATGCTGCCCACATTAGAGAGGGTGCAGAGGAGATTCACCAGGATGCTGCCCGGATTAGATAGGGTGCAGAAGGGATTTACCAGGATGCTGCCTGGATTAGAGAGGGTGCAGAGGAGATTCACCAGGATGCTGCTTGGATGAGAGAGTGTGCAGAGGAGATTTACCAGGATGCTGCCTGGATTAGAGAGGGTGCATAGGAGATTCACCAGGATGTTGCTTGGATTGGAGAGGGTGCAGAGGAGATTTACAAGGATGCTGCCTGGATTAGAGAGGGTGCAGAGGAGATTTACCAGGATGCTGCCTGGATAACAGAGGGTGCAGAAGAGATTCACCAGGATGCTGCCCAGATTAGAGAGGGTGCAGAGGAGATTCAGCAGGATGCTGCCTGGATTGGAGAGGGTGGTGAGTAGATTCACCAGGATGCTGCCCGGATTAGAGAGGGTGCAGAAGAGATTTACCAGGATATTTCCTGGATTAGAGAGGGTGCATAGGAGATTCACCAGGATGTTGCTTGGATTGGAGGGGGTGCAGAGGAGATTTACCAGGATGCTGCCTGGATTAGAGAGGGTGCAGAGGAGATTTACCAGGGTGCTGCCTGGATAACAGAGGGTGCAGAGCAGATTCACCAGGATGCTGTGTGGATTAGAGAGGGTGCAGAGGAGATTCACCAGGATGCTGCCCTGATTAGAGAGGGCGCTAAGGAGATTCACCAGGATGCTGCCCATATTAGGGAGAGTCCAGAAGCGATTCACCAGGATGCTGCCCGGATTAGAGAGGGTGCAGAGGAGATTCACCAGGATGCTGCCTGGATTAGAGAGGGTGCAGAGGAGATTCCTCAGGATGTTGACTGGATTAGAGAGGGTGCAGAGGCGATTCACCAGGATGCTGCTTGGGTTAGAGAGTGTGCAGAGCAGATTTACCGGGATGTGCCTGGATTAGAGAGGGTGCAGATCAGATTCACCAGGATGCTGCCCGGATTAGGGAGTGTGTAGAAGAGATTCACCAGGATGCTGCCCAGATTAGAGAGGGTGCAGAGGAGATTCACCAGGATGCTGCCTGGTTTGGAGAGGGTGGGGAGGAGATTCACCAGGATGCTGCCCGGATTAGAGAGGGTGCAGAAGAGATTCACCAGGATGCTGTGTGGATTAGTGAGGGTGCAGAGGAGATTCACCAGGTTGCTGCCAGGATTAGAGAGGGCGCTGAGGAGATTCACCAGGATGCTGCTTGGATGAGAGAGTGTGCAGAGGAGATTTACCAGGATGCTGCCTGGGTTAGAGAGGGTGCAGAGGAGATTTACCAGGATTCTTCCTGAGGGTGCATAGGAGATTCACCAGGATGTTGCTTGGATTGGAGTGGGTGCAGAGGAGATTTACCAGGATGCTTCCTGGATTAGAGAGGGTGCATAGGAGATTCACCAGGATGTTGCTTGGATTGGAGAGGGTGCAGAGGAGATTTACCAGGATGCTGCCTGGATTAGAGAGGGTGCAGAGGAGATTTACCAGGATGCTGACTGGATAACAGAGGGTGCAGAGCAGATTCACCAGGATGCTGTCTGGATTAGAGAGGGTGCAGAGGAGATTCACCAGGATGCTGCCCTGATTAGAGAGGGCGCTAAGGAGATTCACCAGGATGCTGCCCATATTAGGGAGTGTCCAGAAGCGATTCACCAGGATGCTGCCCGGATTAGAGAGGGTGCAGAGGAGATTCACCAGGATGCTGTCTGGATTAGAGAGGGTGCAGAGGAGATTCCCCAGGATGTTGACTGGAGTAGAGAGGGTGCAGAGGAGATTTACCAGGATGCTGCTTGGGTTAGAGAGTATGCAGAGGAGATTTACCGGGATGTGCCTGGATTAGAGAGGGTGCAGAGGAGATTTACCAGGATTCTGCCTGCAGTAGAGAGGGTGCATAGCAGATTCACCAGGATGCTGCTTGGATTGGAGAGGGTGCAGAGGTCATTTACCAGGATGCTGCCTGGATTAGAGAGGATGCAGAGGAGATTTACAAGGATGCTGGCTGGATAAAAGAGGGTGCAGAGCAGATTCACCAGGATGCTGTCTGGATTAGAGGGTGCAGAGGAGATTAACCAGAATGCTGCCCAGATTAGAGAGGGTGTAGAGGGGATTTATCAGGATGCTGCCTGGATTAGAGAGGGTGCAGAGGAGATTCACCAGGATGTTGACTGGATTAGAGAGGGTGCAGAGGAGATTTACCAGGATGCTGCTTGGATTAGAGAGTGTGTAGAGGAGATTTGCCAGGATGTGCCTGGATTAGAGAGCATGCAGAGGAGATTTACCAGGGTGCTGCTTGGATTAGAGAGTGTGCAGAGGAGATTTACCAGGATGCTACCTGGATTAAAGAGGGTGCAGAGGAGATTTACCGGAATGTGCCTGGATTAGAGAGGGTGCAGAGCAGATTCACCAGGATGCTGCCCGGATTAGGGAGTGTGCAGAAGAGATTCACCAGGATGCTGCCCAGATTAGAGAGGGTGCAGAGGAGAATCACCAGGATGCTGCCTGGATTGGAGAGGTTCGGGAGTAGATTCACCAGGATGCTGCCTGGATTAGAGAGGTTGCAGAAGGGATTCACCAGGATGCTGTCTGGATTAGAGAGGGTACAGAGGAGATTCACCAGGTTGCTGCCAGGATTAGAGAGTGCGCTGAGGAGATTCACCAGGATGCTGCCTGGATTAGAGAGGGTGCAGAGGAGATTTAATAGGATGTGCCTGGATTAGAGAGGGTGCAGACGAGATTTCCCAGGATGCTGCCTGGATTAGAGAGGATGCAGAGGAGATTTACTAGGATTCTGCCTGGATTAGAGAGGGTGCATAAGAGATTCACCAGGATGCTGATTGAATTGGAGAGGGTGCAGAGGTCATTTACCAGGATGCTGCCTGGATTAGAGAGTGTGCAGAGGAGATTCACCAGGATGCTGCCTGGATAACAGAGGGTGCAGAACAGATTCACCAGGATGCTGTCTGGATTGGACAGGGTGCAGAGGAGATTCACCAGTATGCTGCCCAGATTAGAGAGGACGTAAAGGAGATTTACCAGGATGCTGCCTGGATTGGAGAGGGTGGGGAGTAGATTCACCAGGATGCTGCCCGGATTAGAGAGGGTGCAGAGGGGATTTATCAGGATGCTGCCTGGATTACAGAGGGTGCAAAGGAGATTCACCAGGATGTTGACTGGATTAGAGAGGGTGCAGAGGAGATTTACCAGGATGCTGCTTGGATTAGAGAGTGTGCAGAGGAGATTTACCAGGATGTGCCTGGATTAGAGAGCATGCAGAGGAGATTTACCAGGGTGCTGCTTGGATTAGAGAGTGTGCAGAGGAGATTTACCAGGATGCTACCTGGATTAAAGAGGGTGCAGAGGAGATTTACCAGGATGTGCCTGGATTAGAGAGCATGCAGAGGAGATTTATGAGGATGCTGCCTGGATTATAGAAGGTGCAGAGGAGATTTACCAGGATGTGACTGGATTAGAGAGGGTGCAGACGAGATTTCCCAGGATGCTGCCTGGATTAGAGAGGGTGCAGAGGAGATTTACCAGGATTCTGCCTGCAGTAGAGAGGGTGCATAGCAGATTCACCAGGATGCTGCTTGGATTGGAGAGGGTGCAGAGGTGATTTACCAGGATGCTGCCTGGATTAGAGAGGATGCAGAGGAGATTTACCAGGATGCTGGCTGGATAACAGAGGGTGCAGAGCAGATTCACCAGGATGCTGTCTGGATTAGAGGGTGCAGAGGAGATTAACCAGTATGCTGCCCAGATTAGAGAGGGCGTTAAGGAGATTCACCAGGATGCTGCCTGGATTGGAGAGGGTGGGGAGTAGATTCACCAGGATGATGCTGCCCGGATTAGAGAGGTTGTAGAGGGGATTTATCAGGATGCTGCCTGGATTAGAGAGGGTGCAGAGGAGATTCACCAGGATGTTGACTGGATTAGAGAGGGTGCAGAGGAGATTTACCAGGATGCTGCTTGATTAGAGAGTGTGCAGAGGAGATTTGCCAGTATGTGCCTGGATTATATAGGGTGCAAAGCAGATTCACCAGAATGCTGCCCGGATTAGGGAGCGTGCAGAAGAGATTCACCAGGATGCTGTCCAGATTAGAGAGGGTGCAGAGGAGATTTACCAGGATGCTGCCCGGATTAGAGAGGGTGCAGAGCATATTCACCAGGATGCTGTCTCGATTAGAGAGGGTGCAGAGGAGATTAACTAGTATGCTGCCCAGATTAGAGAGGGCGTTAAGGAGATTCACCAGGATGCTGCCTGGATTAGAGAGGGTGCAGAGGAGATTCACCAGGTTGCTGCCAGGATTAGAGAGGGCGCTGAGGAGATTCACCAGGATGCTGCCTGGATTGGAGAGGGTGGGGAGTGGATTCAGCAGGATGCTGCCCGGAGTAGAGAGGGTGCAGAGGGGATTTATCAGGATGCTGCCTGGATTAGAGAGGGTGCAGAAGAGATTCCCAGGATGTTGAGTGGATTAGAAAGGGTGCAGAGGAGATTAACAAGGATGCTGCCCGGATTAGGGAGTGTGCAGAAGAGATACACCAGGATGTTGCCCACATTAGATAGGGTGCAGAGGAGATTCACCAGGATGCTGCCCGGATTAGAGAGGGTGCAGAGGGGATTTACCAGGATGCTGCCTGGATTAGAGAGGGTGAGGAGGAGATTTACCAGGTTGCTGCCAGGATTAGAGAGTGCGCTGAGGAGATTCACCAGGATGCTGCTTGGATGAGAGAGGGTGCATAGGAGATTCACCAGGATGCTGCCCAGATTAGAGAGGGCGTTAAGGAGATTCACCATGATGCTGCCTGGATTGGAGAGGGTGGGGAGTAGATTCACCAGGATGCTGCCGGATTAGAGAGGTGCAGAGGGGATTTATCAGGATGCTGCCTGGATTAGAGAGGGTGCAGAGGAGATTCACCAGGATGCTGACCACATTAGAGAGGGTGCAGAGGAGATTCACCAGGATGCTGCCCGGATTAGATAGGGTGCAGAAGGGATTTACCAGGATGCTGCCTGGATTAGAGAGGGTGCAGAGGAGATTCACCAGGATGCTGCTTGGATGAGAGAGTGTGCAGAGGAGATTTACCAGGATGCTGCCTGGATTAGAGAGGGTGCATAGGAGATTCACCAGGATGTTGCTTGGATTGGAGAGGGTGCAGAGGAGATTTACAAGGATGCTGCCTGGATTAGAGAGGGTGCAGAGGAGATTTACCAGGATGCTGCCTGGATAACAGAGGGTGCAGAAGAGATTCACCAGGATGCTGCCCAGATTAGAGAGGGTGCAGAGGAGATTCAGCAGGATGCTGCCTGGATTGGAGAGGGTGGTGAGTAGATTCACCAGGATGCTGCCCGGATTAGAGAGGGTGCAGAAGAGATTCACCAGGATGCTGTGTGGATTAGTGAGGGTGCAGAGGAGATTCACCAGGTTGCTGCCAGGATTAGAGAGGGCGCTGAGGAGATTCACCAGGATGCTGCTTGGATGAGAGAGTGTGCAGAGGAGATTTACCAGGATGCTGCCTGGTTTAGAGAGGGTGCAGAGGAGATTTACCAGGATTCTTCCTGAGGGTGCATAGGAGATTCACCAGGATGTTGCTTGGATTGGAGTGGGTGCAGAGGAGATTTACCAGGATGCTTCCTGGATTAGAGAGGGTGCATAGGAGATTCACCAGGATGTTGCTTGGATTGGAGAGGGTGCAGAGGAGATTTACCAGGATGCTGCCTGGATTAGAGAGGGTGCAGAGGAGATTTACCAGGATGCTGACTGGATAACAGAGGGTGCAGAGCAGATTCACCAGGATGCTGTCTGGATTAGAGAGGGTGCAGAGGAGATTCACCAGGATGCTGCCCTGATTAGAGAGGGCGCTAAGGAGATTCACCAGGATGCTGCCCATATTAGGGAGGGTCCAGAAGCGATTCACCAGGATGCTGCCCGGATTAGAGAGGGTGCAGAGGAGATTCACCAGGATGCTGTCTGGATTAGAGAGGGTGCAGAGGAGATTCCCCAGGATGTTGACTGGAGTAGAGAGGGTGCAGAGGAGATTTACCAGGATGCTGCTTGGGTTAGAGAGTATGCAGAGGAGATTTACCGGGATGTGCCTGGATTAGAGAGGGTGCAGAGGAGATTTACCAGGATTCTGCCTGCAGTAGAGAGGGTGCATAGCAGATTCACCAGGATGCTGCTTGGATTGGAGAGGGTGCAGAGGTCATTTACCAGGATGCTGCCTGGATTAGAGAGGATGGAGAGGAGATTTACAAGGATGCTGGCTGGATAAAAGAGGGTGCAGAGCAGATTCACCAGGATGCTGTCTGGATTAGAGGGTGCAGAGGAGATTAACCAGAATGCTGCCCAGATTAGAGAGGGTGTAGAGGGGATTTATCAGGATGCTGCCTGGATTAGAGAGGGTGCAGAGGAGATTCACCAGGATGTTGACTGGATTAGAGAGGGTGCAGAGGAGATTTACCAGGATGCTGCTTGGATTAGAGAGTGTGCAGAGGAGATTTGCCAGGATGTGCCTGGATTAGAGAGCATGCAGAGGAGATTTACCAGGGTGCTGCTTGGATTAGAGAGTGTGCAGAGGAGATTTACCAGGATGCTACCTGGATTAAAGAGGGTGCAGAGGAGATTTACCGGAATGTGCCTGGATTAGAGAGGGTGCAGAGCAGATTCACCAGGATGCTGCCCGGATTAGGGAGTGTGCAGAAGAGATTCACCAGGATGCTGCCCAGATTAGAGGGGGTGCAGAGGAGAATCACCAGGATGCTGCCTGGATTGGAGAGGTTCGGGAGTAGATTCACCAGGATGCTGCCTGGATTAGAGAGGTTGCAGAAGGGATTCACCAGGATGCTGTCTGGATTAGAGAGGGTACAGAGGAGATTCACCAGGTTGCTGCCAGGATTAGAGAGTGCGCTGAGGAGATTCACCAGGATGCTGCCTGGATTAGAGAGGGTGCAGAGGAGATTTAATAGGATGTGCCTGGATTAGAGAGGGTGCAGACGAGATTTCCCAGGATGCTGCCTGGATTAGAGAGGATGCAGAGGAGATTTACTAGGATTCTGCCTGGATTAGAGAGGGTGCATAGGAGATTCACCAGGATGCTGATTGAATTGGAGAGGGTGCAGAGGTCATTTACCAGGATGCTGCCTGGATTAGAGAGTGTGCAGAGGAGATTCACCAGGATGCTGCCTGGATAACAGAGGGTGCAGAACAGATTCACCAGGATGCTGTCTGGATTGGAGAGGGTGCAGAGGAGATTCACCAGTATGCTGCCCAGATTAGAGAGGACGTAAAGGAGATTTACCAGGATGCTGCCTGGATTGGAGAGGGTGGGGAGTAGATTCACCAGGATGCTGCCCGGATTAGAGAGGGTGCAGAGGGGATTTATCAGGATGCTGCCTGGATTACAGAGGGTGCAAAGGAGATTCACCAGGATGTTGACTGGATTAGAGAGGGTGCAGAGGAGATTTACCAGGATGCTGCTTGGATTAGAGAGTGTGCAGTGGAGATTTACCAGGATGTGCCTGGATTAGAGAGCATGCAGAGGAGATTTACCAGGGTGCTGCTTGGATTAGAGAGTGTGCAGAGGAGATTTACCAGGATGCTACCTGGATTAAAGAGGGTGCAGAGGAGATTTACCAGGATGTGCCTGGATTAGAGAGCATGCAGAGGAGATTTATGAGGATGCTGCCTGGATTATAGAAGGTGCAGAGGAGATTTACCAGGATGTGACTGGATTAGAGAGGGTGCAGACGAGATTTCCCAGGATGCTGCCTGGATTAGAGAGGGTGCAGAGGAGATTTACCAGGATTCTGCCTGCAGTAGAGAGGGTGCATAGCAGATTCACCAGGATGCTGCTTGGATTGGAGAGGGTGCAGAGGTCATTTACCAGGATGCTGCCTGGATTAGAGAGGATGCAGAGGAGATTTACCAGGATGCTGGCTGGATAACAGAGGGTGCAGAGCAGATTCACCAGGATGCTGTCTGGATTAGAGGGTGCAGAGGAGATTAACCAGTATGCTGCCCAGATTAGAGAGGGCGTTAAGGAGATTCACCAGGATGCTGCCTGGATTGGAGAGGGTGGGGAGTAGATTCACCAGGATGCTGCCCGGATTAGAGAGGTTGTAGAGGGGATTTATCAGGATGCTGCCTGGATTAGAGAGGGTGCAGAGGAGATTCACCAGGATGTTGACTGGATTAGAGAGGGTGCAGAGGAGATTTACCAGGATGCTGCTTGGATTAGAGAGTGTGCAGAGGAGATTTGCCAGTATGTGCCTGGATTATATAGGGTGCAAAGCAGATTCACCAGAATGCTGCCCGGATTAGGGAGCGTGCAGAAGAGATTCACCAGGATGCTGTCCAGATTAGAGAGGGTGCAGAGGAGATTTACCAGGATGCTGCCCGGATTAGAGAGGGTGCAGAGCATATTCACCAGGATGCTGTCTCGATTAGAGAGGGTGCAGAGGAGATTAACTAGTATGCTGCCCAGATTAGAGAGGGCGTTAAGGAGATTCACCAGGATGCTGCCTGGATTAGAGAGGGTGCAGAGGAGATTCACCAGGTTGCTGCCAGGATTAGAGAGGGCGCTGAGGAGATTCACCAGGATGCTGCCTGGATTGGAGAGGGTGGGGAGTGGATTCAGCAGGATGCTGCCCGGAGTAGAGAGGGTGCAGAGGGGATTTATCAGGATGCTGCCTGGATTAGAGAGGGTGCAGAGGAGATTCACCAGGATGTTCACTGGATTAGAAAGGGTGCAGAGGAGATTAACAAGGATGCTGCCCGGATTAGGGAGTGTGCAGAAGAGATACACCAGGATGTTGCCCACATTAGATAGGGTGCAGAGGAGATTCACCAGGATGCTGCCCGGATTAGAGAGGGTGCAGAGGGGATTTACCAGGATGCTGCCTGGATTAGAGAGGGTGAGGAGGAGATTTACCAGGTTGCTGCCAGGATTAGAGAGTGCGCTGAGGAGATTCACCAGGATGCTGCTTGGATGAGAGAGGGTGCATAGGAGATTCACCAGGATGCTGCCCAGATTAGAGAGGGCGTTAAGGAGATTCACCATGATGCTGCCTGGATTGGAGAGGGTGGGGAGTAGATTCACCAGGATGCTGCCCGGATTAGAGAGGGTGCAGAGGGGATTTATCAGGATGCTGCCTGGATTAGAGAGGGTGCAGAGGAGATTCACCAGGATGTTGACTGGATTAGAGAGGGTGCAGAGAAGATTCACCAGGATGCTGCCCGGATTAGGGAGTGTGCAGAAGAGATTCCCCAGGATGCTGACCACATTAGAGAGGGTGCAGAGGAGATTCACCAGGATGCTGCCCGGATTAGATAGGGTGCAGAAGGGATTTACCAGGATGCTGCCTGGATTAGAGAGGGTGCAGAGGAGATTCACCAGGATGCTGCTTGGATGAGAGAGTGTGCAGAGGAGATTTACCAGGATGCTGCCTGGATTAGAGAGGGTGCATAGGAGATTCACCAGGATGTTGCTTGGATTGGAGAGGGTGCAGAGGAGATTTACAAGGATGCTGCCTGGATTAGAGAGGGTGCAGAGGAGATTTACCAGGATGCTGCCTGGATAACAGAGGGTGCAGAAGAGATTCACCAGGATGCTGCCCAGATTAGAGAGGGTGCAGAGGAGATTCAGCAGGATGCTGCCTGGATTGGAGAGGGTGGTGAGTAGATTCACCAGGATGCTGCCCGGATTAGAGAGGGTGCAGAAGAGATTTACCAGGATATTTCCTGGATTAGAGAGGGTGCATAGGAGATTCACCAGGATGTTGCTTGGATTGGAGGGGGTGCAGAGGAGATTCACCAGGATGCTGTGTGGATTAGTGAGGGTGCAGAGGAGATTCACCAGGTTGCTGCCAGGATTAGAGAGGGCGCTGAGGAGATTCACCAGGATGCTGCTTGGATGAGAGAGTGTGCAGAGGAGATTTACCAGGATGCTGCCTGGGTTAGAGAGGGTGCAGAGGAGATTTACCAGGATGCTGCCTGGATTAGAGAGGGTGCAGAGGAGATTTACCAGGATACTTCCTGGATTAGAGAGGGTGCATCGGAGATTCACCAGGATGTTGCTTGGATTGGAGAGGGTGCAGAGGAGATTTACCAGGATGCTGCCTGGATTAGAGAGGGTGCAGAGGAGATTTACCAGGATGCTGACTGGATAACAGAGGGTGCAGTGCAGATTCACCAGGATGCTGTCTGGATTAGAGAGGGTGCAGAGGAGATTCACCAGGATGCTGCCCTGATTAGAGAGGGCGCTAAGGAGATTCACCAGGATGCTGCCCATATTAGGGAGGGTCCAGAAGCGATTCACCAGGATGCTGCCCGGATTAGAGAGGGTGCAGAGGAGATTCACCAGGATGCTGCCTGGATTAGAGAGGGTGCAGAGGAGATTCCCCAGGATGTTGACTGGATTAGAGAGGGTGCAGAGGAGATTTACCAGGATGCTGCTTGGGTTAGAGAGTGTGCAGAGGAGATTTACCGGGATGTGCCTGGATTAGAGAGGGTGCAGAGGAGATTTACCAGGATTCTGCCTGCAGTAGAGAGGGTGCATAGCAGATTCACCAGGATGCTGCTTGGATTGGAGAGGGTGCAGAGGTCATTTACCAGGATGCTGCCTGGATTAGAGAGGATGCAGAGGAGATTTACAAGGATGCTGGCTGGATAAAAAAGGGTGCAGAGCAGATTCACCAGAATGCTGTCTGGATTAGAGGGTGCAGAGGAGAATAACCAGTATGCTGCCCAGATTAGAGAGGGCGTTAAGGAGATTCACCAGGATGCTGCCTGGATTGGAGAGGGTGGGGAGTAGATTCACCAGGATGCTGCCCGGATTAGAGAGGTTGTAGAGGGGATTTATCAGGATGCTGCCTGGATTAGAGAGGGTGCAGAGGAGATTCACCAGGATGTTGACTGGATTAGAGAGGGTGCAGAGGAGATTTACCAGGATGCTGCTTGGATTAGAGAGTGTGCAGAGGAGATTTGCCAGTATGTGCCTGGATTATATAGGGTGCAAAGCAGATTCACCAGAATGCTGCCCGGATTAGGGAGCGTGCAGAAGAGATTCACCAGGATGCTGTCCAGATTAGAGAGGGTGCAGAGGAGATTTACCAGGATGCTGCCCGGATTAGAGAGGGTGCAGAGCATATTCACCAGGATGCTGTCTCGATTAGAGAGGGTGCAGAGGAGATTAACTAGTATGCTGCCCAGATTAGAGAGGGCGTTAAGGAGATTCACCAGGATGCTGCCTGGATTAGAGAGGGTGCAGAGGAGATTCACCAGGTTGCTGCCAGGATTAGAGAGGGCGCTGAGGAGATTCACCAGGATGCTGCCTGGATTGGAGAGGGTGGGGAGTGGATTCAGCAGGATGCTGCCCGGAGTAGAGAGGGTGCAGAGGGGATTTATCAGGATGCTGCCTGGATTAGAGAGGGTGCAGAAGAGATTCCCAGGATGTTGAGTGGATTAGAAAGGGTGCAGAGGAGATTAACAAGGATGCTGCCCGGATTAGGGAGTGTGCAGAAGAGATACACCAGGATGTTGCCCACATTAGATAGGGTGCAGAGGAGATTCACCAGGATGCTGCCCGGATTAGAGAGGGTGCAGAGGGGATTTACCAGGATGCTGCCTGGATTAGAGAGGGTGAGGAGGAGATTTACCAGGTTGCTGCCAGGATTAGAGAGTGCGCTGAGGAGATTCACCAGGATGCTGCTTGGATGAGAGAGGGTGCATAGGAGATTCACCAGGATGCTGCCCAGATTAGAGAGGGCGTTAAGGAGATTCACCATGATGCTGCCTGGATTGGAGAGGGTGGGGAGTAGATTCACCAGGATGCTGCCCGGATTAGAGAGGGTGCAGAGGGGATTTATCAGGATGCTGCCTGGATTAGAGAGGGTGCAGAGGAGATTCACCAGGATGCTGACCACATTAGAGAGGGTGCAGAGGAGATTCACCAGGATGCTGCCCGGATTAGATAGGGTGCAGAAGGGATTTACCAGGATGCTGCCTGGATTAGAGAGGGTGCAGAGGAGATTCACCAGGATGCTGCTTGGATGAGAGAGTGTGCAGAGGAGATTTACCAGGATGCTGCCTGGATTAGAGAGGGTGCATAGGAGATTCACCAGGATGTTGCTTGGATTGGAGAGGGTGCAGAGGAGATTTACAAGGATGCTGCCTGGATTAGAGAGGGTGCAGAGGAGATTTACCAGGATGCTGCCTGGATAACAGAGGGTGCAGAAGAGATTCACCAGGATGCTGCCCAGATTAGAGAGGGTGCAGAGGAGATTCAGCAGGATGCTGCCTGGATTGGAGAGGGTGGTGAGTAGATTCACCAGGATGCTGCCCGGATTAGAGAGGGTGCAGAAGAGATTCACCAGGATGCTGTGTGGATTAGTGAGGGTGCAGAGGAGATTCACCAGGTTGCTGCCAGGATTAGAGAGGGCGCTGAGGAGATTCACCAGGATGCTGCTTGGATGAGAGAGTGTGCAGAGGAGATTTACCAGGATGCTGCCTGGTTTAGAGAGGGTGCAGAGGAGATTTACCAGGATTCTTCCTGAGGGTGCATAGGAGATTCACCAGGATGTTGCTTGGATTGGAGTGGGTGCAGAGGAGATTTACCAGGATGCTTCCTGGATTAGAGAGGGTGCATAGGAGATTCACCAGGATGTTGCTTGGATTGGAGAGGGTGCAGAGGAGATTTACCAGGATGCTGCCTGGATTAGAGAGGGTGCAGAGGAGATTTACCAGGATGCTGACTGGATAACAGAGGGTGCAGAGCAGATTCACCAGGATGCTGTCTGGATTAGAGAGGGTGCAGAGGAGATTCACCAGGATGCTGCCCTGATTAGAGAGGGCGCTAAGGAGATTCACCAGGATGCTGCCCATATTAGGGAGGGTCCAGAAGCGATTCACCAGGATGCTGCCCGGATTAGAGAGGGTGCAGAGGAGATTCACCAGGATGCTGTCTGGATTAGAGAGGGTGCAGAGGAGATTCCCCAGGATGTTGACTGGAGTAGAGAGGGTGCAGAGGAGATTTACCAGGATGCTGCTTGGGTTAGAGAGTATGCAGAGGAGATTTACCGGGATGTGCCTGGATTAGAGAGGGTGCAGAGGAGATTTACCAGGATTCTGCCTGCAGTAGAGAGGGTGCATAGCAGATTCACCAGGATGCTGCTTGGATTGGAGAGGGTGCAGAGGTCATTTACCAGGATGCTGCCTGGATTAGAGAGGATGGAGAGGAGATTTACAAGGATGCTGGCTGGATAAAAGAGGGTGCAGAGCAGATTCACCAGGATGCTGTCTGGATTAGAGGGTGCAGAGGAGATTAACCAGAATGCTGCCCAGATTAGAGAGGGTGTAGAGGGGATTTATCAGGATGCTGCCTGGATTAGAGAGGGTGCAGAGGAGATTCACCAGGATGTTGACTGGATTAGAGAGGGTGCAGAGGAGATTTACCAGGATGCTGCTTGGATTAGAGAGTGTGCAGAGGAGATTTGCCAGGATGTGCCTGGATTAGAGAGCATGCAGAGGAGATTTACCAGGGTGCTGCTTGGATTAGAGAGTGTGCAGAGGAGATTTACCAGGATGCTACCTGGATTAAAGAGGGTGCAGAGGAGATTTACCGGAATGTGCCTGGATTAGAGAGGGTGCAGAGCAGATTCACCAGGATGCTGCCCGGATTAGGGAGTGTGCAGAAGAGATTCACCAGGATGCTGCCCAGATTAGAGGGGGTGCAGAGGAGAATCACCAGGATGCTGCCTGGATTGGAGAGGTTCGGGAGTAGATTCACCAGGATGCTGCCTGGATTAGAGAGGTTGCAGAAGGGATTCACCAGGATGCTGTCTGGATTAGAGAGGGTACAGAGGAGATTCACCAGGTTGCTGCCAGGATTAGAGAGTGCGCTGAGGAGATTCACCAGGATGCTGCCTGGATTAGAGAGGGTGCAGAGGAGATTTAATAGGATGTGCCTGGATTAGAGAGGGTGCAGACGAGATTTCCCAGGATGCTGCCTGGATTAGAGAGGATGCAGAGGAGATTTACTAGGATTCTGCCTGGATTAGAGAGGGTGCATAGGAGATTCACCAGGATGCTGATTGAATTGGAGAGGGTGCAGAGGTCATTTACCAGGATGCTGCCTGGATTAGAGAGTGTGCAGAGGAGATTCACCAGGATGCTGCCTGGATAACAGAGGGTGCAGAACAGATTCACCAGGATGCTGTCTGGATTGGAGAGGGTGCAGAGGAGATTCACCAGTATGCTGCCCAGATTAGAGAGGACGTAAAGGAGATTTACCAGGATGCTGCCTGGATTGGAGAGGGTGGGGAGTAGATTCACCAGGATGCTGCCCGGATTAGAGAGGGTGCAGAGGGGATTTATCAGGATGCTGCCTGGATTACAGAGGGTGCAAAGGAGATTCACCAGGATGTTGACTGGATTAGAGAGGGTGCAGAGGAGATTTACCAGGATGCTGCTTGGATTAGAGAGTGTGCAGTGGAGATTTACCAGGATGTGCCTGGATTAGAGAGCATGCAGAGGAGATTTACCAGGGTGCTGCTTGGATTAGAGAGTGTGCAGAGGAGATTTACCAGGATGCTACCTGGATTAAAGAGGGTGCAGAGGAGATTTACCAGGATGTGCCTGGATTAGAGAGCATGCAGAGGAGATTTATGAGGATGCTGCCTGGATTATAGAAGGTGCAGAGGAGATTTACCAGGATGTGACTGGATTAGAGAGGGTGCAGACGAGATTTCCCAGGATGCTGCCTGGATTAGAGAGGGTGCAGAGGAGATTTACCAGGATTCTGCCTGCAGTAGAGAGGGTGCATAGCAGATTCACCAGGATGCTGCTTGGATTGGAGAGGGTGCAGAGGTCATTTACCAGGATGCTGCCTGGATTAGAGAGGATGCAGAGGAGATTTACCAGGATGCTGGCTGGATAACAGAGGGTGCAGAGCAGATTCACCAGGATGCTGTCTGGATTAGAGGGTGCAGAGGAGATTAACCAGTATGCTGCCCAGATTAGAGAGGGCGTTAAGGAGATTCACCAGGATGCTGCCTGGATTGGAGAGGGTGGGGAGTAGATTCACCAGGATGCTGCCCGGATTAGAGAGGTTGTAGAGGGGATTTATCAGGATGCTGCCTGGATTAGAGAGGGTGCAGAGGAGATTCACCAGGATGTTGACTGGATTAGAGAGGGTGCAGAGGAGATTTACCAGGATGCTGCTTGGATTAGAGAGTGTGCAGAGGAGATTTGCCAGTATGTGCCTGGATTATATAGGGTGCAAAGCAGATTCACCAGAATGCTGCCCGGATTAGGGAGCGTGCAGAAGAGATTCACCAGGATGCTGTCCAGATTAGAGAGGGTGCAGAGGAGATTTACCAGGATGCTGCCCGGATTAGAGAGGGTGCAGAGCATATTCACCAGGATGCTGTCTCGATTAGAGAGGGTGCAGAGGAGATTAACTAGTATGCTGCCCAGATTAGAGAGGGCGTTAAGGAGATTCACCAGGATGCTGCCTGGATTAGAGAGGGTGCAGAGGAGATTCACCAGGTTGCTGCCAGGATTAGAGAGGGCGCTGAGGAGATTCACCAGGATGCTGCCTGGATTGGAGAGGGTGGGGAGTGGATTCAGCAGGATGCTGCCCGGAGTAGAGAGGGTGCAGAGGGGATTTATCAGGATGCTGCCTGGATTAGAGAGGGTGCAGAGGAGATTCACCAGGATGTTCACTGGATTAGAAAGGGTGCAGAGGAGATTAACAAGGATGCTGCCCGGATTAGGGAGTGTGCAGAAGAGATACACCAGGATGTTGCCCACATTAGATAGGGTGCAGAGGAGATTCACCAGGATGCTGCCCGGATTAGAGAGGGTGCAGAGGGGATTTACCAGGATGCTGCCTGGATTAGAGAGGGTGAGGAGGAGATTTACCAGGTTGCTGCCAGGATTAGAGAGTGCGCTGAGGAGATTCACCAGGATGCTGCTTGGATGAGAGAGGGTGCATAGGAGATTCACCAGGATGCTGCCCAGATTAGAGAGGGCGTTAAGGAGATTCACCATGATGCTGCCTGGATTGGAGAGGGTGGGGAGTAGATTCACCAGGATGCTGCCCGGATTAGAGAGGGTGCAGAGGGGATTTATCAGGATGCTGCCTGGATTAGAGAGGGTGCAGAGGAGATTCACCAGGATGTTGACTGGATTAGAGAGGGTGCAGAGAAGATTCACCAGGATGCTGCCCGGATTAGGGAGTGTGCAGAAGAGATTCCCCAGGATGCTGACCACATTAGAGAGGGTGCAGAGGAGATTCACCAGGATGCTGCCCGGATTAGATAGGGTGCAGAAGGGATTTACCAGGATGCTGCCTGGATTAGAGAGGGTGCAGAGGAGATTCACCAGGATGCTGCTTGGATGAGAGAGTGTGCAGAGGAGATTTACCAGGATGCTGCCTGGATTAGAGAGGGTGCATAGGAGATTCACCAGGATGTTGCTTGGATTGGAGAGGGTGCAGAGGAGATTTACAAGGATGCTGCCTGGATTAGAGAGGGTGCAGAGGAGATTTACCAGGATGCTGCCTGGATAACAGAGGGTGCAGAAGAGATTCACCAGGATGCTGCCCAGATTAGAGAGGGTGCAGAGGAGATTCAGCAGGATGCTGCCTGGATTGGAGAGGGTGGTGAGTAGATTCACCAGGATGCTGCCCGGATTAGAGAGGGTGCAGAAGAGATTTACCAGGATATTTCCTGGATTAGAGAGGGTGCATAGGAGATTCACCAGGATGTTGCTTGGATTGGAGGGGGTGCAGAGGAGATTCACCAGGATGCTGTGTGGATTAGTGAGGGTGCAGAGGAGATTCACCAGGTTGCTGCCAGGATTAGAGAGGGCGCTGAGGAGATTCACCAGGATGCTGCTTGGATGAGAGAGTGTGCAGAGGAGATTTACCAGGATGCTGCCTGGGTTAGAGAGGGTGCAGAGGAGATTTACCAGGATGCTGCCTGGATTAGAGAGGGTGCAGAGGAGATTTACCAGGATACTTCCTGGATTAGAGAGGGTGCATCGGAGATTCACCAGGATGTTGCTTGGATTGGAGAGGGTGCAGAGGAGATTTACCAGGATGCTGCCTGGATTAGAGAGGGTGCAGAGGAGATTTACCAGGATGCTGACTGGATAACAGAGGGTGCAGTGCAGATTCACCAGGATGCTGTCTGGATTAGAGAGGGTGCAGAGGAGATTCACCAGGATGCTGCCCTGATTAGAGAGGGCGCTAAGGAGATTCACCAGGATGCTGCCCATATTAGGGAGGGTCCAGAAGCGATTCACCAGGATGCTGCCCGGATTAGAGAGGGTGCAGAGGAGATTCACCAGGATGCTGCCTGGATTAGAGAGGGTGCAGAGGAGATTCCCCAGGATGTTGACTGGATTAGAGAGGGTGCAGAGGAGATTTACCAGGATGCTGCTTGGGTTAGAGAGTGTGCAGAGGAGATTTACCGGGATGTGCCTGGATTAGAGAGGGTGCAGAGGAGATTTACCAGGATTCTGCCTGCAGTAGAGAGGGTGCATAGCAGATTCACCAGGATGCTGCTTGGATTGGAGAGGGTGCAGAGGTCATTTACCAGGATGCTGCCTGGATTAGAGAGGATGCAGAGGAGATTTACAAGGATGCTGGCTGGATAAAAAAGGGTGCAGAGCAGATTCACCAGAATGCTGTCTGGATTAGAGGGTGCAGAGGAGAATAACCAGTATGCTGCCCAGATTAGAGAGGGCGTTAAGGAGATTCACCAGGATGCTGCCTGGATTGGAGAGGGTGGGGAGTAGATTCACCAGGATGCTGCCCGGATTGGAGAGGGTGTAGAGGGGATTTATCAGGATGCTGCCTGGATTAGAGAGGGTGCAGAGGAGATTCACCAGGATGTTGACTGGATTAGAGAGGGTGCAGAGGAGATTTACCAGGATGCTGCTTGGATTAGAGAGTGTGCAGAGGAGATTTGCCAGGATGTGCCTGGATTATAGAGGGTGCAGAGCAGATTCACCAGGATGCTGCCCGGATTAGGGAGCGTGCAGAAGAGATTCACCAGGATGCTGTCCAGATTAGAGAGGGTGCAGAGGAGATTTACCAGGATGCTGCCCGGATTAGAGAGGGTGCAGAGCATATTCACCAGGATGCTGTCTCGATTAGAGAGGGTGCAGAGGAGATTCACTAGTATGCTGCCCAGATTAGAGAGGGCGTTAAGGAGATTCACCAGGATGCTGCCTGGATTAGAGAGGGTGCAGAGGAGATTCACCAGGTTCCTGCCAGGATTAGAGAGGGCGCTGAGGAGATTCACCAGGATGCTGCCTGAATTGGAGAGGGTGGGGAGTAGATTCAGCAGGATGCTGCCTGGATTAGAGAGGGTGCAGAGGAGATTCACCAGGATGTTGACTGGATTAGAGAGGGTGCAGAGGAGATTAACAAGGATGCTGCCCGGATTAGGGAGTGTGCAGAAGAGATACACAAGGATGCTGCCCACATTAGATAGGGTGCAGAGGAGATTCACCAGGATGCTGCCCGGATTAGAGAGGGTGCAGAGGGGATTTACCAGGATGCTGCCTTGATTAGAGAGGGTGAGGAGGAGATTCACCAGGTTGCTGCCAGGATTAGAGAGTGCGCTGAGGAGATTCACCAGGATGCTGCTTGGATGCGAGAGGGTGCATAGGAGATTCACCAGGATGTTGCTTGGATTGGTGTGGGTGCAGAGGAGATTTACCACAATGCTGCCTGGATTAGAGAGGGTGCAGAGGAGATTTACCAGGATGCTGCCTGGATAACAGAGGGTGCAGAGCAGATTCACCAGGATGCTGTCTGGATTAGTGAGGGTGCAGAGGAGATACACCAGGATGCTGCCCAGATGAGGGAGGGTGCAGAAGCGATTCACCAGGATGCTGCCCGGATTAGAGAGGGTGCAGAGGATATTCACCAGGATGCTGCCCGGATTTGAGAGGGTGAAGAGGGGATTTACCAGGATCCTGCCTGGATTAGAGAGGGTGCAGAGCAGATTCACCAGGATGCTGCCCGGATTAGGGAGTGTGCAGAAGAGATTCACCAGGATGCTGCCCAGATTAGAGAGTGTGCAGAGGAGATTTACCAGGATGCTGCCCGGATTAGAGAGGGTGCAGAGCATATTCACCAGGATGCTGCACGGATTTGAAAGGGTGCAGAGGGGATTTACCAGGATCCTGCCTGGATTAGAGAGGGTGCAGAGCAGATTCACCAGGATGCTGCCCGGATTAGGGAGTGTGCAGAAGAGATTCACCAGGATGCTGCCCAGATTAGAGAGGTTGCAGAGGAGATTTACCAGGATGCTGCCCGGATTAGAGAGGGTGCAGAGCATATTCACCAGGATGCTGTCTGGATTAGAGAGGGTGCAGAGGAGATTCACCAGTATGCTGCCCAGATTAGAGAGGGCGTTAAGGAGATTCACCATGATGCTGCCTGGATTGGAGAGGGTGGGGAGTAGATTCACCAGGATGTTGCCCGGATTAGAGAGGGTGCAGAGGGGATTTATAAGGATGCTGCCTGGATTAGAGAGGGTGCAGAGGAGATTCACCAGGATGTTGACTGGATTAGAGAGGGTGCAGAGAAGATTCACCAGGATGCGGCGCGGATTAGAGAAGGTGCAGAAGGGATTTACCAGGATGCTGCCTGGATTAGAGAGGGTGCAGAGGAGATTCACAGGATGCTGCTTGGATGAGAGAGTGTGCAGAGGAGATTTACCAGGATGCTGCCTTGATTAGAGAGGGTGCAGAGGAGATTTACCAGGATACTTGCTGGATTAGAGAGGGTGCATAGGAGATTCACCAGGATGTTGCTTGGAATGGAGAGGGTGCAGAGGAGATTTACAAGGATGCTGCCTGGATCAGAGAGGGTGCAGAGGAGATTTACCAGGATGCTGCCTGGATAACAGAGGGCGCAGTACAGATTCAGCAGGATGCTGTCTGGATTAGAGAGGGTGCAGAGGAGATTCACCAGGATGCTGCCCTGATTAGAGAGGGCGCAAAGGAGATTCACCAGGATGCTGCCCATATTAGGGAGGGTCCAGAAGCGATTCACCAGGATGCTGCCCGGATTAGAGAGGGTGCAGAGGAGATTCACCAGGATGCTGCCTGGATTAGAGAGGGTGCAGAGGAGATTCCCCAGGATGTTGACTGGATTAGAGAGGGTGCAGAGGAGATTTACCAGGATGCTGCTTGGATTAGAGAGTGTGCAGAGGAGATTTACCGGGATGTGTCTGGATTAGAGAGGGTGCAGAGCAGATTCACCAGGATGCTGCACGGATTAGGGAGTGTGCAGAAGAGATTCACCAGGATGCTGCCCAGATTAGAGAGGGTGCAGAGGAGATTCAGCAGGATGCTGCCTGGATTGGAGAGCGTGGGGAGTAGATTCACCAGGATGCTGCCCGGATTAGAGAGGGTGCAGAAGAGATTCACCAGCATGCTGCCCATATTAGGGAGGGTCCAGAAGCGATTCACCAGGATGCTGCCCGGATTAGAGAGGGTGCAGAGGAGATTCACCAGGATGCTGCCTGGATTAGAGAGGGTGCAGAGGAGATTCCCCAGGATGTTGACTGGATTAGAGAGGGTGCAGAGGCGATTTACCAGGATGCTGCTTGGGTTAGTGAGTGTGCAGAGGAGATTTACAGGAATGTGCCTGGATTAGAGAGGGAGCAGAGCAGATTCACCAGGATGCTGCCCGGAGTAGGGAGTGTGCAGAAGAGATTCACCAGGATGCTGCCCAGATTAGAGGGGGTGCAGAGGAGATTCACCAGGATGCTGCCTGGATTGGAGAGGGTGGGGAGTAGATTCACCAGGATGCTGCCCGGATTAGAGAGGGTGCAGAAGAGATTCACCAGGATGCCGTCTGGATTAAAGAGGGTGCAGAGGAGATTCACCAGGTTGCTGCCAGGATTTGTGATGGCGCTGAGGAGATTCACCAGGATGCTGCCCGGATTAGAGAGGGTGCAGAGGGGATTTACCAGGATGCTGCCTGGATTAGAGAGGGTGCAGAGGAGATTCACCAGGATGCTGCTTGGATGAGTGAGTGTGCAGAGGAGATTTACCAGGATGCTGCCTGGGTTAGAGAGGGTGCAGAGGAGATTTACCAGGATTCTTCCTGAGGGTGCATAGGAGATTCATCAGGATGTTGCTTGGATTGGAGTGGGTGCAGAGGAGATTTACCAGGATGCTGCCTGGATTAGAGAGGGTGCAGAGGAGATTTACCAGGATACTTCCTGGATTAGAGAGGGTGCATAGGAGATTCACCAGGATGTTCCTTGGATTGGAGAGGTTGCAGAGGAGATTTACTAGGATGCTGCCTGGATTAGAGAGGGTGCAGAGGAGCTTTACCAGGATGCTGACTGGATAACAGAGGGTGCAGAGCAGATTCACCAGGATGCTGTCTGGATTAGAGAGGGTGCAGAGGAGATTCACCAGGATGCTGCTCTGATTAGAGAGGGCGCTAAGGAGATTCACCAGGATGCTGCCCATATTAGGGAGGGTCCAGAAGCGATTCACCAGGATGCTGCCCGGATTAGAGAGGGTGCAGAGGAGATTTACCAGGATGCTGCCTGGATTAGAGAGGGTGCAGAGGAGATTTACCAGGATGCTGCTTGGGTTAGAGAGTGTGGAGAGGAGATTTACCGGGATGTGCCTGGATTAGAGAGGGTGCAGAGGAGATTTACCAGGATTCTTCCTGAGGGTGCATAGGAGATTCACCAGGATGTTGCTTGGATGGAGTGGGTGCAGAGGAGATTTACCAGGATGCTGCCCGAATTGAGAGGGTGCAGAGGGGATTTACCAGGATCCTGCCTGGATTAGAGAGGGTGTAGAGCAGATTTACCAGGATGCTACCCAGATTAGAGAGGGTGGAGAGGAGATTCAGCAGGATGTGGCCTGGATTAGAGAGGGTGCTGAAGAGACTTACTAGGATGCTGTCTGGATTAGAGAGGGTGCAGTGGAGATTTACCAGGATTCTGCCTGGATTAGAGAGGGTGGTCAGGAGATTTACCAGGATGCTACCTGGATTAGAGAGGGTGGTGAGGAGGTTTACCTGGAAGCTGCCTGGATTAGAGAGGGTCGTGAGGAGATTTACCAGGATGCTGCCTGGATTAGAGGGGGTGCAGAGGAGATTCATCAGGATGCTGCCTGGATTAGAGAGACTGCAGAGGAGATTCACCAGGATGATGCCTGGATTAGAGAGGATGCAGTGGAGATTTACCAGGATGCTTCCTGGATTAGAGAGGGTGCAGATGATATTCACCAGGATGCCGCCCGGATTGGAGAGGGCACTGAGGTGATTCACCAGGTAGCTGCCTAGATTGGAGAGGGTGCAGAGGAGATTTACCAGGATACTGCCTGGATTAGAGAGGGTGCAGAGCAGATTCACCAGGATGCTGCCTGGATTAGAGAGGGTGCAGAGGAGATTCACCAGGATGCTGCCCGGATTAAAGAGGGTGCAGAGGAGATTCAACAGGATGCTGACTGGATTAGCGAGGGTGCAGAGGAAATTCACCAGGATGCTGCCTGGATTAGAGAGGGTGGTGAGGAGATTTACTAGGATGCTGTCTGGATTAGAGAAGGTGCAGAGGAGATTCACCAGGATTTTGCCTGGATTAGAGAGGGTGGTGAGGAGAGTTACCAGGATGCTGCCTGGATTAGAGAGGGTGCAGAGGAGATTCACCAGGATGCTGCCTGGATTAGATAGGGTGTAGAGAAGATTCACCAGGATGCTGCCCGGATTGGAGGGGGCACTGCGGAGATTCACCAGGTAGCTGCCTTGATTGGAGAGGGTGGAGATGAGATTTACCAGGATGCTGCCTGGATTAGAGAGGGTGCAGAGCAGACTCAACAGGATGCTGCCTGGATTAGAGAGGGTGCAGAGGAGATGCACCTGGATGCTGACTGGATTAGAGAGGGTGCAGAAGAGATTCTCCAGAATGCTGCCTGGATTAGAGAGGGTCGTGAGGAGATTCACCAGGATGCTGCCTGGATTAGAGAGGGTGCAGAGGAGATTCACCAGGATGCTGCCCATATTAGGGAGGGTCCAGAAGCGATTCACCAGGATGCTGCCCGGATTAGAGAGGGTGCAGAGGAGATTTACCAGGATGCTGCCTGGATTAGAGAGGGTGCAGAGGAGATTTACCAGGATGCTGCCTGGATTAGAGAGGATGCAGAGGAGATTTACAAGGATGCTGGCTGGATAAAAAAGGGTGCAGAGCAGATTCACCAGAATGCTGTCTGGATTAGAGGGTGCAGAGGAGAATAACCAGTATGCTGCCCAGATTAGAGAGGGCGTTAAGGAGATTCACCAGGATGCTGCCTGGATTGGAGAGGGTGGGGAGTAGATTCACCAGGATGCTGCCCGGATTGGAGAGGGTGTAGAGGGGATTTATCAGGATGCTGCCTGGATTAGAGAGGGTGCAGAGGAGATTCACCAGGATGTTGACTGGATTAGAGAGGGTGCAGAGGAGATTTACCAGGATGCTGCTTGGATTAGAGAGTGTGCAGAGGAGATTTGCCAGGATGTGCCTGGATTATAGAGGGTGCAGAGCAGATTCACCAGGATGCTGCCCGGATTAGGGAGCGTGCAGAAGAGATTCACCAGGATGCTGTCCAGATTAGAGAGGGTGCAGAGGAGATTTACCAGGATGCTGCCCGGATTAGAGAGGGTGCAGAGCATATTCACCAGGATGCTGTCTCGATTAGAGAGGGTGCAGAGGAGATTCACTAGTATGCTGCCCAGATTAGAGAGGGCGTTAAGGAGATTCACCAGGATGCTGCCTGGATTAGAGAGGGTGCAGAGGAGATTCACCAGGTTCCTGCCAGGATTAGAGAGGGCGCTGAGGAGATTCACCAGGATGCTGCCTGAATTGGAGAGGGTGGGGAGTAGATTCAGCAGGATGCTGCCTGGATTAGAGAGGGTGCAGAGGAGATTCACCAGGATGTTGACTGGATTAGAGAGGGTGCAGAGGAGATTAACAAGGATGCTGCCCGGATTAGGGAGTGTGCAGAAGAGATACACAAGGATGCTGCCCACATTAGATAGGGTGCAGAGGAGATTCACCAGGATGCTGCCCGGATTAGAGAGGGTGCAGAGGGGATTTACCAGGATGCTGCCTTGATTAGAGAGGGTGAGGAGGAGATTCACCAGGTTGCTGCCAGGATTAGAGAGTGCGCTGAGGAGATTCACCAGGATGCTGCTTGGATGCGAGAGGGTGCATAGGAGATTCACCAGGATGTTGCTTGGATTGGTGTGGGTGCAGAGGAGATTTACCACAATGCTGCCTGGATTAGAGAGGGTGCAGAGGAGATTTACCAGGATGCTGCCTGGATAACAGAGGGTGCAGAGCAGATTCACCAGGATGCTGTCTGGATTAGTGAGGGTGCAGAGGAGATACACCAGGATGCTGCCCAGATGAGGGAGGGTGCAGAAGCGATTCACCAGGATGCTGCCCGGATTAGAGAGGGTGCAGAGGATATTCACCAGGATGCTGCCCGGATTTGAGAGGGTGAAGAGGGGATTTACCAGGATCCTGCCTGGATTAGAGAGGGTGCAGAGCAGATTCACCAGGATGCTGCCCGGATTAGGGAGTGTGCAGAAGAGATTCACCAGGATGCTGCCCAGATTAGAGAGTGTGCAGAGGAGATTTACCAGGATGCTGCCCGGATTAGAGAGGGTGCAGAGCATATTCACCAGGATGCTGCCCGGATTTGAAAGGGTGCAGAGGGGATTTACCAGGATCCTGCCTGGATTAGAGAGGGTGCAGAGCAGAATCACCAGGATGCTGCCCGGATTAGGGAGTGTGCAGAAGAGATTCACCAGGATGCTGCCCAGATTAGAGAGGTTGCAGAGGAGATTTACCAGGATGCTGCCCGGATTAGAGAGGGTGCAGAGCATATTCACCAGGATGCTGTCTGGATTAGAGAGGGTGCAGAGGAGATTCACCAGTATGCTGCCCAGATTAGAGAGGGCGTTAAGGAGATTCACCATGATGCTGCCTGGATTGGAGAGGGTGGGGAGTAGATTCACCAGGATGTTGCCCGGATTAGAGAGGGTGCAGAGGGGATTTATCAGGATGCTGCCTGGATTAGAGAGGGTGCAGAGGAGATTCACCAGGATGTTGACTGGATTAGAGAGGGTGCAGAGAAGATTCACCAGGATGCGGCGCGGATTAGAGAAGGTGCAGAAGGGATTTACCAGGATGCTGCCTGGATTAGAGAGGGTGCAGAGGAGATTTACCAGGATGCTGCCTTGATTAGAGAGGGTGCAGAGGAGATTTACCAGGATACTTGCTGGATTAGAGAGGGTGCATAGGAGATTCACCAGGATGTTGCTTGGAATGGAGAGGGTGCAGAGGAGATTTACAAGGATGCTGCCTGGATCAGAGAGGGTGCAGAGGAGATTTACCAGGATGCTGCCTGGATAACAGAGGGCGCAGTACAGATTCAGCAGGATGCTGTCTGGATTAGAGAGGGTGCAGAGGAGATTCACCAGGATGCTGCCCTGATTAGAGAGGGCGCAATGGAGATTCACCAGGATGCTGCCCATATTAGGGAGGGTCCAGAAGCGATTCACCAGGATGCTGCCCGGATTAGAGAGGGTGCAGAGGAGATTCACCAGGATGCTGCCTGGATTAGAGAGGGTGCAGAGGAGATTCCCCAGGATGTTGACTGGATTAGAGAGGGTGCAGAGGAGATTTACCAGGATGCTGCTTGGATTAGAGAGTGTGCAGAGGAGATTTACCGGGATGTGTCTGGATTAGAGAGGGTGCAGAGCAGATTCACCAGGATGCTGCACGGATTAGGGAGTGTGCAGAAGAGATTCACCAGGATGCTGCCCAGATTAGAGAGGGTGCAGAGGAGATTCAGCAGGATGCTGCCTGGATTGGAGAGCGTGGGGAGTAGATTCACCAGGATGCTGCCCGGATTAGAGAGGGTGCAGAAGAGATTCACCAGCATGCTGCCCATATTAGGGAGGGTCCAGAAGCGATTCACCAGGATGCTGCCCGGATTAGAGAGGGTGCAGAGGAGATTCACCAGGATGCTGCCTGGATTAGAGAGGGTGCAGAGGAGATTCCCCAGGATGTTGACTGGATTAGAGAGGGTGCAGAGGCGATTTACCAGGATGCTGCTTGGGTTAGAGAGTGTGCAGAGGAGATTTACCGGAATGTGCCTGGATTAGAGAGGGAGCAGAGCAGATTCACCAGGATGCTGCCCGGAGTAGGGAGTGTGCAGAAGAGATTCACCAGGATGCTGCCCAGATTAGAGGGGGTGCAGAGGAGATTCACCAGGATGCTGCCTGGATTGGAGAGGGTGGGGAGTAGATTCACCAGGATGCTGCCCGGATTAGAGAGGGTGCAGAAGAGATTCACCAGGATGCCGTCTGGATTAAAGAGGGTGCAGAGGAGATTCACCAGGTTGCTGCCAGGATTTGTGATGGCGCTGAGGAGATTCACCAGGATGCTGCCCGGATTAGAGAGGGTGCAGAGGGGATTTACCAGGATGCTGCCTGGATTAGAGAGGGTGCAGAGGAGATTCACCAGGATGCTGCTTGGATGAGTGAGTGTGCAGAGGAGATTTACCAGGATGCTGCCTGGGTTAGAGAGGGTGCAGAGGAGATTTACCAGGATTCTTCCTGAGGGTGCATAGGAGATTCATCAGGATGTTGCTTGGATTGGAGTGGGTGCAGAGGAGATTTACCAGGATGCTGCCTGGATTAGAGAGGGTGCAGAGGAGATTTACCAGGATACTTCCTGGATTAGAGAGGGTGCATAGGAGATTCACCAGGATGTTCCTTGGATTGGAGAGGTTGCAGAGGAGATTTACTAGGATGCTGCCTGGATTAGAGAGGGTGCAGAGGAGCTTTACCAGGATGCTGACTGGATAACAGAGGGTGCAGAGCAGATTCACCAGGATGCTGTCTGGATTAGAGACGGTGCAGAGGAGATTCACCAGGATGCTGCCCGGATTAGAGAGGGTGCAGAGGAGATTTACCAGGATGCTGCCCATATTAGGGAGGGTCCAGAAGCGATTCACCAGGATGCTGCCCGGATTAGAGAGGGTGCAGAGGAGATTTACCAGGATGCTGCCTGGATTAGAGAGGGTGCAGAGGAGATTTACCAGGATTCTTCCTGAGGGTGCATAGGAGATTCACCAGGATGTTGCTTGGATGGAGTGGGTGCAGAGGAGATTCACCAGGATGCTGCCCGGATTAGAGAGGGTGCTGAAGAGACTTACTAGGATGCTGTCTGGATTAGAGAGGGTGCAGTGGAGATTTACCAGGATTCTGCCTGGATTAGAGAGGGTGGTCAGGAGATTTACCAGGATGCTACCTGGATTAGAGAGGGTGGTGAGGAGGTTTACCTGGAAGCTGCCTGGATTAGAGAGGGTCGTGAGGAGATTTACCAGGATGCTGCCTGGATTAGAGGGGGTGCAGAGGAGATTCATCAGGATGCTGCCTGGATTAGAGAGACTGCAGAGGAGATTCACCAGGATGATGCCTGGATTAGAGAGGATGCAGTGGAGATTTACCAGGATGCTTCCTGGATTAGAGAGGGTGCAGATGATATTCACCAGGATGCCGCCCGGATTGGAGAGGGCACTGAGGTGATTCACCAGGTAGCTGCCTAGATTGGAGAGGGTGCAGAGGACATTTACCAGGATACTGCCTGGATTAGAGAGGGTGCAGAGCAGATTCACCAGGATGCTGCCTGGATTAGAGAGGGTGCAGAGGAGATTCACCAGGATGCTGCCCGGATTAAAGAGGGTGCAGAGGAGATTCAACAGGATGCTGACTGGATTAGCGAGGGTGCAGAGGAAATTCACCAGGATGCTGCCTGGATTAGAGAGGGTGGTGAGGAGATTTACTAGGATGCTGTCTGGATTAGAGAAGGTGCAGAGGAGATTCACCAGGATTTTGCCTGGATTAGAGAGGGTGGTGAGGAGATTTACCAGGATGCTGCCTGGATTAGAGAGGGTGCAGAGGAGATTCACCAGGATGCTGCCTGGATTAGATAGGGTGTAGAGAAGATTCACCAGGATGCTGCCCGGATTGGAGGGGGCACTGAGGAGATTCACCAGGTAGCTGCCTTGATTGGAGAGGGTGGAGATGAGATTTACCAGGATGCTGCCTGGATTAGAGAGGGTGCAGAGCAGACTCAACAGGATGCTGCCTGGATTAGAGAGGGTGCAGAGGAGATGCACCTGGATGCTGACTGGATTAGAGAGGGTGCAGAAGAGATTCTCCAGGATGCTGCCTGGATTAGAGAGGGTCGTGAGGAGATTCACCAGGATGCTGCCTGGATTAGAGAGGGTGCAGAGGAGATTCACCAGGATGCTGCCCATATTAGGGAGGGTCCAGAAGCGATTCACCAGGATGCTGCCCGGATTAGAGAGGGTGCAGAGGAGATTTACCAGGATGCTGCCTGGATTAGAGAGGGTGCAGAGGAGATTTACCAGGATGCTGCTTGGGTTAGAGAGTGTGCAGAGGAGATTTACCGGGATGTGCCTGGATTAGAGAGGGTGCAGAGGAGATTTACCAGGATTCTTCCTGAGGGTGCATAGGAGATTCACCAGGATGTTGCTTAGATGGAGTGGGTGCAGAGGAGATTTACCAGGATGCTGCCCGAATTGAGAGGGTGCAGAGGGGATTTACCAGGATCCTGCCTGGATTAGAGAGGGTGTAGAGCAGATTTACCAGGATGCTACCCAGATTAGAGAGGGTGGAGAGGAGATTCAGCAGGATGTGGCCTGGATTAGAGAGGGTGCTGAAGAGACTTACTAGGATGCTGTCTGGATTAGAGAGGGTGCAGTGGAGATTTACCAGGATTCTGCCTGGATTAGAGAGGGTGGTCAGGAGATTTACCAGGATGCTACCTGGATTAGAGAGGTTGGTGAGGAGGTTTACCTGGAAGCTGCCTGGATTAGAGAGGGTCGTGAGGACATTTACCAGGATGCTGCCTGGATTAGAGGGGGTGCAGAGGAGATTCATCAGGATGCTGCCTGGATTAGAGAGACTGCAGAGGAGATTCACCAGGATGCTGCCTGGATTAGAGAGGATGCAGTGGAGATTTACCAGGATGCTTCCTGGATTAGAGAGGGTGCAGATGATATTCACCAGGATGCCGCCCGGATTGGAGAGGGCACTGAGGTGATTCACCAGGTAGCTGCCTAGATTGGAGAGGGTGCAGAGGAGATTTACCAGGATACTGCCTGGATTAGAGAGGGTGCAGAGCAGATTCACCAGGATGCTGCCTGGATTAGAGAGGGTGCAGAGGAGATTCACCAGGATGCTGCCCGGATTAAAGAGGGTGCAGAGGAGATTCAACAGGATGCTGCCTGGATTAGAGAGGGTGCAGAGGAAATTCACCAGGATGCTGCCTGGATTAGAGAGGGTGGTGAGGAGATTTACTAGGATGCTGTCTGGATTAGAGAAGGTGCAGAGGAGATTCACCAGGATTTTGCCTGGATTAGAGAGGGTGGTGAGGAGATTTACCAGGATGCTGCCTGGATTAGAGAGGGTGCAGAGGAGATTCACCAGGATGCTGCCTGGATTAGATAGGGTGTAGAGAAGATTCACCAGGATGCTGCCCGGATTGGAGGGGGCACTGAGGAGATTCACCAGGTAGCTGCCTAGATTGGAGAGGGTGGAGATGAGATTTACCAGGATGCTGCCTGGATTAGAGAGGGTGCAGAGCAGACTCAACAGGATGCTGCCTGGATTAGAGAGGGTGCAGAGGAGATGCACCTGGATGCTGACTGGATTAGAGAGGGTGCAGAAGAGATTCTCCAGGATGCTGCCTGGATTAGAGAGGGTCGTGAGGAGATTCACCAGGATGCTGCCTGGATTAGAGAGGGTGCAGAGGAGATTCACCAGGATGCTGCCTGGATTAGAGAGGGTGCAGAGGAGATTCACCAGGATGCTGCCCGGATTAAAGAGGGTGCAGAGGAGATTCAACAGGATGTTGACTGGATTAGCGAGGGTGCAGAGGAAATTCACCAGGATGCTGCCTGGATTAGAGAGGGTGGTGAGGAGATTTACTAGGATGCTGTCTGGATTAGAGAAGGTGCAGAGGAGATTCACCAGGATTTTGCCTGGATTAGAGAGGGTGGTGAGGAGATTTACCAGGATGCTGTCTGGATTAGAGAGGGTGGTGAGGAGATTCACCAGGATGCTGCCTGGATTACAGAGGTTGCAGAGGAGATTCATCAGGATGCTGCCTGGATTAGAGAGGGTGGTGAGGAGATTTACCATGATGCTATCTGGATTAGAGAGCGTGGTGAGGAGATTCACCAGGATGCTGTCTGGATTAGAGAGGGTGCAGAGCAGATTTACCAGGTAGTGCCGGGATTAGAGAGGGTGCAGAGCAGATTCACCAGTGTGTTGCACGGATTGGGGAGGGTGCAGAAGCGATTCAGCAGGATGCTGCCCGGATTATAGAGGGTGCAGAGGAGATTCACCAGGATGCTGCCTGGATTAGAGAGGGTGGTGAGGAGATTTACCTGGATGCTGACTGGATTAGACAGGGTCGTGAGGAGATTTACCAGGATGCTGCCTGTATTAGAGAGGGTGCAGAGGAGATTCACCGGGATGCTGCCTGGATTAGAGAGGGTGCAGATCAGATAAATCAGGATGCTGCATGGATTAGAGAGGATGCAGTGGAGATTTAGTAGGATGCTTCCTGGATTAGAGAGGGTGCAGATGAGATTCACCAGGATGCTGCCCGGATTGGAGAGGGTAGTGAAGTGATTCACCAGTTAGCTGCCTAGATTGCAGAGGGTGCAGAGGAGATTTACCAGGATGCTGCCTAGATTAGAGAGGGTGCCGAGGAGATTTACCAGGATGCTGTCTGGATTAGAGAGGGTGGTGAGGAGATTTACCAGGATGCTGCCTGGATTAGAGAGGGTCGTGAGGAGATTCACCAGGATGCTGCCTGGATTAGAGAGGGTGCAGAGGAGATTCACCAGGATGCTGCCTGGATTAGATAGGGTGTAGAGGAGATTCACCAGGATGCTGCCTGGATTAGAGAGGGTGCAGAGGAGATTCACCAGGATGCTGCCTGGATTAGATAGGGTGTAGAGAAGATTCACCAGGATGCTGCCCGGATTGGAGGGGGCACTGAGGAGATTCACCAGGCAGCTGCCTAGATTGGAGAGGGTGGAGATGAAATTTACCAGAATGCTGCCTGCATTAGAGAGGGTGCAGAGCAGACTCAACAGGATGCTGCCTGGATTAGAGAGGGTGCAGAGGAGATGCACCAGGATGGTGCCTGGATTAGAGAGGGTGTAGAGGAGATTCAGCAGGATGCTGCCCGGATTAGAGAGGGTGGAGAGGGCATTTTCCGGACGCTGCCTGCATTGGAGAGGGTGCAGAGGAGATTCACCAGGATGCTGACTGGATTAGAGTGGGTGCAGAAGAGATTCACCAGGATGCTGACTGGATTAGAGAGGGTGCAGAAGAAATTCAGCAGGATACTGCCTGGATTAGAGAGGGTGGTGAGGAGATTTACCAGGACGCTGTCTGGATTAGAGAGGGTGGTGAGGAGATTCACCAGGATGCTGACTGGATTAGAGAGTGTGCAGAGGAGATTTACCAGGATGAGCCTGGATTAGAGAGGGTGCAGAGCAGATTCACCAGGATGCTGCCCGGTTTATGGTGGGTGCAGAAGTGATTCAGCAGGATGCTGCCCGTATTACAGAGGGTGCAGAGGATATTCACCAGGATGCTGCCTGGATTGGAGAGGGTGGAGAGGAGATTCACCAGGATGCTGCCTGGATTAGAGAGGGTGCAGATCAGATAAATCAGGATGCTGCATGGATTAGAGAGGATGCAGTGGAGATTTAGAATGATGCTTCCTGGATTAGAGAGGGTGCAGATGAGATTCACCAGGATGCTGCCCGGATTGGAGAGGGTAGTGAAGTGATTCACCAGTTAGCTGCCTAGATTGGAGAGGGTGCAGCGGAGATTTACCAGGATGCTGCCTAGATTAGAGAGGGTGCAGAGGAGATTCACCAGGAGGCTGCCTGGATTAGAGAGGGTGGTGAAGAGATTTACCAGGATGCTGCCTGGATTAGAGAGGGTGCTGAGGAGATTTACCAGGATGCTGTCTGGATTAGAGAGGGTGGTGAGGAGATTTACCAGGATGCTGCCTGGATTAGAGAGGGTCGTGAGGAGATTCACCAGGATGCTGCCTGGATTAGAGAGGGTGCAGAGGAGATTCACCAGGATGCTGCCTGGATTAGATAGGGTGTAGAGGAGATTCACCAGGATGCTGCCTGGATTAGAGAGGGTGCAGAGGAGATTCACCAGGATGCTGCCTGGATTAGATAGGGTGTAGAGAAGATTCACCAGGATGCTGCCCGGATTGGAGGGGGCACTGAGGAGATTCACCAGGTAGCTGCCTAGATTGGAGAGGGTGGAGATGAGATTTACCAGGATGCTGCCTGGATTAGAGAGGGTGCAGAGCAGACTCAACAGGATGCTGCCTGGATTAGAGAGGGTGCAGAGGAGATGCACCTGGATGCTGACTGGATTAGAGAGGGTGCAGAAGAGATTCTCCAGGATGCTGCCTGGATTAGAGAGGGTGCTGAGGAGATTTACCAGGATGCTGTCTGGATTAGAGAGGGTGGTGAGGAGATTTACCAGGATGCTGCCTGGATTAGAGAGGGTCGTGAGGAGATTCACCAGGATGCTGCCTGGATTAGAGAGGGTGCAGAGGAGATTCACCAGGATGCTGCCTGGATTAGATAGGGTGTAGAGGAGATTCACCAGGATGCTGCCTGGATTAGAGAGGGTGCAGAGGAGATTCACCAGGATGCTGCCTGGATTAGAGAGGGTGCAGAGCAGATTCACCAGGATGCTGCCTGGATTAGAGAGGGTGCAGAGGAGATTCACCAGGATGCTGCCCGGATTAAAGAGGGTGCAGAGGAGATTCAACAGGATGCTGACTGGATTAGCGAGGGTGCAGAGGAAATTCACCAGGATGCTGCCTGGATTAGAGAGGGTGGTGAGGAGATTTACTAGGATGCTGTCTGGATTAGAGAGGGTGGTGAGGAGATTCACCAGGATGCTGCCTGGATTACAGAGGTTGCAGAGGAGATTCATCAGGATGCTGCCGGGATTAGAGAGGGTGGTGAGGAGATTTACCAGGATGCTATCTGGATTAGAGAGCGTGGTGAGGAGATTCACCAGGATGCTGTCTGGATTAGAGAGGGTGCAGAGCAGATTTACCAGGTAGTGCCGGGATTAGAGAGGGTGCAGATCAGATAAATCAGGATGCTGCATGGATTAGAGAGGATGCAGTGGAGATTTAGTAGGATGCTTCCTGGATTAGAGAGGGTGCAGATGAGATTCACCAGGATGCTGCCCGGATTGGAGAGGGTAGTGAAGTGATTCACCAGTTAGCTGCCTAGATTGCAGAGGGTGCAGAGGAGATTTACCAGGATGCTGCCTAGATTAGAGAGGGTGCCGAGGAGATTTACCAGGATGCTGTCTGGATTAGAGAGGGTGGTGAGGAGATTTACCAGGATGCTGCCTGGATTAGAGAGGGTCGTGAGGAGATTCACCAGGATGCTGCCTGGATTAGAGAGGGTGCAGAGGAGATTCACCAGGATGCTGCCTGGATTAGATAGGGTGTAGAGGAGATTCACCAGGATGCTGCCTGGATTAGAGAGGGTGCAGAGGAGATGCACCAGGATGGTGCCTGGATTAGAGAGGGTGTAGAGGAGATTCAGCAGGATGCTGCCCGGATTAGAGAGGGTGGAGAGGGCATTTACCGGACGCTGCCTGCATTGGAGAGGGTGCAGAGGAGATTCACCAGGATGCTGACTGAATTAGAGAGGGTGCAGAAGAGATTCACCAGGATGCTGACTGGATTAGAGAGGGTGCAGAGGAAATTCAGCAGGATACTGCCTGGATTAGAGAGGGTGGTGAGGAGATTTACCAGGATGCTGTCTGGATTAGAGAGGGTGGTGAGGAGATTCACCAGGATGCTGACTGGATTAGAGAGTGTGCAGAGGAGATTTACCAGGATGAGCCTGGATTAGAGAGGGTGCAGAGCAGATTTACCAGGATGCTGCCCGGTTTAGGGAGGGTGCAGAAGTGATTCAGCAGGATGCTGCCCGTATTACAGAGGGTGCAGAGGAGATTCACCAGGAATCTGCCTGGATTGGAGAGGGTGGAGAGGAGATTCACCAGGATGCTGCCTGGATTAGAGAGGGTGCAGATCAGATAAATCAGGATGTTGCATGGATTAGAGAGGATGCAGTGGAGATTTAGAATGATGCTTCCTGGATTAGAGAGGGTGCAGATGAGATTCACCAGGATGCTGCCCGGATTGGAGAGGGTAGTGAAGTGATTCACCAGTTAGCTGCCTAGATTGGAGAGGGTGCAGAGGAGATTTACCAGGATGCTGCCTAGATTAGAGAGGGTGCAGAGGAGATTCACCAGGAGGCTGCCTGGATTAGAGAGGGTGCTGAGGAGATTTACCAGGAAGCTGTCTGGGTTAGAGAGGGTGGTGAGGAGATTTACCAGGATGCTGCCTGGATTAGAGAGGGTCGTGAGGAGATTCACCAGGATGCTGCCTGGATTAGAGAGGGTGCAGAGGAGATTCACCAGGATGCTGCCTGGATTAGATAGGGTGTAGAGGAGATTCACCAGGATGCTGCCTGGATTAGAGAGGGTGCTGAGGAGATTTACCAGGAAGCTGTCTGGATTAGAGAGGGTGGTGAGGAGATTTACCAGGATGCTGCCTGGATTAGAGAGGGTCCTGAGGAGATTCACCAGGATGCTGCCTGGATTAGATAGTGTGTAGAGGAGATTCACCAGGATGCTGCCTGGATTAGAGAGGGTGCAGAGGAGATTCACCAGGATGCTGCCTGGATTAGATAGGGTGTAGAGAAGATTCACCAGGATGCTGCCCGGATTGGAGGGGGCACTGAGGAGATTCACCAGGTAGCTGCCTAGATTGGAGATGGTGGAGATGAGATTTACCAGGATGCTGCCTGGATTAGAGAGGGTGCAGAGCAGACTCAACAGGATGCTGCCTGGATTAGAGAGGGTGTAGAGGAGATGCACCTGGATGCTGACTGGATTAGCTAGGGTGCAGAAGAGATTCTCCAGGATGCTGACTGGATTAGAGAGGGTGCAGAGGAAATTCAGCAGGATACTGCCTGGATTAGAGAGGGTGGTGAGGAGATTTACCAGGATGCTGTCTGGATTAGAGAGGGTGGTGAGGAGATTCACCAGGATGCTGACTGGATTAGAGAGTGTGCAGAGGAGATTTACCAGGATGAGCCTGGATTAGAGAGGGTGCAGAGCAGATTCACCAGGATGCTGCCTGGATTAGGGAGGGTGCAGAAGTGATTCCGCAGGATGCTGCCCGTATTACAGAGGGTGCAGAGGAGATTCACCAGGATGCTGCCTGGATTGGAGAGGGTGGAGAGTAGATTCAGCAGGATGCTGCCTAGATTAGAGAGGGTGCAGAGGAGATTCACCAGGATGCTGCCCGAATTAGAGAGGGTGCAGAGGGGATTTACCAGGAAACTGCCTGGATTAGAGAGTGTGCAGGGGAGATACACCAGGATGCTGACTGCAGTAGAGAGAGTGTTGAGGAGATTCACCAGGATGCTGCCTGGATTAGAGAGGGTGGTGAACAGATTTACCAGGATGCTGTCTGGATTAGAGAGGGTGGTGAGGAGATTTACCAGGATGCTGCCTGGATTAGAGAGGGTCGTGAGGAGATTCACCAGGATGCTGCCTGGATTAGAGAGGGTGCAGAGGAGATTCACCAGGATGCTGCCTGGATTAGATAGGGTGTAGAGGAGATTCACCAGGATGCTGCCTGGATTAGAGAGGGTGCAGAGGAGATTCACCAGGATGCTGCCTGGATTAGATAGGGTGTAGAGAAGATTCACCAGGATGCTGCCCGGATTGGAGGGGGTACTGAGGAGATTCACCAGGCAGCTGCCTAGATTGGAGAGGGTGGAGATGAGATTTACCAGGATGCTGCCTGGATTAGAGAGGGTGCAGAGCAGACTCAACAGGATGCTGCCTGGATTAGAGAGGGTGCAGAGGAGATGCACCAGGATGGTGCCTGGATTAGAGAGGGTGTAGAGGAGATTCAGCAGGATGCTGCCCGGATTAGAGAGGGTGGAGAGGGCATTTACCGGACGCTGCCTGCATTAGAGAGGGTGCAGAGGAGATTCACCAGGATGCTGCCTGGATTGGAGAGGGTGGAGAGTAGATTCAGCAGGATGCTGCCTAGATTAGAGAGGGTGCAGAGGAGATTCACCAGGATGCTGCCCGAATTAGAGAGGGTGCAGAGGGGATTTACCAGGAGACTGCCTGGATTAGAGAGTGTGCAGGGGAGATACACCAGGATGCTGACTGCAGTAGAGAGAGTGTTGAGGAGATTCACCAGGATGCTGCCTGGATTAGAGAGGGTGGTGAACAGATTTACCAGGATGCTGCCCGGATTAGAGAGGGTGCAGAGGAGATTCACCAGGATGCTCCCTGGATTAGTTAGGGTGCAGAGGAGATTCAGCAGGATGCTGCCTGGATTAGAGAGTAAGCAGTGGAGATTTACCAGGATGCTTCCTGGATTACAGAGGGTGCAGATGAGATTCACCAGTTAGCTGCCTAGATTGGAGAGGGTGCAGAGGAGATTTACCAGGATGCTGCCTGGATTAGAGAGGGTGCAGAGGAGATTCACCAGGATGCTGCCCGGATTAGAGAGGGTGCAGAGGAGATTCACCAGGATGCTGCCTGGATTAGAGAGGGTGGTGAGGAGATTTACCAGGATGCTATCTGGATTAGAGAGCGTGGTGATGAGATTCACCAGGATGCTGTCTGGATTAGAGAGGGTGCAGAGCAGATTTACCAGGTAGTGCCGGGATTAGAGAGGGTGCAGAGCAGATTCACCAGTGTGCTGCCCGGATTAGGGAGGGTGCAGAAGCGATTCAGCAGGATGCTGCCCGGATTACAGAGGGTGCAGAGGAGATTCACCAGGATGCTGCCTGGATTAGAGAGGGTGGTGAGGAGATTTACCTGGATGCTGACTGGATTAGACAGGGTCGTGAGGAGATTTACCAGGATGCTGCCTGTATTAGAGAGGGTGCAGAGGAGATTCACCAGGATGCTGCCTGGATTAGAGAGGGTGCAGATCAGATAAATCAGGATGCTGCATGGATTAGAGAGGATGCAGTGGAGATTTAGTAGGATGCTTCCTGGATTAGAGAGGGTGCAGATGAGATTCACCAGTATGCTGCCCGGATTGGAGAGGGTAGTGAAGTGATTCACCAGTTAGCTGCCTAGATTGGAGAGGGTGCAGAGGAGATTTACCAGGATGCTGCCTAGATTAGAGAGGGTGCAGAGGAGATTCACCAGGAGGGTGCCTGGATTAGAGAGGGTGCTGAGGAGATTTACCAGGATGCTGTCTGGATTAGAGAGGGTGGTGAGGAGATTTACCAGGATGCTGCCTGGATTAGAGAGGGTCGTGAGGAGATTCACCAGGATGCTGCCTGGATTAGAGAGGGTGCAGAGGAGATTCACCAGGATGCTTCCTGGATTAGATAGGGTGTAGAGCAGACTCAACAGGATGCTGCCTGGATTAGAGAGGGTGCAGAGGAGATGCACCAGGATGGTGCCTGGATTAGAGAGGGTGTAGAGGAGATTTAGCAGGATGCTGCCCGGATTAGAGAGGGTGGAGAGGGCATTTACCGGACGCTGCCTGCATTAGAGAGGGTGCAGAGGAGATTCACCAGGATGCTGCCTGCATTAGAGAGGGTGCAGAGGAGATTCACCAGGATGCTGACTGGATTATAGAGGGTGCAGAAGAGACTCACCAGAATGCTGACTGGATTAGAGAGGGTGCAGAGGAAATTCAGCAGGATACTGCCTGGATTAGAGAGGGTGGTGAGGAGATTTACCAGGATGCTGTCTGGATTAGAGAGGGTGGTGAGGAGATTCACCAGGATGCTGACTGGATTAGACAGTGTGCAGAGGAGATTTACCAGGATGAGCCTGGATTAGAGAGGGTGCAGAGCAGATTCACCAGGATGCTGCCCGGATTAGGGAGGGTGCAGAAGTGATTCAGCAGGATGCTGCCCGTATTACAGAGGGTGCAGAGGAGATTCACCAGAATGCTGCCTGGATTGGAGAGGGTGGAGAGGAGATTCACCAGGATGCTGCCTGGATTAGAGAGGGTGCAGAGGAGATTCACCAGGATGCTGCCTGGATTAGATAGGGTGTAGAGAAGATTCACCAGGATGCTGCCCGGATTGGAGGCGGCACTGAGGAGATTCACCAGGTAGCTGCCTAGATTGGAGAGGGTGGAGATGAGATTTACCAGGATGCTGCCTGGATTAGAGAGGGTGCAGAGCAGACTCAACAGGATGCTGCCTGGATTAGAGAGGGTGCAGAGGAGATGCACCTGGATGCTGACTGGATTAGAGAGGGTGCAGTAGAGATTCACCAGGATGCTGACTGGATTACAGAGGGTGCAGAGGAAATTCAGCAGGATACTGCCTGGATTAGAGAGGGTGATGAGGAGATTTACCAGGATGCTGCCTGGATTAGAGAGGGTGGTGAGGAGATTTACCAGGATGCTGCGTGGATTAGAGAGGGTGCAGAGCAGATTCACCAGGATGTTGCCCGGATTAGGGAGGGTGCAGAAGCGATTCAGCAGGATGCTGCCCGTATTACAGAGGGTGCAGAGGAGATTCACCAGGATGCTGCCTGGATTGGAGAGGGTGGAGAGTAGATTCAGCAGGATGCTGCCTAGATTAGAGAGGGTTCAGAGGAGATTCACCAGGATGCTGCCCGGATTAGAGAGGGTGCAGAGGGGATTTACCAGGAAGCTGCCTGGATTAGAGAGTGTGCAGGGGAGATTCACCAGGATGCTCACTGGATTGGAGAGGGTGTTGAGGAGATTCACCTGGATGCTGCCTGGATTAGAGAGGGTGGTGAACAGATTTACCAGGATGCTGACTGGATTAGAGATGGTCGTCAGGAGATTTACCAGGATGCCGCCTGGATTGGAGAGGGTGCAGAGGAGATTCACCAGGATGCAGCCTGGATTAGATAGGGTGCAGAGGAGATTCAGCAGGATGCTGCCTGGATTAGAGAGTAAGCAGTGGAGATTTAACAGGATGCTTCCTCGATTAGAGAGGGTGCAGATGAGATTCACCAGGATGCTGCCCCGATTGGAGAGGGCACTGAAGTGATTCACAAATTAGCTGTCTAGATTAGAGAGGGTGGTGAGGACATTTACCAGGATGCTGACTGGATTAGACAGGGTCGTGAGGAGATTTACCAGGATCCTGCCTGGATTAGAGAGGGTGCAGAGGAGATTCACCAGAATGCTGCCCGGATTGGAGAGGGCACTGAGGAATTCACCAAGTAGCTGCCTAGATTGGAGAGGGTGGAGAGGAGATTTACCAGGATGCTGCCTGGATTAGAGAGGGTGAAGAGGAGATTCACCAGGATGCTGCCCGGATTAGAGAGGGTGGAGAGGGGATTTACCAGGAAGCTGCCTGGATTAGAGAGGGCGCAGAAGAGATTCAACAGGATGCTGACTGGATTAGAGAGGGTGCAGCGGAAATTCACCAGGATTCTGCCTGGATTAAAGAGGGTGGTGAGGAGATTTACAATGATGCTGCCTGGATTAGAGACGGTGGTGAGGAGATTTAACTGGATGCTGACTGGATTAGAGAGCGTCGTGAGGAGATTTACCAGGATGCTGCCTGGATTAGAGAGGTTGCAGAGGAGATTCACCAGGATGCTGCCTGGATTAGATAGAATGCAAAGGAGATTCATCAGGATGCTGCCTGGATTTCAGAGGGTGCAGAGGAGATTCACCAGGATGCTGCCTGGATTAGAGAGGATGCAGTGGAGACTTACCAGGATGCTGCCTGAATTAGAGGGGGTGGTGAGGAGAATTACCAGGATACTGACTGGATTAGAGAGCGTCGTGAGGAGATTCCCCAGGATGCTGCCTGGATTAGAGAGGGTGCAGAGAAGATTCTCCAGGATGCTGCCTGGATTAGAGAGGGTGGTGAGGAGATTTACCAGGATGCTGTCTGGATTAGAGAGGGTGGTCAGGAGATTCACCAGAATGCTGCCTGGATTAGAGAGGGCGGTGAGGAGATTTACCAGGATGCTGTCTGGATTAGAGAGGTTGGTGAGGAGATTCCCCAGGATGCTGCCTGGATTAGAGAGGGTGCAGAGGAGATTCACTAGGATGCTGCCTGGATTAGATAGGGTGCAGAGGAGATTCATCAGAATTCTGCCTGGATTAGAGAGGGTGCAGAGGAGATTCACCAGGATGCTGCCTGGATTAGAGAGGATGCAGTGGAGATTTACCAGGATACTTCCTGTATAAGAGAGGGTGCAGGTGAGATTCAACAGGATGCTGCCCGGATTGGAGTGGGCTCTGAGGTGATTCACCAGGTAGATGCCTAGATTGGAGAGGGTCGTGAGGAGATTTACTAGGATGCTGCCTGGATTAGAGAGGGTGCAGAGCAGACTCACCAGGATGCTGCCTGGATTAGAGAGGGTGCAGAGGAGATTCACAAGGATGCTGCCTGGATTAGAGAGGGTGTAGAGGAGATTCACCAGGATGCTGCCCGGATTAGAGAGGGTGGAGAGGGGATTTACCAGGACGCTGCCTGGAATAGAGAGGGTGCAGAAGAGATTCACCAGGATGCTGACTGGATTAGAGAGGGTGCAGCGGAAATTCACCAGGATGCTGCCTGGATTAGAGAGGGTGGTGAGGATATTTACCATGATGCTGCCTGGATTAGAGAGGGTGGTGAGGAGATTTACCTGGATGCTGACTGGATTAGAGAGGGTCGTGAGGAGATTTACCAGGATGCTGCCTGGATTAGATAGGGTGCAAAGCAGATTCATCAGGATGCTGCCTGGATTTCAGAGGGTGCAGAGGAGATTCACCAGGATGTTGCCTGGATTAGAGAGGATGCAGTGGAGATTTACCAGGATGCTTCCTGGATTAGAGAGGGTGCAGATGAGATTCACCAGGATGCTGCCCGGATTGGAGAGGGCACTGAGGTGATTCACCAGCTAGCTGCCTAGATTGGAGAGGGTGCTGAGGAGATTTACCAGGATGCTGACTGGATTAGAGAGGGTGCAGAGCAGATTCACGAGGATGCTGCCTGGATTAGAGAGGGTGCAGAGGAGATTCAACAGGATGCTGCCTGGATTAGAGAGCGTGTAGAGGAGATTCACAAGGATGCTGCCCGGATTAGAGAGGGTGGAGAGGGGATTTACCAGGACGCTGCCTGGATTAGAGTGGGTGCAGAAGAGATTCACCAGGATGCTGACTGGATTAGAGAGGTTGGTGAAGAGATTTTCCTGGATGCTGACTGGATCAGAGAGGGTCGTGAGGAGATTTACCAGGATGCTGCCTGTTTTAGAGAGGGTGCAGAGGAGATTCACCAGGATTCTGCCTGGATTAGATAGGGTGCAGAGGAGATTCACCAAGATGCTGCCCGGATTGGTGAGGGCACTGAGGAGATTCACCAGGTAGCTGCCTAGATTGGAGAGGGTGGAGAGGAGATTTACCAGGATGCTGCCTGGATAAGAGAGGGTGCAGAGGAGATTCACCAGGATGCTGCCCGGATGGGAGAGGGTGGAGAGGGGATTTACCAGGACGCTGCCTGGATTAGAGAGGGTCATGAGGAGATTTACCAGGATGCTGCCTGGATTAGAGAGGGTGCGTCGGAGATTCACTAGGATGCTGCCTGGATTAGATAGGGTGCAGAGGAGATTCATCAGGATGCTGCCTGGATTAGAGAGGGTGCAGAGGAGATTCACCAGGATGCGGCCCCGATTAGAGAGGATGCAGTGGAGATTTACCAGGATACTTCCTGGATTAGAGAGGGTGCAGATGAGATTCAACAGGATGCTACCCGGATTGGAGAGGGCTCTGAGGTGATTCACCAGGTAGCTGCCTAGATTGGAGAGGGTGCAGAGGAGATTTACCAGGATGCTGCCTGGATTAAAGAGGGTGCAGAGCAGATTCACCAGGATGCTGCCTGGATTAGCGAGGGTGCTGAGGAGATTCACCAGGATGCTGTCCGGATTAGAGAGGGTGCAGAGGAGATTCACCAGGATGCTGCATGGATTAGAGAGGGTGCTGAGGAGATTTACCAGGATGCTGTCTGGATTAGAGAGGGTGGTGAGGAGATTTACCAGGATGCTGCCTGGATTAGAGAGGGTCGTGAGGAGATTTACCAGGACGCTGCCTGGATTAGAGAGGGTGCAGAGGAGATTCACAAGGATGCTGCCTGGATTAGAGAGGGTCGTGAGGAGATTTACCAGGACGCTGCCTGGATTAGAGAGGGTGCAGAGGAGATTCACAAGGATGCTACCTGGATTAGATAGGGTGCAGAGGAGATTCACCAGGATGCTGCCCGGATTGGAGAGGGCACTGAGGAGATTCCCCAGGTAGCTGCCGAGATTGGCGAGGGTGGAGATGAGATTTACCAGGATGTTGCCTGGATTAGAGAGGGTGCAGAGCAGACTCACCAGGATGCTGCCTGGATTAGAGAGGGTGTAGAGGAGATTCACCAGGATGCTGCCTGGATTAGAGAGGGTGTAGAGGAGATTCACCAGGATGCTACCCGGATTAGAGAGGGTGGAGAGGGGATTTACCAGGATGCTGCCTGGATTAGAGAAGGTGCAGAAGAGATTCACCAGGATGCTGACTGGATTAGAGATGGTGGTGAGGAGATTTACCATGATGCTGCCTGGATTAGAGAGGGTCGTGAGGAGATTTACCAGGATGCTGCCTGGATCAGAGAGGGTGCAGAGGAGATTCACCATGATGCTGCCTGGATTAGATAGGGTGCAAAGGAGATTCATCAGGATGCTGCCTGGATTTCAGAGGGTGCAGAGGAGATTCACCAGGATGCTGACTGGATTAGAGAGGATGCAGTGGAGATTTACCAAGATGGTGTCTGCATTAGAGAGGGTGGTGAGGAGATTTACCAGGATACTGACTGGATTAGATAGCGTCGTGAGGAGATTCCCCAGGATGCTGCCTAGATTAGAGAGGGTGCAGAGGAGATTCTACAGGATGCTGCCTGGATTAGAGAGGGTGGTGAGGAGATTTACCAGGTTGCTGTCTGGATTAGAGAAGGTGGTCAGGAGATTCACCAGGATGCTGCCTGGATTAGAGAGGGTGGTGAGGAGATTTACCAGGATGCTCTCTGGATTAGAGAGGTTGGTGAGGAGATTCCCCAGGATGCTGCCTGGATTAGAGAGGGTACAGAGGAGATTCACCAGGATGCTGCCTGGATTAGAGAGGGTGGTGAAGAGATTTACCATGATGCTGCCTGGACTAGTGAGGCTGGTGAGGAGATTTACCAGGATGCTGACTGGATTAGAGAGGGTCATGAGGTGATTTACCAGCATGCTGCCTGGATTAGAGAGGGTGCATAGGAGATTCACTAGGATGCTGCCTGGATTAGATAGGGTGCAGAGGAGATTCATCAGGATGCTGCCTGGATTAGAGAGGGTGCAGAGGAGATTCACCAGGATGCGGCCCGGATTAGAGAGGATGCAGTGGAGATTTACCAGGATACGTCCTGGATTAGAGAGGGTGCAGATGAGATTCAACAGAATGCTGCCCGGATTGGAGAGGGCTCTCAGGTGATTCACCAGGTAGCTGCCTAGATTGGAGAGTGTGCAGAGGAGATTTAGCAGGATGCTGCCTGGATTAGAGAGGGTGCAGAGCAGACTCACCAGGATGCTGCCTGGATTAGCGAGGGTGCAGAGGAGATTCACCAGGATGCTGCCCGGATTGGAGAGGGCACTGAGGAGATTCACCTGGTAGCTGCCTAGATTGGAGAGGGTGGAGAGGAGATTTACCAGGATGCTGCCTGGATTAGAGAGGGTGCAGAGCAGACTCAAGAGGATGCTGCCTGGATTAGAGAGGGTGTAGAGGGGATTTACCAGGAAGCTGCCTGGATTAGAGAGGGCGCAGAAGAGATTCAACAGGATGCTGACTGGATTAGAGAGGGTGCAGCGGAAATTCACCAGGATTCTGCCTGGATTAAAGAGGGTGGTGAGGAGATTTACAATGATGCTGCCTGGATTAGAGACGGTGGTGAGGAGATTTAACTGGATGCTGACTGGATTAGAGAGCGTCGTGAGGAGATTTACCAGGATGCTGCCTGGATTAGAGAGGTTGCAGAGGAGATTCACCAGGATGCTGCCTGGATTAGATAGAATGCAAAGGAGATTCATCAGGATGCTGCCTGGATTTCAGAGGGTGCAGAGGAGATTCACCAGGATGCTGCCTGGATTAGAGAGGATGCAGTGGAGACTTACCAGGATGCTGCCTGGATTAGAGGGGGTGGTGAGGAGAATTACCAGGATACTGACTGGATTAGAGAGCGTCGTGAGGAGATTCCCCAGGATGCTGCCTGGATTAGAGAGGGTGCAGAGAAGATTCTCCAGGATGCTGCCTGGATTAGAGAGGGTGGTGAGGAGATTTACCAGGATGCTGTCTGGATTAGAGAGGGTGGTCAGGAGATTCACCAGAATGCTGCCTGGATTAGAGAGGGCGGTGAGGAGATTTACCAGGATGCTGTCTGGATTAGAGAGGTTGGTGAGGAGATTCCCCAGGATGCTGCCTGGATTAGAGAGGGTGCAGAGGAGATTCACCAGGATGCTGCCTGGATTAGAGAGGGTGGTGAGGAGATTTACCATGATGCTGCCTGGACTAGAGAGGGTGGTGAGGAGATTTACCAGGATGTTGACTGGATTAGAGAGGGTCATGAGGAGATTTACCAGGATGCTGCCTGGATTAGAGAGGGTGCAAAGGAGATTCACTAGGATGCTGCCTGGATTAGATAGGGTGCAGAGGAGATTCATCAGAATTCTGCCTGGATTAGAGAGGGTGCAGAGGAGATTCACCAGGATGCTGCCTGGATTAGAGAGGATGCAGTGGAGATTTACCAGGATACTTCCTGGATAAGAGAGGGTGCAGGTGAGATTCATCAGGATGCTGCCCGGATTAGAGAGGGTGGAGAGGGGATTTACCAGGACGCTGCCTGGAATAGAGAGGGTGCAGAAGAGATTCACCAGGATGCTGACTGGATTAGAGAGGGTGCAGCGGAAATTCACCAGGATGCTGCCTGGATTAGAGAGGGTGGTGAGGATATTTACCATGATGCTGCCTGGATTAGAGAGGGTGGTGAGGAGATTTACCTGGATGCTGACTGGATTAGAGAGGGTCGTGAGGAGATTTACCAGGATGCTGCCTGGATTAGATAGGGTGCAAAGCAGATTCATCAGGATGCTGCCTGGATTTCAGAGGGTGCAGAGGAGATTCACCAGGATGTTGCCTGGATTAGAGAGGATGCAGTGGAGATTTACCAGGATGCTTCCTGGATTAGAGAGGGTGCAGATGAGATTCACCAGGATGCTGCCCGGATTGGAGAGGGCACTGAGGTGATTCACCAGCTAGCTGCCTAGATTGGAGAGCGTGCAGAGGAGATTTACCAGGATGCTGACTGGATTAGAGAGGGTGCAGAGCAGATTCACGAGGATGCTGCCTGGATTAGAGAGGGTGCAGAGGAGATTCAACAGGATGCTGCCTGGATTAGAGAGCGTGTAGAGGAGATTCACAAGGATGCTGCCCGGATTAGAGAGGGTGGAGAGGGGATTTACCAGGACGCTGCCTGGATTAGAGTGGGTGCAGAAGAGATTCACCAGGATGCTGACTGGATTAGAGAGGTTGGTGAAGAGATTTTCCTGGATGCTGACTGGATCAGAGAGGGTCGTGAGGAGATTTACCAGGATGCTGCCTGTTTTAGAGAGGGTGCAGAGGAGATTCACCAGGATTCTGCCTGGATTAGATAGGGTGCAGAGGAGATTCACCAAGATGCTGCCCGGATTGGTGAGGGCACTGAGGAGATTCACCAGGTAGCTGCCTAGATTGGAGAGGGTGGAGAGGAGATTTACCAGGATGCTGCCTGGATAAGAGAGGGTGCAGAGGAGATTCACCAGGATGCTGCCCGGATGGGAGAGGGTGGAGAGGGGATTTACCAGGACGCTGCCTGGATTAGAGAGGGTCATGAGGAGATTTACCAGGATGCTGCCTGGATTAGAGAGGGTGCGTCGGAGATTCACTAGGATGCTGCCTGGATTAGATAGGGTGCAGAGGAGATTCATCAGGATGCTGCCTGGATTAGAGAGGGTGCAGAGGAGATTCACCAGGATGCGGCCCGGATTAGAGAGGATGCAGTGGAGATTTACCAGAATACTTCCTGGATTAGAGAGGGTGCAGATGAGATTCAACGGGATGCTGCCCGGATTGGAGAGGGCTCTGAGGTGATTCACCAGGTAGCTGCCTAGATTGGAGAGGGTGCAGAGGAGATTTACCAGGATGCTGCCTGGATTAAAGAGGGTGCAGAGCAGATTCACCAGGATGATGCCTGGATTAGCGAGGGTGCTGAGGAGATTCACCAGGATGCTGCCCGGATTAGAGTGGGTGCAGAGGAGATTCACCAGGATGCTGCATGGATTAGAGAGCGTGATGAGGAGATTTACCAGGATGCTGTCTGGATTAGAGAGGGTGGTGAGGAGATTTACCAGGATGCTGCCTGGATTAGAGAGGGTCGTGAGGAGATTTACCAGGACGCTGCCTGGATTAGAGAGGGTGCAGAGGAGATTCACAAGGATGCTACCTGGATTAGATAGGGTGCAGAGGAGATTCACCAGGATGCTGCCCGGATTGGAGAGGGCACTGAGGAGATCCCCCAGGTAGCTGCCGAGATTGGCGAGGGTGGAGATGAGATTTACCAGGATGTTGCCTGGATTAGAGAGGGTGCAGAAGAGATTCACCAGGATGATGACTGGATTAGAGATGGTGCAGAGGAGATTCTCCAGGTTGCTGCCTGGAGTAGAGTGGGTGGTGAGGAGATTTACCAGGATGCTGTCTGGATTAGCTAGGTTGGTGAGGAGATTCCCCAGGATGCTGCCTGGATAAGAGAGGGTTCAGAGGAGATTCACCAGGATGCTGCCTGGATTAGAGACGGTGGTGAGGAGATTTACCATGATGCTGCCTGGATTAGAGAGGGTGGTGAGGAGATTTACCTGGATGCTGACTGGATTGGAGAGGGTCGTGAGGAGATTTACCAGGATGCTGCCTGGATTAGAGAGGGTGCAGAGGAGATTCATCAGGATGCTGTCTGGATTAGTTAGGATGCAAAGGAGATTCATCTGGATGCTGCCTGGATTTCAGAGGGTGCAGAGGAGATTCACCAGGATGCTGCCTGGATTAGAGAGGATGCAGTGGAGATTTACCAGGATGGTGCCTGGATTAGAGAGTGTGGTGAGGTGATTTACCAGGATGCTGTCTGGATTAGAGAGGTTGGTGAGGAGATTGCCCAGGATGCTGCCTGGATAAGAGAGGGTGCAGAGGAGATTCACCAGGATGCTGCCTGGATTAGAGAGGGTGCAAAGGAGATTTACCATGATGATGCCTGAATTAGAGAGGGTGGTGAGGAGATTTACCTGGATGCTGACTGGATTAGAGAGGGTCGTGAGGAGATTTAACAGGATGCTGCCTGGATTAGGAGGGTGCAGAGGAGATTCACCAGGATGCTGTCTGGATTAGATAGGGTGCAAAGGAGATTCATCAGGATGCTCCCTGAATTAGATACGGTGTAGAGGAGATTCACCAGGATGCTGCCCGGATTGGAGAGGGCACTGAGGAGATTCACCAGGTAGCTGCCTAGATTGGAGAGGGTGGAGAGGAGATTTACCAAGATGCGGCCTGGATTAGAGAAGGTGCAGAGGAGATTCACCAGGATGCTGCCCGGATTAGAGAGGGTGGAGAGGGGATTTACCCGGACGCTGCCTGGATTAGACAGGGTGTAGAGGAGATTCACCAGGATGCTGCCCGGATTAGAGAGGGTGGAAAGGGGATTTACCAGGATGCTGCCTGGATTAGAGAGGGTGCAGAAGAGATTCACCAGGATGCTGACTGGATTAGAGATGGTGCAGCGGAAAATCACCAGGATGCTGCCTGGATTAGAGAGGGTGGTGAGGAGATTTACCATGATGCTGCCTGGATTAGAGAGGGTCGTGAGGAGATTTACCAGGATGCTGCCTGGATCAGAGAGAGTGCAGAGGAGATTCACCATGATGCTGCCTCGATTAGAGAGGGTGCAGAGGAGATTCACCAGGATGCTGCCTGGATTAGATAGGGTGTAGAGGAGATTCACCAGGATGCTGCCTGGATTAGAGAGGGTGCAGAGCAGACTCAACAGGATGCTGCCTGGATTAGAGAGGGTGCAGAGGAGATGCACCAGGATGGTGCCTGGATTAGAGAGGGTGTAGAGGAGATTCAGCAGGATGCTGCCCGGATTAGAGAGGGTGGAGAGGGCATTTACCGGACGCTGCCTGCATTGGAGAGGGTGCAGAGGAGATTCACCAGGATGCTGACTGGATTAGAGAGGGTGCAGAAGAGATTCACCAGGATGCTGACTGGATTAGAGAGGGTGCAGAGGAAATTCAGCAGGATACTGCCTGGATTAGAGAGGGTGGTGAGGAGATTTACCAGGATGCTGTCTGGATTAGAGAGGGTGGTGAGGAGATTCACCAGGATGCTGACTGGATTAGAGAGTGTGCAGAGGAGATTTACCAGGATGAGCCTGGATTAGAGAGGGTGCAGAGCAGATTCACCAGGATGCTGCCCGGTTTAGGGAGGGTGCAGAAGTGATTCAGCAGGATGCTGCCCGTATTACAGAGGGTGCAGAGGAGATTCACCAGGATGCTGCCTGGATTGGAGAGGGTGGAGAGGAGATTCACCAGGATGCTGCCTGGATTAGAGAGGGTGCAGATCAGATAAATCAGGATGTTGCATGGATTAGAGAGGATGCAGTGGAGATTTAGAATGATGCTTCCTGGATTAGAGAGGGTGCAGATGAGATTCACCAGGATGCTGCCCGGATTGGAGAGGGTAGTGAAGTGATTCACCAGTTAGCTACCTAGATTGGAGAGGGTGCAGAGGAGATTTACCAGGATGCTGCCTAGATTAGAGAGGGTGCAGAGGAGATTCACCAGGAGGCTGCCTGGATTAGAGAGGGTGGTGAAGAGATTTACCAGGATGCTGCCTGGATTAGAGAGGGTGCTGAGGAGATTTGCCAGGAAGCTGTCTGGATTAGAGAGGGTGGTGAGGAGATTTACCAGGATGCTGCCTGGATTAGAGAGGGTCGTGAGGAGATTCACCAGGATGCTGCCTGGATTAGAGAGGGTGCAGAGGAGATTCACCAGGATGCTGCCTGGATTAGATAGGGTGTAGAGGAGATTCACCAGGATGCTGCCTGGATTAGAGAGGGTGCAGAGGAGATTCACCAGGATGCTGCCTGGATTAGATAGGGTGTAGAGAAGATTCACCAGGATGCTGCCCGGATTGGAGGGGGCACTGAGGAGATTCACTAGGTAGCTGCCTAGATTGGAGAGGGTGGAGATGAGATTTACCAGGATGCTGCCTGGATTAGAGAGGGTGCACAGCAGACTCAACAGGATGCTGCCTGGATTAGAGAGGGTGTAGAGGAGATGCACCTGGATGCTGACTGGATTAGAGAGGGTGCAGAAGAGATTCTCCAGGATGCTGACTGGATTAGAGAGGGTGCAGAGGAAATTCAGCAGGATACTGCCTGGATTAGAGAGGGTGGTGAGGAGATTTACCAGGATGCTGTCTGGATTAGAGAGGGTGGTGAGGAGATTCACCAGGATGCTGACTGGATTAGAGAGTGTGCAGAGGAGATTTACCAGGATGAGCCTGGATTAGAGAGGGTGCAGAGCAGATTCACCAGGATGCTGCCCGGATTAGGGAGGGTGCAGAAGTGATTCCGCAGGATGCTGCCCGTATTACAGAGGGTGCAGAGGAGATTCACCAGGATGCTGCCTGGATTGGAGAGGGTGGAGAGTAGATTCAGCAGGATGCTGCCTAGATTAGAGAGGGTGCAGAGGAGATTCACCAGGATGCTGCCCGAATTAGAGAGGGTGCAGAGGGGATTTACCAGGAAACTGCCTGGATTAGAGAGTGTGCAGGGGAGATACACCAGGATGCTGACTGCAGTAGAGAGAGTGTTGAGGAGATTCACCAGGATGCTGCCTGGATTAGAGAGGGTGGTGAACAGATTTACCAGGATGCTGCCTGGATTAGAGAGGGTGCAGAGGAGATTCACCAGGATGCTCCCTGGATTAGATAGGGTGCAGAGGAGATTCAGCAGGATGCTGCCTGGATTAGAGAGTAAGCAGTGGAGATTTACCAGGATGCTTCCTGGATTACAGAGGGTGCAGATGAGATTCACCAGTTAGCTGCCTAGATTGGAGAGGGTGCAGAGGAGATTTACCAGGATGCTGCCTGGATTAGAGAGGGTGCAGAGGAGATTCACCAGGATGCTGCCCGGATTAGAGAGGGTGCAGAGGAGATTCACCAGGATGCTGCCGGCATTAGAGAGGGTGGTGAAGAGATTTACTAGCATGCTGTCTGGATTAGAGAGGGTGCTGAGGAGATTTACCAGGATGCTGTCTGGATTAGAGAGGGTGGTGAGGAGAGTTACTAGGATGCTGCCTGGATTAGAGAGGGTGCAGAGGAAATTCACCAGGATGCTGCCTGGATTAGATAGGGTGCAGAGGAGATTTACCAGGATGCTGCCCAGATTGTAGAGGGCACTGAGGAGATTCACCAGGTAGCTGCCTAGATTGGAGAGGGTGGAGAGGAGATTTAGCAGGATGCTGCCTGGATTAGAGAGGGTGTAGAGCAGACTCACCAGGATGCTGCCTGGATTAGAGAGGGTGCAGAGGAGATTCACCAGGATGCTGCCTGGATTAGAGAGGGTGTAGAGGAGATTCACCAGGATGCTGCCCGGATTAGAGAGGGTGCAGAGGAGATTCACCAGGATGCTGCCTGGATTAGAGAGGGTGGTGAGGAGATTTACCAGGATGCTATCTGGATTAGAGAGCGTGGTGAGGAGATTCACCAGGATGCTGTCTGGATTAGAGAGGGTGCAGAGCAGATTTACCAGGTAGTGCCGGGATTAGAGAGGGTGCAGAGCAGATTCACCAGTGTGCTGCCCGGATTAGGGAGGGTGCAGAAGCGATTCAGCAGGATGCTGCCCGGATTACAGAGGGTGCAGAGGAGATTCACCAGGATGCTGCCTGGATTAGAGAGGGTGGTGAGGAGATTTACCTGGATGCTGACTGGATTAGACAGGGTCGTGAGGAGATTTACCAGGATGCTGCCTGTATTAGAGAGGGTGCAGAGGAGATTCACCAGGATGCTGCCTGGATTAGAGAGGGTGCAGATCAGATAAATCAGGATGCTGCATGGATTAGAGAGGATGCAGTGGAGATTTAGTAGGATGCTTCCTGGATTAGAGAGGGTGCAGATGAGATTCACCAGTATGCTGCCCGGATTGGAGAGGGTAGTGAAGTGATTCACCAGTTAGCTGCCTAGATTGGAGAGGGTGCAGTGGAGATTTACCAGGATGCTGCCTAGATTAGAGAGGGTGCAGAGGAGATTCACCAGGAGGGTGCCTGGATTAGAGAGGGTGCTGAGGAGATTTAGCAGGATGCTGTCTGGATTAGAGAGGGTGGTGAGGAGATTTACCAGGATGCTGCCTGGATTAGAGAGGGTCGTGAGGAGATTCACCAGGATGCTGCCTGGATTAGAGAGGGTGCAGAGGAGATTCACCAGGATGCTGCCTGGATTAGATAGGGTGTAGAGGATATTCACCAGGATGCTGCCTGGATTAGAGAGGGTGCAGAGGAGATTCACCAGGATGCTGCCTGGATTAGATAGGGTGTAGAGAAGATTCACCAGGATGCTGCCCGGATTGGAGGGGGCACTGAGGAGATTCACCAGGCAGCTGCCTAGATTGGAGAGGGTGGAGATGAGATTTACCAGGATGCTGCCTGGATTAGAGAGGGTGCAGAGCAGACTCAACAGGATGCTGCCTGGATTAGAGAGGGTGCAGAGGAGATGCACCAGGATGGTGCCTGGATTAGAGAGGGTGTAGAGGAGATTCAGCAGGATGCTGCCCGGATTAGAGAGGGTGGAGAGGAGATTTACCAGGATGCTGCCCAGATTGTAGAGGGCACTGAGGAGATTCACCAGGTAGCTGCCTAGATTGGAGAGGGTGGAGAGGAGATTTAGCAGGATGCTGCCTGGATTAGAGAGGGTGTAGAGCAGACTCACCAGGATGCTGCCTGGATTAGAGAGGGTGCAGAGGAGATTCACCAGGATGCTGCCTGGATTAGAGAGGGTGTAGAGGAGATTCACCAGGATGCTGCCCGGATTAGAGAGGGTGCAGAGGAGATTCACCAGGATGCTGCCTGGATTAGAGAGGGTGGTGAGGAGATTTACCAGGATGCTATCTGGATTAGAGAGCGTGGTGAGGAGATTCACCAGGATGCTGTCTGGATTAGAGAGGGTGCAGAGCAGATTTACCAGGTAGTGCCGGGATTAGAGAGGGTGCAGAGCAGATTCACCAGTGTGCTGCCCGGATTAGGGAGGGTGCAGAAGCGATTCAGCAGGATGCTGCCCGGATTACAGAGGGTGCAGAGGAGATTCACCAGGATGCTGCCTGGATTAGAGAGGGTGGTGAGGAGATTTACCTGGATGCTGACTGGATTAGACAGGGTCGTGAGGAGATTTACCAGGATGCTGCCTGTATTAGAGAGGGTGCAGAGGAGATTCACCAGGATGCTGCCTGGATTAGAGAGGGTGCAGATCAGATAAATCAGGATGCTGCATGGATTAGAGAGGATGCAGTGGAGATTTAGTAGGATGCTTCCTGGATTAGAGAGGGTGCAGATGAGATTCACCAGTATGCTGCCCGGATTGGAGAGGGTAGTGAAGTGATTCACCAGTTAGCTGCCTAGATTGGAGAGGGTGCAGTGGAGATTTACCAGGATGCTGCCTAGATTAGAGAGGGTGCAGAGGAGATTCACCAGGAGGGTGCCTGGATTAGAGAGGGTGCTGAGGAGATTTAGCAGGGTGCTGTCTGGATTAGAGAGGGTGGTGAGGAGATTTACCAGGATGCTGCCTGGATTAGAGAGGGTCGTGAGGAGATTCACCAGGATGCTGCCTGGATTAGAGAGGGTGCAGAGGAGATTCACCAGGATGCTGCCTGGATTAGATAGGGTGTAGAGGATATTCACCAGGATGCTGCCTGGATTAGAGAGGGTGCAGAGGAGATTCACCAGGATGCTGCCTGGATTAGATAGGGTGTAGAGAAGATTCACCAGGATGCTGCCCGGATTGGAGGGGGCACTGAGGAGATTCACCAGGCAGCTGCCTAGATTGGAGAGGGTGGAGATGAGATTTACCAGGATGCTGCCTGGATTAGAGAGGGTGCAGAGCAGACTCAACAGGATGCTGCCTGGATTAGAGAGGGTGCAGAGGAGATGCACCAGGATGGTGCCTGGATTAGAGAGGGTGTAGAGGAGATTGAGCAGGATGCTGCCCGGATTAGAGAGGGTGGAGAGGGCATTTACCGGACGCTGCCTGCATTAGAGAGGGTGCAGAGGAGATTCACCAGGATGCTGCCTGCATTAGAGAGGGTGCAGAGGAGATTCACCAGGATGCTGACTGGATTATAGAGGGTGCAGAAGAGACTCACCAGAATGCTGACTGGATTAGAGAGGGTGCAGAGGAAATTCAGCAGGATACTGCCTGGATTAGAGAGGGTGGTGAGGAGATTTACCAGGATGCTGTCTGGATTAGAGAGGGTGGTGAGGAGATTCACCAGGATGCTGACTGGATTAGACAGTGTGCAGAGGAGATTTACCAGGATGAGCCTGGATTAGAGAGGGTGCAGAGCAGATTCACCAGGATGCTGCCCGGATTAGGGAGGGTGCAGAAGTGATTCAGCAGGATGCTGCCCGTATTACAGAGGGTGCAGAGGAGATTCACCAGAATGCTGCCTGGATTGGAGAGGGTGGAGAGGAGATTCACCAGGATGCTGCCTGGATTAGAGAGGGTGCAGATCAGATAAATCAGGATGCTGCATGGATTAGAGAGGATGCAGTGGAGATTTAGAATGATGCTTCCTGGATTAGAGAGGGTGCAGATGAGATTCACCAGGATGCTGCCCGGATTGGAGAGGGTAGTGAAGTGATTCACCAGTTAGCTGCCTAGATTGGAGAGGGTGCAGAGGAGATTTACCAGGATGCTGCTTAAATTGGAGAGGGTGCAGAGGAGATTCACCAGGATGCTGCCTGGATTAGATAGGGTGTAGAGGAGATTCACCAGGATGCTGCCTGGATTAGAGAGGGTGCAGAGGAGATTCACCAGGATGCTGCCTGGATTAGATAGGGTGTAGAGAAGATTCACCAGGATGCTGCCCGGATTGGAGGCGGCACTGAGGAGATTCACCAGGTAGCTGCCTAGATTGGAGAGGGTGGAGATGAGATTTACCAGGATGCTGCCTGGATTAGAGAGGGTGCAGAGCAGACTCAACAGGATGCTGCCTGGATTAGAGAGGGTGCAGAGGAGATGCACCTGGATGCTGACTGGATTAGAGAGGGTGCAGTAGAGATTCACCAGGATGCTGACTGGATTACAGAGGGTGCAGAGGAAATTCAGCAGGATACTGCCTGGATTAGAGAGGGTGGTGAGGAGATTTACCAGGATGCTGTCAGGATTAGAGAGGGTGGTGAGGAGATTCACCAGGATGCTGACTGGATTAGAGAGTGTGCATAGGAGATTTACCAGGATGTGCCTGGATTACAGAGGTTGCAGAGGAGATTCACCAGGATGCTGCCTGGATTAGAGAGGGTGGTGAGGAGATTTACCAGGATGCTGCGTGGATTAGAGAGGGTGCAGAGCAGATTCACCAGGATGTTGCCCGGATTAGGGAGGGTGCAGAAGCGATTCAGCAGGATGCTGCCCGTATTACAGAGGGTGCAGAGGAGATTCACCAGGATGCTGCCTGGATTGGAGAGGGTGGAGAGTAGATTCAGCAGGATGGTGCCTAGATTAGAGAGGGTGCAGAGGAGATTCACCAGGATGCTGCCCGGATTAGAGAGGGTGCAGAGGGGATTTACCAGGAAGCTGCCTGGATTAGAGAGTGTGCAGGGGAGATTCACCAGGATGCTCACTGGATTGGAGAGGGTGTTGAGGAGATTCACCTGGATGCTGCCTGGATTAGAGAGGGTGGTGAACAGATTTACCAGGATGCTGACTGGATTAGAGATGGTCGTCAGGAGATTTACCAGGATGCCGCCTGGATTGGAGAGGGTGCAGAGGAGATTCACCAGGATGCAGCCTGGATTAGATAGGGTGCAGAGGAGATTCAGCAGGATGCTGCCTGGATTAGAGAGTAAGCAGTGGAGATTTAACAGGATGCTTCCTCGATTAGAGAGGGTGCAGATGAGATTCACCAGGATGCTGCCCCGATTGGAGAGGGCACTGAAGTGATTCACAAATTAGCTGTCTAGATTAGAGAGGGTGGTGAGGACATTTACCAGGATGCTGACTGGATTACACAGGGTCGTGAGGAGATTTACCAGGATCCTGCCTGGATTAGAGAGGGTGCAGAGGAGATTCACCAGAATGCTGCCCGGATTGGAGAGGGCACTGAGGAATTCACCAAGTAGCTGCCTAGATTGGAGAGGGTGGAGAGGAGATTTACCAGGATGCTGCCTGGATTAGAGAGGGTGAAGAGGAGATTCACCAGGATGCTGCCCGGATTAGAGAGGGTGGAGAGGGGATTTACCAGGAAGCTGCCTGGATTAGAGAGGGCGCAGAAGAGATTCAACAGGATGCTGACTGGATTAGAGAGGGTGCAGCGGAAATTCACCAGGATTCTGCCTGGATTAAAGAGGGTGGTGAGGAGATTTACAATGATGCTGCCTGGATTAGAGACGGTGGTGAGGAGATTTAACTGGATGCTGACTGGATTAGAGAGCGTCGTGAGGAGATTTACCAGGATGCTGCCTGGATTAGAGAGGTTGCAGAGGAGATTCACCAGGATGCTGCCTGGATTAGATAGAATGCAAAGGAGATTCATCAGGATGCTGCCTGGATTTCAGAGGGTGCAGAGGAGATTCACCAGGATGCTGCCTGGATTAGAGAGGATGCAGTGGAGACTTACCAGGATGCTGCCTGGATTAGAGGGGGTGGTGAGGAGAATTACCAGGATACTGACTGGATTAGAGAGCGTCGTGAGGAGATTCCCCAGGATGCTGCCTGGATTAGAGAGGGTGCAGAGAAGATTCTCCAGGATGCTGCCTGGATTAGAGAGGGTGGTGAGGAGATTTACCAGGATGCTGTCTGGATTAGAGAGGGTGGTCAGGAGATTCACCAGAATGCTGCCTGGATTAGAGAGGGCGGTGAGGAGATTTACCAGGATGCTGTCTGGATTAGAGAGGTTGGTGAGGAGATTCCCCAGGATGCTGCCTGGATTAGAGAGGGTGCAGAGGAGATTCACTAGGATGCTGCCTGGATTAGATAGGGTGCAGAGGAGATTCATCAGAATTCTGCCTGGATTAGAGAGGGTGCAGAGGAGATTCACGAGGATGCTGCCTGGATCAGAGAGGATGCAGTGGAGATTTACCAGGATACTTCCTGTATAAGAGAGGGTGCAGGTGAGATTCAACAGGATGCTGCCCGGATTGGAGTGGGCTCTGAGGTGATTCACCAGGTAGATGCCTAGATTGGAGAGGGTCGTGAGGAGATTTACCAGGATGCTGCCTGGATTAGAGAGGGTGCAGAGCAGACTCACCAGGATGCTGCCTGGATTAGAGAGGGTGCAGAGGAGATTCACAAGGATGCTGACTGGATTAGAGAGGGTGCAGCGGAAATTCACCAGGATGCTGCCTGGATTAGAGAGGGTGGTGAGGATATTTACCAGGATGCTTTCTGGATTAGAGAGGGTGCAGATGAGATTCACCAGGATGCTGCCCGGATTGGAGAGGGCACTGAGGTGATTCACCAGCTAGCTGCCTAGATTGGAGAGGGTGCTGAGGAGATTTACCAGGATGCTGACTGGATTAGAGAGGGTGCAGAGCAGATTCACGAGGATGCTGCCTGGATTAGAGAGGGTGCAGAGGAGATTCAACAGGATGCTGCCTGGATTAGAGAGCGTGTAGAGGAGATTCACAAGGATGCTGCCCGGATTAGAGAGGGTGGAGAGGGGATTTACCAGGACGCTGCCTGGATTAGAGTGGGTGCAGAAGAGATTCACCAGGATGCTGACTGGATTAGAGAGGTTGGTGAAGAGATTTTCCTGGATGCTGACTGGATCAGAGAGGGTCGTGAGGAGATTTACCAGGATGCTGCCTGTTTTAGAGAGGGTGCAGAGGAGATTCACCAGGATTCTGCCTGGATTAGATAGGGTGCAGAGGAGATTCACCAAGATGCTGCCCGGATTGGTGAGGGCACTGAGGAGATTCACCAGGTAGCTGCCTAGATTGGAGAGGGTGGAGAGGAGATTTACCAGGATGCTGCCTGGATTACAGAGGGTGCAGATGAGATTCAACAGGATGCTACCCGGATTGGAGAGGGCTCTGAGGTGATTCACCAGGTAGCTGCCTAGATTGGAGAGGGTGCAGAGGAGATTTACCAGGATGCTGCCTGGATTAAAGAGGGTGCAGAGCAGATTCACCAGGATGCTGCCTGGATTAGCGAGGGTGCTGAGGAGATTCACCAGGATGCTGCCCGGATTAGAGAGGGTGCAGAGGAGATTCACCAGGATGCTGCATGGATTAGAGAGGGTGGTGAGGAGATTTACCAGGATGCTGCATGGATTAGAGAGGGTCGTGAGGAGATTTACCAGGACGCTGCCTGGATTAGAGAGGGTGCAGAGGAGATTCACAAGGATGCTACCTGGATTAGATAGGGTGCAGAGGAGATTCACCAGGATGCTGCCCGGATTGGAGAGGGCACTGAGGAGATTCCCCAGGTAGCTGCCGAGATTGGCGAGGGTGGAGATGAGATTTACCAGGATGTTGCCTGGATTAGAGAGGGTGCAGAGCAGACTCACCAGGATGCTGCCTGGATTAGAGAGGGTGTAGAGGAGATTCACCAGGATGCTGCCTGGATTAGAGAGGGTGTAGAGGAGATTCACCAGGATGCTACCCGGATTAGAGAGGGTGGAGAGGGGATTTACCAGGATGCTGCCTGGATTAGAGAAGGTGCAGAAGAGATTCACCAGGATGCTGACTGGATTAGAGATGGTGCAGCGGAAATTCACCAGGATGCTGCCTGGATTAGAGATGGTGGTGAGGAGATTTACCATGATGCTGCCTGGATTAGAGAGGGTCGTGAGGAGATTTACCAGGATGCTGCCTGGATCAGAGAGGGTGCAGAGGAGATTCACCATGATGCTGCCTGGATTAGATAGGGTGCAAAGGAGATTCATCAGGATGCTGCCTGGATTTCAGAGGGTGCAGAGGAGATTCACCAGGATGCTGACTGGATTAGAGAGGATGCAGTGGAGATTTACCAAGATGGTGTCTGCATTAGAGAGGGTGGTGAGGAGATTTACCAGGATACTGACTGGATTAGATAGCGTCGTGAGGAGATTCCCCAGGATGCTGCCTAGATTAGAGAGGGTGCAGAGGAGATTCTACAGGATGCTGCCTGGATTAGAGAGGGTGGTGAGGAGATTTACCAGGTTGCTGTCTGGATTAGAGAAGGTGGTCAGGAGATTCACCAGGATGCTGCCTGGATTAGAGAGGGTGGTGAGGAGATTTACCAGGATGCTCTCTGGATTAGAGAGGTTGGTGAGGAGATTCCCCAGGATGCTGCCTGGATTAGAGAGGGTACAGAGGAGATTCACCAGGATGCTGCCTGGATTAGAGAGGGTGGTGAAGAGATTTACCATGATGCTGCCTGGACTAGTGAGGCTGGTGAGGAGATTTACCAGGATGCTTTCTGGATTAGAGAGGGTGCAGATGAGATTCACCAGGATGCTGCCCGGATTGGAGAGGGCACTGAGGTGATTCACCAGCTAGCTGCCTAGATTGGAGAGGGTGCTGAGGAGATTTACCAGGATGCTGACTGGATTAGAGAGGGTGCAGAGCAGATTCACGAGGATGCTGCCTGGATTAGAGAGGGTGCAGAGGAGATTCAACAGGATGCTGCCTGGATTAGAGAGCGTGTAGAGGAGATTCACAAGGATGCTGGCCGGATTAGAGAGGGTGGAGAGGGGATTTACCAGGACGCTGCCTGGATTAGAGTGGGTGCAGAAGAGATTCACCAGGATGCTGACTGGATTAGAGAGGTTGGTGAAGAGATTTTCCTGGATGCTGACTGGATCAGAGAGGGTCGTGAGGAGATTTACCAGGATGCTGCCTGTTTTAGAGAGGGTGCAGAGGAGATTCACCAGGATTCTGCCTGGATTAGATAGGGTGCAGAGGAGATTCACCAAGATGCTGCCCGGATTGGTGAGGGCACTGAGGAGATTCACCAGGTAGCTGCCTAGATTGGAGAGGGTGGAGAGGAGATTTACCAGGATGCTGCCTGGATTACAGAGGGTGCAGATGAGATTCAACAGGATGCTACCCGGATTGGAGAGGGCTCTGAGGTGATTCACCAGGTAGCTGCCTAGATTGGAGAGGGTGCAGAGGAGATTTACCAGGATGCTGCCTGGATTAAAGAGGGTGCAGAGCAGATTCACCAGGATGCTGCCTGGATTAGCGAGGGTGCTGAGGAGATTCACCAGGATGCTGCCCGGATTAGAGAGGGTGCAGAGGAGATTCACCAGGATGCTGCATGGATTAGAGAGGGTGCTGAGGAGATTTACCAGGATGCTGTCTGGATTAGAGAGGGTGGTGAGGAGATTTACCAGGATGCTGCCTGGATTAGAGAGGGTCGTGAGGAGATTTACCAGGACGCTGCCTGGATTAGAGAGGGTGCAGAGGAGATTCACAAGGATGCTACCTGGATTAGATAGGGTGCAGAGGAGATTCACCAGGATGCTGCCCGGATTGGAGAGGGCACTGAGGAGATTCCCCAGGTAGCTGCCGAGATTGGCGAGGGTGGAGATGAGATTTACCAGGATGTTGCCTGGATTAGAGAGGGTGCAGAGCAGACTCACCAGGATGCTGCCTGGATTAGAGAGGGTGTAGAGGAGATTCACCAGGATGCTGCCTGGATTAGAGAGGGTGTAGAGGAGATTCACCAGGATGCTACCCGGATTAGAGAGGGTGGAGAGGGGATTTACCAGGATGCTGCCTGGATTAGAGAAGGTGCAGAAGAGATTCACCAGGATGCTGACTGGATTAGAGATGGTGCAGCGGAAATTCACCAGGATGCTGCCTGGATTAGAGATGGTGGTGAGGAGATTTACCATGATGCTGCCTGGATTAGAGAGGGTCGTGAGGAGATTTACCAGGATGCTGCCTGGATCAGAGAGGGTGCAGAGGAGATTCACCATGATGCTGCCTGGATTAGATAGGGTGCAAAGGAGATTCATCAGGATGCTGCCTGGATTTCAGAGGGTGCAGAGGAGATTCACCAGGATGCTGACTGGATTAGAGAGGTTGCAGTGGAGATTTACCAAGATGGTGTCTGGATTAGAGAGGGTGGTGAGGAGATTTACCAGGATACTGACTGGATTAGATAGCGTCGTGAGGAGATTCCCCAGGATGCTGCCTAGATTAGAGAGGGTGCAGAGGAGATTCTACAGGATGCTGCCTGGATTAGAGAGGGTGGTGAGGAGATTTACCAGGTTGCTGTCTGGATTAGAGAAGGTGGTCAGGAGATTCACCAGGATGCTGCCTGGATTAGAGAGGGTGGTGAGGAGATTTACCAGGATGCTCTCTGGATTAGAGAGGTTGGTGAGGAGATTCCCCAGGATGCTGCCTGGATTAGAGAGGGTACAGAGGAGATTCACCAGGATGCTGCCTGGATTAGAGAGGGTGGTGAAGAGATTTACCATGATGCTGCCTGGACTAGTGAGGCTGGTGAGGAGATTTACCAGGATGCTGACTGGATTAGAGAGGGTCATGAGGTGATTTACCAGCATGCTGCCTGGATTAGAGAGGGTGCATAGGAGATTCACTAGGATGCTGCCTGGATTAGATAGGGTGCAGAGGAGATTCATCAGGATGCTGCCTGGATTAGAGAGGGTGCAGAGGAGATTCACCAGGATGCGGCCCGGATTAGAGAGGATGCAGTGGAGATTTACCAGGATACGTCCTGGATTAGAGAGGGTGCAGATGAGATTCAACAGAATGCTGCCCGGATTGGAGAGGGCTCTCAGGTGATTCACCAGGTAGCTGCCTAGATTGGAGAGTGTGCAGAGGAGATTTAGCAGGATGCTGCCTGGATTAGAGAGGGTGCAGAGCAGACTCACCAGGATGCTGCCTGGATTAGCGAGGGTGCAGAGGAGATTCACCAGGATGCTGCCCGGATTGGAGAGGGCACTGAGGAGATTCACCTGGTAGCTGCCTAGATTGGAGAGGGTGGAGAGGAGATTTACCAGGATGCTGCCTGGATTAGAGAGGGTGCAGAGCAGACTCAAGAGGATGCTGCCTGGATTAGAGAGGGTGTAGAGGGGATTTACCAGGAAGCTGCCTGGATTAGAGAGGGCGCAGAAGAGATTCAACAGGATGCTGACAGGATTAGAGAGGGTGCAGCGGAAATTCACCAGGATTCTGCCTGGATTAAAGAGGGTGGTGAGGAGATTTACAATGATGCTGCCTGGATTAGAGACGGTGGTGAGGAGATTTAACTGGATGCTGACTGGATTAGAGAGCGTCGTGAGGAGATTTACCAGGATGCTGCCTGGATTAGAGAGGTTGCAGAGGAGATTCACCAGGATGCTGCCTGGATTAGATAGAATGCAAAGGAGATTCATCAGGATGCTGCCTGGATTTCAGAGGGTGCAGAGGAGATTCACCAGGATGCTGCCTGGATTAGAGAGGATGCAGTGGAGACTTACCAGGATGCTGCCTGGATTAGAGGGGGTGGTGAGGAGAATTACCAGGATACTGACTGGATTAGAGAGCGTCGTGAGGAGATTCCCCAGGATGCTGCCTGGATTAGAGAGGGTGCAGAGAAGATTCTCCAGGATGCTGCCTGGATTAGAGAGGGTGGTGAGGAGATTTACCAGGATGCTGTCTGGATTAGAGAGGGTGGTCAGGAGATTCACCAGAATGCTGCCTGGATTAGAGAGGGCGGTGAGTAGATTTACCAGGATGCTGTCTGGATTAGAGAGGTTGGTGAGGAGATTCCCCAGGATGCTGCCTGGATTAGAGAGGGTGCAGAGGAGATTCACCAGGATGCTGCCTGGATTAGAGAGGGTGGTGAGGAGATTTACCATGATGCTGCCTGGACTAGAGAGGGTGGTGAGGAGATTTACCAGGATGTTGACTGGATTAGAGAGGGTCATGAGGAGATTTACCAGGATGCTGCCTGGATTAGAGAGGGTGCAAAGGAGATTCACTAGGATGCTGCCTGGATTAGATAGGGTGCAGAGGAGATTCATCAGAATTCTGCCTGGATTAGAGAGGGTGCAGAGGAGATTCACCAGGATGCTGCCTGGATTAGAGAGGATGCAGTGGAGATTTACCAGGATACTTCCTGGATAAGAGAGGGTGCAGGTGAGTTTGAACAGGATGCTGCCCGGATTGGAGTGGGCTCTGAGGTGATTCACCAGGTAGATGCCTAGATTGGAGAGGGTCGTGAGGAGATTTACCAGGATGCTGCCTGGATTAGAGAGGGTGCAGAGCAGACTCACCAGGATGCTGCCAGGATTAGAGAGGGTGCAGAGGAGATTCACAAGGATGCTGCCTGGATTAGAGAGGGTGTAGAGGAGATTCACCAGGATGCTGCCCGGATTAGAGAGGGTGGAGAGGGGATTTACCAGGACGCTGCCTGGAATAGAGAGGGTGCAGAAGAGATTCACCAGGATGCTGACTGGATTAGAGAGGGTGCAGCGGAAATTCACCAGGATGCTGCCTGGATTAGAGAGGGTGGTGAGGATATTTACCATGATGCTGCCTGGATTAGAGAGGGTGGTGAGGAGATTTACCTGGATGCTGACTGGATTAGAGAGGGTCGTGAGGAGATTTACCAGGATGCTGCCTGGATTAGATAGGGTGCAAAGCAGATTCATCAGGATGCTGCCTGGATTTCAGAGGGTGCAGAGGAGATTCACCAGGATGTTGCCTGGATTAGAGAGGATGCAGTGGAGATTTACCAGGATGCTTCCTGGATTAGAGAGGGTGCAGATGAGATTCACCAGGATGCTGCCCGGATTGGAGAGGGCACTGAGGTGATTCACCAGCTAGCTGCCTAGATTGGAGAGGGTGCAGAGGAGATTTACCAGGATGCTGACTGGATTAGAGAGGGTGCAGAGCAGATTCACGAGGATGCTGCCTGGATTAGAGAGGGTGCAGAGGAGATTCAACAGGATGCTGCCTGGATTAGAGAGCGTGTAGAGGAGATTCACAAGGATGCTGCCCGGATTAGAGAGGGTGGAGAGGGGATTTACCAGGACGCTGCCTGGATTAGAGTGGGTGCAGAAGAGATTCACCAGGATGCTGACTGGATTAGAGAGGTTGGTGAAGAGATTTTCCTGGATGCTGACTGGATCAGAGAGGGTCGTGAGGAGATTTACCAGGATGCTGCCTGTTTTAGAGAGGGTGCAGAGGAGATTCACCAGGATTCTGCCTGGATTAGATAGGGTGCAGAGGAGATTCACCAAGATGCTGCCCGGATTGGTGAGGGCACTGAGGAGATTCACCAGGTAGCTGCCTAGATTGGAGAGGGTGGAGAGGAGATTTACCAGGATGCTGCCTGGATAAGAGAGGGTGCAGAGGAGATTCACCAGGATGCTGCCCGGATGGGAGAGGGTGGAGAGGGGATTTACCAGGACGCTGCCTGGATTAGAGAGGGTCATGAGGAGATTTACCAGGATGCTGCCTGGATTAGAGAGGGTGCGTCGGAGATTCACTAGGATGCTGCCTGGATTAGATAGGGTGCAGAGGAGATTCATCAGGATGCTGCCTGGATTAGAGAGGGTGCAGAGGAGATTCACCAGGATGCGGCCCGGATTAGAGAGGATGCAGTGGAGATTTACCAGAATACTTCCTGGATTAGAGAGGGTGCAGATGAGATTCAACAGGATGCTGCCCGGATTGGAGAGGGCTCTGAGGTGATTCACCAGGTAGCTGCCTAGATTGGAGAGGGTGCAGAGGAGATTTACCAGGATGCTGCCTGGATTAAAGAGGGTGCAGAGCAGATTCACCAGGATGCTGCCTGGATTAGCGAGGGTGCTGAGGAGATTCACCAGGATGCTGCCCGGATTAGAGTGGGTGCAGAGGAGATTCACCAGGATGCTGCATGGATTAGAGAGCGTGATGAGGAGATTTACCAGGATGCTGTCTGGATTAGAGAGGGTGGTGAGGAGATTTACCAGGATGCTGCCTGGATTAGAGAGGGTCGTGAGGAGATTTACCAGGACGCTGCCTGGATTAGAGAGGGTGCAGAGGAGATTCACAAGGATGCTACCTGGATTAGATAGGGTGCAGAGGAGATTCACCAGGATGCTGCCCGGATTGGAGAGGGCACTGAGGAGATTCCCCAGGTAGCTGCCGAGATTGGCAAGGGTGGAGATGAGATTTACCAGGATGTTGCCTGGATTAGAGAGGGTGCAGAAGAGATTCACCAGGATGCTGACTGGATTAGAGATGGTGCAGAGGAGATTCTCCAGGTTGCTGCCTGGAGTACAGTGGGTGGTGAGGAGTTTTACCAGGATGCTGTCTGGATTAGCTAGGTTGGTGAGGAGATTCCCCAGGATGCTGCCTGGATAAGAGAGGGTTCAGAGGAGATTCACCAGGATGCTGCCTGGATTAGAGACGGTGGTGAGGAGATTTACCATGATGCTGCCTGGATTAGAGAGGGTGGTGAGGAGATTTACCTGGATGCTGACTGGATTAGAGAGGGTCGTGAGGAGATTTACCAGGATGCTGCCTGGATTAGAGAGGGTGCAGAGGAGATTCATCAGGATGCTGTCTGGATTAGTTAGGATGCAAAGGAGATTCATCTGGATGCTGCCTGGATTTCAGAGGGTGCAGAGGAGATTCACCAGGATGCTGCCTGGATTAGAGAGGATGCAGTGGAGATTTACCAGGATGGTGCCTGGATTAGAGAGTGTGGTGAGGAGATTTACCAGGATGCTGTCTGGATTAGAGAGGTTGGTGAGGAGATTGCCCAGGATGCTGCCTGGATAAGAGAGGGTGCAGAGGAGATTCACCAGGATGCTGCCTGGATTAGAGAGGGTGCAAAGGAGATTTACCATGATGATGCCTGGATTAGAGAGGGTGGTGAGGAGATTTACCTGGATGCTGACTGGATTAGAGAGGGTCGTGAGGAGATTTAACAGGATGCTGCCTGGATTAGGAGGGTGCAGAGGAGATTCACCAGGATGCTGTCTGGATTAGATAGGGTGCAAAGGAGATTCATCAGGATGCTCCCTGAATTAGATACGGTGTAGAGGAGATTCACCAGGATGCTGCCCGGATTGGAGAGGGCACTGAGGAGATTCACCAGGTAGCTGCCTAGATTGGAGAGGGTGGAGAGGAGAGTTACCAAGATGCGGCCTGGATTAGAGAAGGTGCAGAGGAGATTCACCAGGATGCTGCTCGGATTAGAGAGGGTGGAGAGGGGATTTACCCGGACGCTGCCTGGATTAGACAGGGTGTAGAGGAGATTCACCAGGATGCTGCCCGGATTAGAGAGGGTGGAAAGGGGATTTACCAGGATGCTGACTGGATTAGAGATGGTGCAGCGGAAAATCACCAGGATGCTGCCTGGATTAGAGAGGGTGGTGAGGAGATTTACCATGATGCTGCCTGGATTAGAGAGGGTCGTGAGGAGATTTACCAGGATGCTGCCTGGATCAGAGAGAGTGCAGAGGAGATTCACCATGATGCTGCCTCGATTAGAGAGGGTGCAGAGGAGATTCACCAGGATGCTGCCTGGATTAGATAGGGTGTAGAGGAGATTCACCAGGATGCTGCCTGGATTAGAGAGGGTGCAGAGCAGACTCAACAGGATGCTGCCTGGATTAGAGAGGGTGCAGAGGAGATGCACCAGGATGGTGCCTGGATTAGAGAGGGTGTAGAGGAGATTCAGCAGGATGCTGCCCGGATTAGAGAGGGTGGAGAGGGCATTTACCGGACGCTGCCTGCATTGGAGAGGGTGCAGAGGAGATTCACCAGGATGCTGCCTGGATTAGAGAGGGTGGTGAAGAGATTTACTAGAAGGCTGTCTGGATTAGAGAGGGTGCTGAGGAGATTTACCAGGATGCTGTCTGGATTAGAGAGGGTGTTGAGGAGATTTACCAGGATGCTGCCTGGATTACAGAGGGTCGTGAGGAGATGTACCAGGCTGCTGCCTGGATTACAGAGGGTGCAGAGGAGATTCACCAGGATGCTCCCTGGATTAGATAAGGTGCAGAGGAGATTTACCAGGATGCTGCCCGGATTGGAGAGGGCACTGAGGAGATTCACCTGGTAGCTGCCTAGATTGGAGAGGGTGGAGAGGAGATTTACCAGGATGCTGCCTGGATTAGAGAGGGTGCAGAGGAGATTCACCAGGATGCTGCCCGGATTAGAGAGGGTGGAGAGCGGATTTACCAGGACGCTGCCTGGATTATACAGGGTGTAGAAGAGATTCACCAGGATGCTGCCTGGATTAGAGAGGGTGGTGAGGAGATTTACCATGATGCTGCCTGGATTAGAGAGGGTGGTGAGGAGATTTACCTGGATGCTGACTGGATTAGAGAGGGTCGTGAGGAGATTTACCAGGATGCTGCCTGGATTAGAGAGGGTGCAGAGGAGATTCACCAGGATGGTGCCCGGATTAGAGAGGGTGGTGAGGAGATTTACCAGGGTACTGACTGGATTAGAGAGCGTCGTGAGGAGATTCCCCAGGATGCTGCCTGGATTAGAGAGGGTACAGAGGAGATTCTCCAGGATGCTGCCTGGATTAGAGAGGGTGGTGAGGAGATTTACCATGATGCTGCCTGGATTAGAGAGGGTGGTGAGGAGATTTACCTGGATGCTGACTGGATTAGAGAGGGTCGTGAGGAGATTTACCAGGATGCTGCCTGGATTAGAGAGGGTGCAGAGGAGATTCATCAGGATGCTGTCTGGATTAGTTAGGATGCAAAGGAGATTCATCTGGATGCTGCCTGGATTTCAGAGGGTGCAGAGGAGATTCACCAGGATGCTGCCTGGATTAGAGAGGATGCAGTGGAGATTTACCAGGATGGTGCCTGGATTAGAGAGTGTGGTGAGGAGATTTACCAGGATGCTGTCTGGATTAGAGAGGTTGGTGAGGAGATTGCCCAGGATGCTGCCTGGATAAGAGAGGGTGCAGAGGAGATTCACCAGGATGCTGCCTGGATTAGAGAGGGTGCAAAGGAGATTTACCATGATGATGCCTGGATTAGAGAGGGTGGTGAGGAGATTTACCTGGATGCTGACTGGATTAGAGAGGGTCGTGAGGAGATTTAACAGGATGCTGCCTGGATTAGGAGGGTGCAGAGGAGATTCACCAGGATGCTGTCTGGATTAGATAGGGTGCAAAGGAGATTCATCAGGATGCTCCCTGAATTAGATACGGTGTAGAGGAGATTCACCAGGATGCTGCCCGGATTGGAGAGGGCACTGAGGAGATTCACCAGGTAGCTGCCTAGATTGGAGAGGGTGGAGAGGAGATTTACCAAGATGCGGCCTGGATTAGAGAAGGTGCAGAGGAGATTCACCAGGATGCTGCCCGGATTAGAGAGGGTGGAGAGGGGATTTACCCGGACGCTGCCTGGATTAGACAGGGTGTAGAGGAGATTCACCAGGATGCTGCCCGGATTAGAGAGGGTGGAAAGGGGATTTACCAGGATGCTGACTGGATTAGAGATGGTGCAGCGGAAAATCACCAGGATGCTGCCTGGATTGGAGAGGGTGGTGAAGAGATTTACTAGAAGGCTGTCTGGATTAGAGAGAGTGCTGAGGAGATTTACCAGGATGCTGTCTGGATTAGAGAGGGTGTTGAGGAGATTTACCAGGATGCTGCCTGGATTACAGAGGGTCGTGAGGAGATGTACCAGGCTGCTGCCTGGATTACAGAGGGTGCAGAGGAGATTCACCAGGATGCTCCCTGGATTAGATAAGGTGCAGAGGAGATTTACCAGGATGCTGCCCGGATTGGAGAGGGCACTGAGGAGATTCACCTGGTAGCTGCCTAGATTGGAGAGGGTGGAGAGGAGATTTACCAGGATGCTGCCTGGATTAGAGAGGGTGCAGAGGAGATTCACCAGGATGCTGCCCGGATTAGAGAGGGTGGAGAGCGGATTTACCAGGACGCTGCCTGGATTATAGAGGGTGTAGAAGAGATTCACCAGGATGCTGCCTGGATTAGAGAGGGTGGTGAGGAGATTTACCATGATGCTGCCTGGATTAGAGAGGGTGGTGAGGAGATTTACCTGGATGCTGACTGGATTAGAGAGGGTCGTGAGGAGATTTACCAGGATGCTGCCTGGATTAGAGAGGGTGCAGAGGAGATTCACCAGGATGGTGCCCGGATTAGAGAGGGTGGTGAGGAGATTTACCAGGGTACTGACTGGATTAGAGAGCGTCGTGAGGAGATTCCCCAGGATGCTGCCTGGATTAGAGAGGGTACAGAGGAGATTCTCCAGGATGCTGCCTGGATTAGAGAGGGTGGTGAGGAGATTTACCATGATGCTGCCTGGATTAGAGAGGGTGGTGAGGAGATTTACCTGGATGCTGACTGGATTAGAGAGGGTCGTGAGGAGATTTACCAGGATGCTGCCTGGATTAGAGAGGGTGCAGAGGAGATTCATCAGGATGCTGTCTGGATTAGTTAGGATGCAAAGGAGATTCATCTGGATGCTGCCTGGATTTCAGAGGGTGCAGAGGAGATTCACCAGGATGCTGCCTGGATTAGAGAGGATGCAGTGGAGATTTACCAGGATGGTGCCTGGATTAGAGAGTGTGGTGAGGAGATTTACCAGGATGCTGTCTGGATTAGAGAGGTTGGTGAGGAGATTGCCCAGGATGCTGCCTGGATAAGAGAGGGTGCAGAGGAGATTCACCAGGATGCTGCCTGGATTAGAGAGGGTGCAAAGGAGATTTACCATGATGATGCCTGGATTAGAGAGGGTGGTGAGGAGATTTACCTGGATGCTGACTGGATTAGAGAGGGTCGTGAGGAGATTTAACAGGATGCTGCCTGGATTAGGAGGGTGCAGAGGAGATTCACCAGGATGCTGTCTGGATTAGATAGGGTGCAAAGGAGATTCATCAGGATGCTCCCTGAATTAGATACGGTGTAGAGGAGATTCACCAGGATGCTGCCCGGATTGGAGAGGGCACTGAGGAGATTCACCAGGTAGCTGCCTAGATTGGAGAGGGTGGAGAGGAGATTTACCAAGATGCGGCCTGGATTAGAGAAGGTGCAGAGGAGATTCACCAGGATGCTGCCCGGATTAGAGAGGGTGGAGAGGGGATTTACCCGGACGCTGCCTGGATTAGACAGGGTGTAGAGGAGATTCACCAGGATGCTGCCCGGATTAGAGAGGGTGGAAAGGGGATTTACCAGGATGCTGACTGGATTAGAGATGGTGCAGCGGAAAATCACCAGGATGCTGCCTGGATTAGAGAGGGTGGTGAGGAGATTTACCATGATGCTGCCTGGATTAGAGAGGGTCGTGAGGAGATTTACCAGGATGCTGCCTGGATCAGAGAGAGTGCAGAGGAGATTCACCATGATGCTGCCTCGATTAGAGAGGGTGCAGAGGAGATTCACCAGGATGCTGCCTGGATTAGATAGGGTGTAGAGGAGATTCACCAGGATGCTGCCTGGATTAGAGAGGGTGCAGAGCAGACTCAACAGGATGCTGCCTGGATTAGAGAGGGTGCAGAGGAGATGCACCAGGATGGTGCCTGGATTAGAGAGGGTGTAGAGGAGATTCAGCAGGATGCTGCCCGGATTAGAGAGGGTGGAGAGGGCATTTACCGGACGCTGCCTGCATTGGAGAGGGTGCAGAGGAGATTCACCAGGATGCTGCCTGGATTAGAGAGGGTGGTGAAGAGATTTACTAGAAGGCTGTCTGGATTAGAGAGGGTGCTGAGGAGATTTACCAGGATGCTGTCTGGATTAGAGAGGGTGTTGAGGAGATTTACCAGGATGCTGCCTGGATTACAGAGGGTCGTGAGGAGATGTACCAGGCTGCTGCCTGGATTACAGAGGGTGCAGAGGAGATTCACCAGGATGCTCCCTGGATTAGATAAGGTGCAGAGGAGATTTACCAGGATGCTGCCCGGATTGGAGAGGGCACTGAGGAGATTCACCTGGTAGCTGCCTAGATTGGAGAGGGTGGAGAGGAGATTTACCAGGATGCTGCCTGGATTAGAGAGGGTGCAGAGGAGATTCACCAGGATGCTGCCCGGATTAGAGAGGGTGGAGAGCGGATTTACCAGGACGCTGCCTGGATTATAGAGGGTGTAGAAGAGATTCACCAGGATGCTGCCTGGATTAGAGAGGGTGGTGAGGAGATTTACCATGATGCTGCCTGGATTAGAGAGGGTGGTGAGGAGATTTACCTGGATGCTGACTCGATTAGAGAGGGTCGTGAGGAGATTTACCAGGATGCTGCCTGGATTAGAGAGGGTGCAGAGGAGATTCACCAGGATGGTGCCCGGATTAGAGAGGGTGGTGAGGAGATTTACCAGGGTACTGACTGGATTAGAGAGCGTCGTGAGGAGATTCCCCAGGATGCTGCCTGGATTAGAGAGGGTACAGAGGAGATTCTCCAGGATACTGCCTGGATTAGAGAGGGTGGTGAGGAGATTTACCAGGATGCTGTCTGGATTAGAGAGGTTGCTGAAGAGATTCCCCAGGATGCTGCCTGGATAAGAGAGGGTGCAGAGGAGATTCACCAGGATGCTGCCTGGATTAGAGACGGTGGTCAGGAGATTTACCATGATGCTGCCTGGATTAGAGAGGGTGGTGAGGAGATTTACCTGGATGCTGACTGGATTAGAGAGGGTCGTGAGGAGATTTACCAGGATGCTGCCTGGATTAGAGAGGGTGCAGAGGAGATTCACCAGGATGCTGCCTGGATTAGATAGGATGCAGTGGAGATTTACCAGGATGGTGCCTGGATTAGAGAGGGTGGTCAGGAGATTCACCAGGATGCTGCCTGGATTAGAGAGTGTGGTGAGGAGATTTACCAGGATGCTGTCTGGATTAGAGAGGTTGGTGAGGAGATTGCCCAGGATGCTGCCTGGATAAGAGAGGGTGCAGAGGAGATTCACCAGGATGCTGCCTGTATTAGAGAGGGTGGTGAGGAGATTTACCATGATGCTGCCTGGATTAGTGAGGGTGGTGAGGAGATTTACCTGGATGCTGACTGGATTAGAGAGGGTCGTGAGGAGATTTAACAGGATGCTGCCTGGATTAGGAGGGTGCAGAGGAGATTCACCAGGATGCTGTCTGGATTAGATAGGGTGCAAAGGAGATTCATCAGGATGCTCCCTGAATTAGATAGGGTGCAGAGGAGATTCACCAGGATGCTGCCCGGATTGGAGAGGGCACTGAGGAGATTCACCAGGTAGCTGCCTAGATTGGAGAGGGTGGAGAGGAGATTTACCAAGATGCGGCCTGGATTAGAGAGTGTGCAGAGGAGATTCACCAGGATGCTGCACGGATTAGAGTGGGTGGAGAGGGGATTTACCAGGACGCTGCCTGGATTAGAGAGGGTGTAGAAGAGATTCACCAGGATGCTGACTGGATTAGAGAGGGTGCAGCGGAAATTCACCAGGATGCTGCCTGGATTAGAGAGGGTGGTGAGGAGATTTACCATGATGCTGCCTGGATTAGAGAGGGTGGTGAGGAGATTTACCTGGATGCTGACTGGATTGGACAGGGTCGTGAGGAGATTTACCAGGATGCTGCCTGGATTAGAGAGGGTGCAGAGGAGATTCACCAGGATGCTGTCTGGATTAGATAGGGTGCGAAGGAGATTCATCAGGATGCTGCCTGGATTTCACAGTGTGCAGAGGAGATTCACCAGGATGCTGCCTGGATTGGAGAGGATGCAGTGGAGATTTACAAGGATGGTGCCCGGATTAGAGAGGGTGGTGAGGAGATTTACCAGGATACTGACTGGATTAGAGAGCGTCGTGTGGAGATTCCCCAGGATGCTGCCTGGATTAGATAGGGTGGTGAGGAGATTCTCCAGGATGCTGCCTGGATTAGAGAGGGTGGTGAGGAGATTTACCAGGATGCTGTCTAGATTAGAAAGGTTGGTGAGGAGATTCCCCAGGAGGCTGCCTGGATAAGAGAGGGTGCAGAGGAGATTCACCAGGATGCTGCCTGGATTAGAGAGGGTGCAAAGGAGATTTACCATGATGATGCCTGGATTAGAGAGGGTGGTGAGGAGATTTACTTGGATGCTGACTGGATTAGAGAGGGTCGTGAGGAGATTTAACAGGATGCTGCCTGGATTAGGAGGGTGCAGAGGAGATTCACCAGGATGCTGTCTGGATTAGATAGGGTGCAAAGGAGATTCATCAGGATGCTCCCTGAATTAGATACGGTGTAGAGGAGATTCACCAGGATGCTGCCCGGATTGGAGAGGGCACTGAGGAGATTCACCAGGTAGCTGCCTAGATTGGAGAGGGTGGAGAGGAGATTTACCAAGATGCGGCCTGGATTAGAGAAGGTGCAGAGGAGATTCACCAGGATGCTGCCCGGATTAGAGAGGGTGGAGAGGGGATTTACCCGGACGCTGCCTGGATTAGACAGGGTGTAGAGGAGATTCACCAGGATGCTGCCCGGATTAGAGAGGGTGGAAAGGGGATTTACCAGGATGCTGCCTGGATTAGAGAGGGTGCAGAAGAGATTCACCAGGATGCTGACTGGATTAGAGATGGTGCAGCGGAAAATCACCAGGATGCTGCCTGGATTAGAGAGGGTGGTGAGGAGATTTACCATGATGCTGCCTGGATTAGAGAGGGTCGTGAGGAGATTTACCAGGATGCTGCCTGGATCAGAGAGGGTGCAGAGGAGATTCACCATGATGCTGCCTCGATTAGATAGGGTGCAAAGGAGATTCATCAGGATGCTGCCTGGATTAGATAGGGTGCAAAGGAGATTCATCAGGATGCTGCCTGGATTTCAGAGGGTGCAGAGGAGATTTACCAGGATGCTTCCTGGATTAGAGAGGGTGCAGATGAGATTCACCAGGATGCTGCACGGATTGGAGAGGGCACTGAGGTGATACACCAGTTAGCTGCCTAGATTGGAGAGGGTGCAGAGGAGATTTACCAGGATGCTGCCTGGATTAGAGAGGGTGCAGAACAGATTCACCAGGATGCTGCCTGGATTAGAGAGGGTGCAGAGGAGATTCACCAGGATGCTGCCCGGCTTAGAGAGGGTGCAGAGGAGATTCACCAGGATGCTGCCTGGATTAGAGAGGGTGGTGAAGAGATTTACTAGAAGGCTGTCTGGATTAGAGAGGGTGCTGAGGAGATTTACCAGGATGCTGTCTGGATTAGAGAGGGTGTTGAGGAGATTTACCAGGATGCTGCCTGGATTACAGAGGGTCGTGAGGAGATGTACCAGGCTGCTGCCTGGATTACAGAGGGAGCAGAGGAGATTCACCAGGATGCTCCCTGGATTAGATAAGGTGCAGAGGAGATTTACCAGGATGCTGCCCGGATTGGAGAGGGCACTGAGGAGATTCACCTGGTAGCTGCCTAGATTGGAGAGGGTGGAGAGGAGATTTACCAGGATGCTGCCTGGATTAGAGAGGGTGCAGAGGAGATTCACCAGGATGCTGCCCGGATTAGAGAGGGTGGAGAGCGGATTTACCAGGACGCTGCCTGGATTATAGAGGGTGTAGAAGAGATTCACCAGGATGCTGCCTGGATTAGAGAGGGTGGTGAGGAGATTTACCATGATGCTGCCTGGATTAGAGAGGGTGGTGAGGAGATTTACCTGGATGCTGACTGGATTAGAGAGGGTCGTGAGGAGATTTACCAGGATGCTGCCTGGATTAGAGAGGGTGCAGAGGAGATTCACCAGGATGGTGCCCGGATTAGAGAGGGTGGTGAGGAGATTTACCAGGGTACTGACTGGATTAGAGAGCGTCGTGAGGAGATTCCCCAGGATGCTGCCTGGATTAGAGAGGGTACAGAGGAGATTCTCCAGGATGCTGCCTGGATTAGAGAGGGTGGTGAGGAGATTTACCAGGATGCTGTCTGGATTAGAGAGGTTGCTGAGGAGATTCCCCAGGATGCTGCCTGGATAAGAGAGGGTGCAGAGGAGATTCACCAGGATTCTGCCTGGATTAGAGACGGTGGTCAGGAGATTTACCATGATGCTGCCTGGATTAGAGAGGGTGGTGAGGAGATTTACCTGGATGCTGACTGGATTAGAGAGGGTTGTGAGGAGATTTACCAGGATGCTGCCTGGATTAGAGAGGGTGCAGAGGAGATTCACCAGGATGCTGTCTGGATTAGATAGGGTGCAAAGGAGATTCATCTGGATGCTGCCTGGATTTCAGAGGGTGCAGAGGAGATTCACCAGGATGCTGCCTGGATTAGATAGGATGCAGTGGAGATTTACCAGGATGGTGCCTGGATTAGAGAGGGTGGTCAGGAGATTCACCAGGATGCTGCCTGGATTAGATAAGGTGCAGAGGAGATTTACCAGGATGCTGCCCGGATTGGAGAGGGCACTGAGGAGATTCACCTGGTAGCTGCCTAGATTGGAGAGGGTGGAGAGGAGATTTACCAGGATGCTGCCTGGATTAGAGAGGGTGCAGAGGAGATTCACCAGGATGCTGCCCGGATTAGAGAGGGTGGAGAGCGGATTTACCAGGACGCTGCCTGGATTATAGAGGGTGTAGAAGAGATTCACCAGGATGCTGCCTGGATTAGAGAGGGTGGTGAGGAGATTTACCATGATGCTGCCTGGATTAGAGAGGGTGGTGAGGAGATTTACCTGGATGCTGACTGGATTAGAGAGGGTCGTGAGGAGATTTACCAGGATGCTGCCTGGATTAGAGAGGGTGCAGAGGAGATTCACCAGGATGGTGCCTGGATTAGAGAGGGTGGTGAGGAGATTTACCAGGGTACTGACTGGATTAGAGAGCGTCGTGAGGAGATTCCCCAGGATGCTGCCTGGATTAGAGAGGGTACAGAGGAGATTCTCCAGGATGCTGCCTGGATTAGAGAGGGTGGTGAGGAGATTTACCAGGATGCTGTCTGGATTAGAGAGGTTGCTGAGGAGATTCCCCAGGATGCTGCCTGGATAAGAGAGGGTGCAGAGGAGATTCACCAGGATGCTGCCTGGATTAGAGACGGTGGTCAGGAGATTTACCATGATGCTGCCTGGATTAGAGAGGGTGGTGAGGAGATTTACCTGGATGCTGACTGGATTAGAGAGGGTCGTGAGGAGATTTACAAGGATGCTGCCTGGATTAGAGAGGGTGCAGAGGAGATTCACCAGGATGCTGTCTGGATTAGATAGGGTGCAAAGGAGATTCATCTGGATGCTGCCTGGATTTCAGAGGGTGCAGAGGAGATTCACCAGGATGCTGCCTGGATTAGATAGGATGCAGTGGAGATTTACCAGGATGGTGCCTGGATTAGAGAGGGTGGTCAGGAGATTCACCAGGATGCTGCCTGGATTAGAGAGTGTGGTGAGGAGATTTACCAGGATGCTGTCTGGATTAGAGAGGTTGGTGAGGAGATTGCCCAGGATGCTGCCTGGATAAGAGAGGGTGCAGAGGAGATTCACCAGGATGCTGCCTGGATTAGAGAGGGTGGTGAGGAGATTTACCATGATGCTGCCTGGATTAGAGAGGGTGGTGAGGAGATTTACCTGGATGCTGACTGGATTAGAGAGGGTCGTGAGGAGATTTAACAGGATGCTGCCTGGATTAGGAGGGTGCAGAGGAGATTCACCAGGATGCTGTCTGGATTAGATAGGGTGCAAAGGAGATTCATCAGGATGCTCCCTGAATTAGATAGGGTGCAGAGGAGATTCACCAGGATGCTGCCCGGATTGGAGAGGGCACTGAGGAGATTCACCAGGTAGCTGCCTAGATTGGAGAGGGTGGAGAGGAGATTTACCAAGATGCGGCCTGGATTAGAGAGTGTGCAGAGGAGATTCACCAGGATGCTGCACGGATTAGAGTGGGTGGAGAGGGGATTTACCAGGACGCTGCCTGGATTAGAGAGGGTGTAGAAGAGATTCACCAGGATGCTGACTGGATTAGAGAGGGTGCAGCGGAAATTCACCAGGATGCTGCCTGGATTAGAGAGGGTGGTGAGGAGATTTACCATGATGCTGCCTGGATTAGAGAGGGTGGTGAGGAGATTTACCTGAATGCTGACTGGATTGGACAGGGTCGTGAGGAGATTTACCAGGATGCTGCCTGGATTAGAGAGGGTGCAGAGGAGATTCACCAGGATGCTGTCTGGATTAGATAGGGTGCGAAGGAGATTCATCAGGATGCTGCCTGGATTTCACAGTGTGCAGAGGAGATTCACCAGGATGCTGCCTGGATTGGAGAGGATGCAGTGGAGATTTACAAGGATGGTGCCCGGATTAGAGAGGGTGGTGAGGAGATGTACCAGGATACTGACTGGATTAGAGAGCGTCGTGTGGAGATTCCCCAGGATGCTGCCTGGATTAGATAGGGTGGTCAGGAGATTCTCCAGGATGCTGCCTGGATTAGAGAGGGTGGTGAGGAGATTTACCAGGATGCTGTCTAGATTAGAGAGGGTGCAGAGGAGATTCACCAGGATGCTGTCTGGATTAGATAGGGTGCAAAGGAGATTCATCTGGATGCTGCCTGGATTTCAGAGGGTGCAGAGGAGATTCACCAGGATGCTGCCTGGATTAGAGAGGATGCAGTGGAGATTTACCAGGATGGTGCCTGGATTAGAGAGGGTAGTGAGGAGATTTACCAGGATGCTGCCTGAATTAGAGAGGGTACAGAGGAGATTCTCCAGGATGCTGCCTGGATTAGAGAGGGTTGTCAGGAGATTCACCAGGATGCTGCCTGGATTAGAGAGTGTGGTGAGGAGATTTACAAGGATGCTGTCTGGATTAGAGAGGTTGGTGAGGAGATTGCCCAGGATGCTGCCTGGATAAGAGAGGGTGCAGAGGAGATTCACCAAGATGCTCTCTGGATTAGATAGGGTGCAGAGCAGATTCACCAGGATGCTGCCTGGATTAGAGAGGGTGCAGAGGAGATTCACCAGGATGCTGCCCGGATTAGAGAGGGTGCAGAGGAGATTCACCAGGATGCTGCCTGGATTAGAGAGGGTGGTGAAGAGATTTACTAGAAGGCTGTCTGGATTAGAGAGGTTGCTGAGGAGATTTACCAGGATGCTGTCTGGATTAGAGAGGGTGGTGAGGAGATTTACCAGGATGCTGCCTGGATTACAGAGGGTCGTGAGGAGATGTACCAGGCTGCTGCCTGGATTACAGAGGGTGCAGAGGAGATTCACCAGGATGCTCCCTGGATTAGATAAGGTGCAGAGGAGATTCACCAGGATGCTGTCCGGATTGGAGAGGGCACTGAGGAGATTCACCTGGTAGCTGCCGAGATTGTAGAGGGTGGAGAGGAGATTTACCAGGATGCTGCCTGGATTAGAGAGGGTGCAGAGCAGACTCTCCAGGGTGCTGCCCGGATTAGAGATGGTGCAGAGGAGATTCACCAGGATGCTGCCCGGATTAGAGAGGGTGGAGAGGGGATTTACCAGGACGCTGCCTGGATTTGAGCGGGTGTAGAAGAGATTCACCAGGATGCTGACTGGATTAGAGAGGGTGCAGCGGAAATTCACCAGGATGCTGCCTGGATTAGAGAGGGTGGTGAGGAGATTTACCATGATGCTGCCTGGATTAGAGAGGGTGGTGAGGAGATTTACCAGGATGCTGCCTGGATTAGAGTGGGTGCAGAGGAGATTCACCAGGATGCTGTCTGGATTAGATAGGGTGCAAAGGAGATTCATCAGGATGCTGCCTGGATTTCAGCGGGTGCAGAGGAGATTTACCAGGATGCTGACTGGATTAGAGAGGGTGCAGAGCAGATTCACCAGGATGCTGCCTGGATTAGAGAGGGTGCAGAGGAGATTCACCAGGATGCTGCCCGGATTAGAGAGGGTGCAGAGGAGATTCACCAGGATGCTGCCTGGATTAGAGAGGGTGGTGAAGAGATTTACTAGAAGGCTGTCTGGATTAGAGAGGTTGCTGAGGAGATTTACCAGGATGCTGTCTGGATTAGAGAGGGTGGTGAGGAGATTTACCAGGATGCTGCCTGGATTACAGAGGGTCGTGAGGAGATGTACCAGGCTGCTGCCTGGATTACAGAGGGTGCAGAGGAGATTCACCAGGATGCTCCCTGGATTAGATAAGGTGCAGAGGAGATTCACCAGGATGCTGTCCGGATTGGAGAGGGCACTGAGGAGATTCACCTGGTAGCTGCCTAGATTGGAGAGGGTGGAGAGGAGATTTACCAGGATGCTGCCTGGATTAGAGAGGGTGCAGAGGAGATTCACCAGGATGCTGACTGGATTAGAGAGGGTGCAGCGGAAATTCAGCAGGATGCTGCCTGGATTAGAGAGTGTGGTGAGGAGATTTACCTGGATGCTGACTGGATTAGCGAGGGTCGTGAGGAGATTTACCAGGATGCTGCCTGGATTAGAGAGGGTGCAGAGGAGATTCACCAGGATGGTGCCCGGATTAGAGAGGGTGGTGAGGAGATTTACCATGATGCTGCCTGGATTAGAGAGGGTGGTGAGGAGATTTACCAGGATGCTGCCTGGATTAGAGTGGGTGCAGAGGAGATTCACCAGGATGCTGTCTGGATTAGATAGGGTGCAAAGGAGATTCATCAGGATGCTGCCTGGATTTCAGAGGGTGCAGAGGAGATTTACCAGGATGCTGACTGGATTAGAGAGGGTGCAGAGCAGATTCACCAGGATGCTGCCTGGATTAGAGAGGGTGCAGAGGAGATTCACCAGGATGCTGCCCGGATTAGAGAGGGTGCAGAGGAGATTCACCAGGATGCTGCCTGGATTAGAGAGGGTGGTGAAGAGATTTACTAGAAGGCTGTCTGGATTAGAGAGGTTGCTGAGGAGATTTACCAGGATGCTGTCTGGATTAGAGAGGGTGGTGAGGAGATTTACCAGGATGCTGCCTGGATTACAGAGGGTCGTGAGGAGATGTACCAGGCTGCTGCCTGGGTTACAGAGGGTGCAGAGGAGATTCACCAGGATGCTCCCTGGATTAGATAAGGTGCAGAGGAGATTCACCAGGATGCTGTCCGGATTGGAGAGGGTACTGAGGAGATTCACCTGGTTGCTGCCTAGATTGGAGAGGGTGGAGAGGAGATTTACCAGGATGCTGCCTGGATTAGAGAGGGTGCAGAGGAGATTCACCAGGATGCTGACTGGATTAGAGAGGGTGCAGCGGAAATTCACCCGGATGCTGCCTGGATTAGAGAGTGTGGTGAGGAGATTTACCTGGATGCTGACTGGATTAGAGAGGGTCGTGAGGAGATTTACCAGGATGCTGCCTGGATTAGAGAGGGTGCAGAGGAGATTCACCAGGATGGTGCCCGGATTAGAGAGGGTGGTGAGGAGATTTACCATGATGCTGCCTGGATTAGAGAGGGTGGTGAGGAGATTTACCATGATGCTGCCTGGATTAGAGAGGGTGGTGAGGAGATTTACCTGGATGCTGACTGGATTAGAGAGGGTCGTGAGGAGATTTAACAGGATGCTGCCTGGATTAGGAGGGTGCAGAGGAGATTCATCAGGATGCTGTCTGGATTAGATAGGGTGCAAAGGAGATTCATCAGGATGCTCCCTGAATTAGTTAGGGTGCAGAGGAGATTCACCAGGATGCTGCCCGGATTGGAGAGGGCACTGAGGAGATTCACCAGGTAGCTGCCTAGATTGGAGAGGGTGGAGAGGAGATTTACCAAGATGCAGCCAGGATTAGAGAGGGTGCAGAGGAGATTCACCAGGATGCTGCCCGGATTAGAGTGGCTGGAGAGGGGATTTACCAAGACGCTGCCTGGATTAGAGAGGGTGTAGAAGAGATTCACCAGGATGCTGACTGGATTAGAGAGGGTGCAGCGGAAATTCACCAGGATGCTGCCTGGATTAGAGAGGGTGGTGAGGAGATTTACCATGATGCTGCCTGGATTAGAGAGGGTGCAGAGGAGATTCACCAGGATGCTGCCCGGATTAGAGAGGGTGCAGAGGAGATTCACCAGGATGCTGCCTGGATTAGAGAGGGTGGTGAAGAGATTTACTAGAAGGCTGTCTGGATTAGAGAGGTTGCTGAGGAGATTTACCAGGATGCTGTCTGGATTAGAGAGGGTGGTGAGGAGATTTACCAGGATGCTGCCTGGATTACAGAGGGTCGTGAGGAGATGTACCAGGCTGCTGCCTGGATTACAGAGGGTGCAGAGGAGATTCACCAGGATGCTCCCTGGATTAGATAAGGTGCAGAGGAGATTCACCAGGATGCTGTCCGGATTGGAGAGGGCACTGAGGAGATTCACCTGGTAGCTGCCTAGATTAGAGAGGGTGGAGAGGAGATTTACCAGGATGCTGCCTGGATTAGAGAGGGTGCAGAGGAGATTCACCAGGATGCTGACTGGATTAGAGAGGGTGCAGCGGAAATTCACCAGGATGCTGCCTGGATTAGAGAGTGTGGTGAGGAGATTTACCTGGATGCTGACTGGATTAGAGAGGGTCGTGAGGAGATTTACCAGGATGCTGCCTGGATTAGAGAGGGTGCAGAGGAGATTCACCAGGATGGTGCCCGGATTAGAGAGGGTGGTGAGGAGATTTACCATGATACTGCCTGGATTAGAGAGGGTGGTGAGGAGATTTACCTGGATGCTGACTGGATTAGAGAGGGTCGTGAGGAGATTTAACAGGATGCTGCCTGGATTAGGAGGGTGCAGAGGAGATTCACCAGGATGCTGCCCGGATTAGAGTGGGTGGAGAGGGGATTTACCAGGACGCTGCCTGGATTAGAGAGGGTGTAGAAGAGATTCACCAGGATGCTGACTGGATTAGAGAGGGTGCAGCGGAAATTCACCAGGATGCTGCCTGGATTAGAGAGGGTGGTGAGGAGATTTACCATGATGCTGCCTGGATTAGAGAGGGTGGTGAGGAGATTTATCTGGATGCTGACTGGATTGGACAGGGTCGTGAGGAGATTTACCAGGATGCTGCCTGGATTAGAGAGGGTGCAGAGGAGATTCACCAGGATGCTGTCTGGATTAGATAGGGTGCAAAGGAGATTCATCAGGATCCTGCCTGGATTTCAGAGTGTGCAGAGGAGATTCACCAGGATGCTGCCTGGATTAGAGAGGATGCAGTGGAGATTTACCAGGATGGTGCCCGGATTAGAGAGGGTGGTGAGGAGATTTACCAGGATACTGACTGGATTAGAGTGCGTCGTGTGGAGATTCCCCAGGATGCTGCCTGGATTAGATAGGGTGGTCAGGAGATTCTCCAGGATGCTGCCTGGATTAGAGAGGGTGGTGAGGAGATTTACCAGGATGCTGTCTGGATTAGAGAGGTTGGTGAGGAGATTCCCCAGGAGGCTGCCTGGATAAGAGAGGGTGCAGAGGAGATTCACCAGGATGTTGCCTGGATTAGAGACGGTGGTGAGGAGATTTACCATGATGCTGCCTGGATTAGAGAAGGTGGTGAGGAGATTTACCTGGATGCTGACTGGATTAGAGAGGACGTGAGGAGATTTACCAGGATGCTGCCTGGATTAGAGAGGGTGCAGAGGAGATTCACCAGGATGCTGTCTGGATTAGATAGGGTGCAAACGAGTTTCATCTGGATGCTGCCTGGATTTCAGAGGGTGCCGAGGAGATTCACCAGGATGCTGCCTGGATTAGAGAGGATGCAGTGGAGATTTACCAGGATGGTGCCTGGATTAGAGAGGGTAGTGAGGAGATTTACCAGGATGCTGCCTGAATTAGAGAGGGTACAGAGGAGATTCTCCAGGATGCTGCCTGGATTAGAGAGGGTGGTCAGGAGATTCACCAGGATGCTGCCTGGATTAGAGAGTGTGGTGAGGAGATTTACAAGGATGCTGTCTGGATTAGAGAGGTTGGTGAAGAGATTGCCCAGGATGCTGCCTGGATAAGAGAGGGTGCAGAGGAGATTCACCAGGATACTCTCTGGATTAGATAGGGTACAAAGGAGATTAATCAGGATGCTGCCTGGATTTCAGAGGGTGCAGAGGAGATTCACCAGGATGCTGCCTGGATTAGAGAGGATGCAGAGGAGATTTACCAGTATGGTGCCTGGATTAGAGAGGGTGGTGAGGAGATTTACCAGGATACTGACTGGATTAGAGAGCGTCGTGAGGAGATTCCCCAGGACGCTGTCGGATTAGAGAGGGTACAGAGGAGATTTAACAGGATGCTGCCTGGATTAGGAGGGTGCAGAGGAGATTCACCAGGATGCTGTCTGGATTAGATAGGGTGCAAAGGAGATTCATCAGGATGCTCCCTGAATTAGATAGGGTGCAGAGGAGATTCACCAGGATGCTGCCCGGATTGGAGAGGGCACTGAGGAGATTCACCAGGTAGCTGCCTAGATTGGAGAGGGTGGAGAGGAGATTTACCAAGATGCGGCCTGGATTAGAGAGGGTGCAGAGGAGATTCACCAGGATGCTGCCCGGATTAGAGAGGGTGGAGAGGGGATTTACCCTGACGCTGCCTGGAGTAGACAGGGTGTAGAGGAGATTCACCAGGATGCTGCCCGGATTAGAGAGGGTGGAGAGGGGATTTACCAGGATGCTGCCTGGATTAGAGAGGGTGCAGAAGAGATTCACCAGGATGCTGACTGGATTAGAGATGGTGCAGCGGGAATTCACCAGGATGCTGCCTGGATTAGAGAGGGTGGTGAGGAGATTTACCATGATGCTGCCTGGATTAGAGAGGGTCGTGAGGAGATTTACCAGGATGCTGCCTGGATCAGAGAGGGTGCAGAGGAGATTCACCATGATGCTGCCTCGATTAGATAGGGTGCAAAGGAGATTCACCAGGATGCTGCCTGGATTAGATAGGGTGCAAAGGAGATTCATCAGGATGCTCCCTGGATTTCAGAGGGTGCAGAGGAGATTTACCAGGATGCTGCCTGGATTAGAGAGGGTGCAGAGGAGATTCACCAGGATGCTGTCTGGATTAGATAGGGTGCAAAGGAGATTCATCTGGATGCTGCCTGGATTTCAGAGCGTGCAGAGGAGATTCACCAGGATGCTGCCTGGATTAGAGAGGATGCAGTGGGGATTTACCAGGATGGTGCCTGGATTAGAGAGGGTGGTCAGGAGATTCACCAGGATGCTGCCTGGATTAGAGAGTGTGGTGAGGAGATTTACCAGGATGCTGTCTGGATTAGAGACGTTGGTGAGGAGATTGCCCAGGATGCTGCCTGGATAAGAGAGGGTGCAGAGGAGATTCACCAGGATGCTGCCTGGATTAGAGAGGGTGGTGAGGAGATTTACCATGATGCTGCCTGGATTAGAGAGGGTGGTGAGGAGATTTACCTGGATGCTGACTGGATTAGAGAGGGTCGTGAGGAGATTTAACAGGATGCTGCCTGGATTAGGAGGGTGCAGAGGAGATTCACCAGGATGCTGTCTGGATTAGATAAGGTGCAAAGGAGATTCATCAGGATGCTCCCTGAATTAGATAGGGTGCAGAGGAGATTCACCAGGTAGCTGCCTAGATTGGAGAGGGTGGAGAGGAGATTTACCAAGATGCGGCCTGGATTAGAGAGGGTGCAGAGGAGATTCACCAGGATGCTGCCCGGATTAGAGTGGGTGGAGAGGGGATTTACCAGGACGCTGCCTGGATTAGAGAGGGTGTAGAAGAGATTCACCAGGATGCTGACTGGATTAGAGAGGGTGCAGCGGAAATTCACCAGGATGCTGCCTGGATTAGAGAGGGTGGTGAGGAGATTTACCATGATGCTGCCTGGATTAGAGAGGGTGGTGAGGAGATTTACCTGGATGCTGACTGGATTGGACAGGGTCGTGAGGAGATTTACCAGGATGCTGCCTGGATTAGAGAGGGTGCAGAGGAGATTCTCCAGGATGCTGCCTGGATTAGAGAGGGTGGTCAGGAGATTCACAAGGATGCTGCCTGGATTAGAGAGTGTGGTGAGGAGATTTACAAGGATGCTGTCTGGATTAGAGAGGTTGGTGAGGAGATTGCCCTGGATGCTGCCTGGATAAGAGAGGGTGCAGAGGAGATTCACCAGGATGCTCTCTGGATTAGATAGGGTGCAAAGGAGATTCATCAGGATGCTGCCTGGGTTTCAGAGGGTGCAGAGGAGATTCACCAGGATGCTGCCTGGATTAGAGAGGATGCAGAGGAGATTTAACAGTATGGTGCCTGGATTAGAGAGGGTGGTGAGGAGATTTACCAGGATACTGACTGGATTAGAGAACGTCGTGAGGAGATTCCCCAGGACGGTGTCTGGATTAGAGAGGGTACAGAGGAGATTTACCAGGATGCTACCTGGATTAGATAGGGTGCAGAGGAGATTCACCTGGATGCTGCCCGGATTGGAGAGGGCACTGAGGAGATTCACCAGGTAGCTGCCGAGATTGTAGAGGGTGGAGAGGAGATTTACCAGGATGCTGCCTGGATTAGAGAGGGTGCAGAGCAGACTCTCCAGGATGCTGCCTGGATTAGAGATGGTGCAGAGGAGATTCACCAGGATGCTGCCCGGATTAGAGAGGGTGGAGAGGGGATTTACCAGGACGCTGCCTGGATTTGAGCGGGTGTAGAAGAGATTCAACAGGATGCTGACTGGATTAGAGAGGGTGCAGCGGAAATTCACCAGGATGCTGCCTGGATTAGAGAGGGTGGTGAGGAGATTTACCATGATGCTGCCTGGATTAGAGAGGGTGGTGAGGAGATTTACCAGGATGCTGCCTGGATTAGAGTGGGTGCAGAGGGTATTCACCAGGATGCTGTCTGGATTAGATAGGGTGCAAAGGAGATTCATCAGGATGCTGCCTGGATTTCAGAGGGTGCAGAGGAGATTCACCAGGATGATGCCTGGATTAGAGAGGATCAGTGGAGATTTACCAGGATGCTTCCTGGATAAGAGAGGGTGCAGATGAGATTCACCAGGATTCTGCCCGGATTGGAGAGGGCACTGAGGTGATTCACCAGTTCGCTGCCTAGATTGGAGAGGGTGCAGAGGAGATTTACCAGGATGCTGACTGGATTAGAGAGGGTGCAGAGCAGATTCACCAGGATGCTTCCTGGCTTAGAGAGGGTGGTGAAGAGATTTACTAGCATGCTGTCTGGATTAGAGAGGGTGTTGAGCAGATTTACCAGGATGCTGTCTGGATTAGAGAGGGTGGTGAGGAGATTTACCTGGATGCTGCCTGGATTACAGAGGGTCGTGAGGAGAATTACCAGGCTGCTGCCTGGATTACAGAGGGTGCAGAGGAGATTAACCAGGATGCTCCCTGGATTAGATAGGGTGCAGAGGAGATTCACCAGGTAGCTGCCTAGATTGGAGAGGGTGGAGAGGAGATTTACTACTATGCTGACTGGATTAGAGAGGGTGTAGAGGAGATTCACCAGGATGCTGCCCGGATTGGAGAGGGTGGAGAGGGGATTGACCAGGACGCTGCCTGGATTAGAGAGGGTCATGAGGAGATTTACCAGGATGCTGCCTGGATTAGAGAAGGTGCATAGGAGATTCACTAGGATGCTGCCTGAATTAGCGAGGGTGCAGAGGAGATTCACCAGGATGCTGCCCGGATTAGAGAGGGTGCAGAGGAGATTCACCAGGATGCTGCCTGGATTAGAGAGGGTGTAGAGGAGATTCACCAGGATGCTGCCCGGATTAGAGAGGGTGGAGAGGGGATTTACCAGGACGCTGCCTGGATTAGAGAGGGTGCAGAAGAGATTCACCAGGATGCTGACTGGATTAGAGATGGTGCAGCGGAAATTCACCAGGATGCTGCCTGGATTAGATAAGGTTCAGAGGAGATTCACCAGGATGCTGCCTGGATTAGAGAGGGTCGTGAGGAGATTTACCAGGATGCTGCCTGGATCAGAGAGGGTGCAGAGGAGATTCACCATGATGCTGCCTCGATTAGATAGAGTGCAAAGGAGATTCACCAGGATGCTGCCTGGATTAGATAGGGTGCAAAGGAGATTCATCAGGATGCTGCCTGGATTTCAGAGGGTGCAGAGGAGATTTACAAGGATGCTTCCTGGATTAGAGAGGGTGCAGATGAGATTCACCAGGATGCTGCACGGATTGGAGAGGGCAGTGAGGTGATTCACCAGTTAGCTGCCTAGATTGGAGAGGGTGCAGAGGAGATTTACCAGGATGCTGACAGGATTAGAGAGGGTGCAGAGCAGATTCACGAGGATGCTGCCTGGATTAGAGACGGTGCAGAGGAGATTCACCAGGATGCTGTCCGGATTAGAGAGGGTGCAGAGGAGATTCACAAGGATGCTGCCTGGATCAGAGAGGGTGTTGAAGAGATTTACTAGAAGGCTGTCTGGATTAGAGAGGGTGCTGAGGAGATTTACCAGGATGCTGTCTGGATTAGAGAGGGTGGTGAGGAGATTTACCAGGATGCTGCCTGGATTACAGAGGGTCGTGAGGAGATGTACCAGGCTGCTGCCTGGATTACAGAGGGTGCAGAGGAGATTCACCAGGATGCTGCCCGGATTAGAGAGGGTGGAGAGGGGATTTACCAGGACGCTGCCTGGATTATAGAGGGTGTAGAAGAGATTCACCAGGATGCTGACTGGATTAGAGAGGGTGCAGCGGAAATTCACCAGGATGCTGCCTGGATTAGAGAGTGTGGTGAGGAGATTTACCATGATGCTGCCTGGATTAGAGAGGGTGGTGAGGAGATTTACCTGGATGCTGACTGGATTAGAGAGGGTCGTGAGGAGATTTACCAGGATGCTGCCTGGATTAGAGAGGGTGCAGAGGAGATTCACCAGGATGGTGCCCGGATTAGAGAGAGTGGTGAGGAGATTTACCAGGATACTGACTGGATTAGAGAGCGTCGTGAGGAGATTCCCCAGGATGCTGCCTGGATTAGAGAGGGTACAGAGGAGATTCTCCAGGATGCTGCCTAGATTAGAGAGGGTGGTGAGGAGATTTACCAGGATGCTGTCTGGATTAGAGAGGTTGGTGAGGAGATTCCCCAGGATGCTGCCTGGATAAGAGAGGGTTCAGAGGAGATTCACCAGGATGCTGCCTGGATTAGAGACGGTGGTGAGGAGATTTACCATGATGCTGCCTGGATTAGAGAGGGTGGTGAGGAGATTTACCTGGATGCTGACTGAATTAGAGAGGGTCGTGAGGAGATTTACCAGGATTCTGCCTGGATTAGAGAGGGTGCAGAGGAGATTCACCAGGATGCTGTCTGGATTAGATAGGGTGCAAAGGAGATTCATCTGGATGCTGCCTGGATGTCAGAGGGTGCAGAGGAGATTCACCAGGATGCTGCCTGGATTAGAGAGGATGCAGTGGAGATTTACCAGGATGGTGCCTGGATTAGAGAGGGTGGTCAGGAGATTCACCAGGATGCTGCCTGGATTAGAGAGGGTGGTGAGGAGATTTACCATGATGCTGCCTGGATTAGAGAGGGTGGTGAGGAGATTTACCTGGATGCTGACTGGATTAGAGACGGTCGTGAGGAGATTTAACAGGATGCTGCCTGGATTAGGAGGGTGCAGAGGAGATTCACCAGGATGCTGTCTGGATTAGATAGGGTGCAAAGGAGATTCAACAGGATGCTCCCTCAATTAGATAGGGTGCACAGGAGATTCACCAGGATGCTGCCCGGATTGGAGAGGGCACTGAGGAGATTCACCAGGTAGCTGCCTGGATTAGAGAGGGTGTAGAGGAGATTCACCAGGATGCTGCCCGGATTAGAGAGGGTGCAGAGGGGATTTACCAGGATGCTGCCTGGATTAGAGAGGGTGCAGAAGAGATTCACCAGGATGCTGACTGGATTAGAGATGTTGCAGCGGAAATTCACCAGGATGCTGCCTGGATTAGAGAGGGTGGTGAGGAGATTTACCATGATGCTGCCTGGATTATAGAGGGTCGTGAGGAGATTTACAAGGATGCTGCCTGGATTAGATAGGGTGCAAAGGAGATTCATCAGGATGCTGCCTGGATTGCAGAGGGTGCAGAGGAGATTTACCAGGATGCTTCCTGGATTAGAGAGGGTGCAGAGGAGATTTACCAGGATGCTGCCTGGATTAGAGAGGGTGCAGAGCAGATTCACCAGGATGCTGCCTGGATTAGAGAGGGTGCAGAGGAGATTCACCAGGATACTGCCCGGATTAGAGAGGGTGCAAAGGAGATTCATCAGGATGCTGCCTGGATTTCAGAGGGTGCAGAGGAGATTCACCAGGATGTTGCCTGGATTAGAGAGGATGCAGTGGAGATTTACCAGGATGCTTCCTGGATTAGAGAGGGTGCAGATGAGATTCACCAGGATGCTGCACGTATTGGAGAGGGCACTGAGGTGATTCACCAGTTAACTGCCTAGATTGGAGAGGGTGCAGAGGAGATTTACCAGGATGCTGACTGGATTAGAGAGGGTGCAGAGCAGATTCACCAGGATGCTGCCTGGATTAGAGAGGGTGCAGAGGAGATTCACCAGGATGCTGCCCGGATTAGAGAGGGTGCAGAGGAGATTCACCAGGATGCTGCCTGGATTAGAGAGGGTAGTGAAGAGATTTACTAGAAGGCTGTCTGGATTAGAGAGGGTGCTGAGGAGATTTACCAGGATGCTGTCTGGATTAGAGAGGGTGTTGAGGAGATTTACCAGGATGCTGCCTGGATTACAGAGGGTCGTGAGGAGATGTACCAGGCTGCTGCCTGGATTACAGAGGGTGCAGAGGAGATTCACCAGGATGCTCCCTGGATTAGATAAGGTGCAGAGGAGATTTACCAGGATGCTGCCCGGATTGGAGAGGGCACTGAGGAGATTCACCTGGTAGCTGCCTAGATTGGAGAGGGTGGAGAGGAGATTTACAAGGATGCTGCCTGGATTAGAGAGGGTGCAGAGGAGATTCACCAGGATGCTGCCCGGATTAGAGAGGGAGGAGAGGGGATTTACCAGGACGCTGCCTGGATTATAGAGGGTGTAGAAGAGATTCACCAGGATGCTGCCTGGATTAGAGAGGGTGGTGAGGAGATTTACCATGATGCTGCCTGGATTAGAGAGGGTGGTGAGGAGATTTACCTGGATGCTGACTGGATTAGAGAGGGTCGTGAGGAGATTTACCAGGATGCTGCTTGGATTAGAGAGGGTGCAGAGGAGATTCACCAGGATGGTGCCCGGATTAGAGAGGGTGGTGAGGAGATTTACCAGGGTACTGACTGGATTAGAGAGCGTCGTGAGGAGATTCCCCCGGATGCTGCCTGGATTAGAGTGGGTACAGAGGACATTCTCCAGGATGCTGCCTGGATTAGAGAGGGTGGTGAGGAGATTCCCCAGGATGCTGCCTGGATAAGAGAGGGTGCAGAGGAGATTCACCAGGATGCTGCCTGGATTAGAGACGGTGGTGAGGAGATTTACCATGATGCTGCCTGGATTAGAGAGGGTGGTGAGGAGATTTACCTGGATGCTGACTGGATTAGAGAGGGTCGTGAGGAGATTTACCAGGATGCTGCCTGGATTAGAGAGGGTGCAGAGGAGATTCACCAGGATGCTGCCTGGATTAGAGAGGATGCAGTGGAGATTTACCAGGATGGTGCCTGGATTAGAGAGGGTTGTCAGGAGATTCACCAGGATGCTGCCTGGATTAGAGAGTGTGGTGAGGAGATTTACCAGGATGCTGTCTGGATTAGAGAGGTTAATGAGGAGATTGTCCAGGATGCTGCCTGGATAAGAGAGGGTGCAGAGGAGATTCACCAGGATGCTGCCTGGATTAGAGAGGGTGGTGAGGAGATTTACCATGATGCTGCCTGGATTAGAGAGGGTGGTGAGGAGATTTACCTGGATGCTGACTGGATTAGAGAGGGTCGTGAGGAGATTTAACAGGATGCTGCCTGGATTAGGAGGGTGCAGAGGAGATTCACCAGGATGCTGTCTGGATTAGATAGGGTGCAAAGGAGATTCATCAGGATGCTCCCTGAATTAGATAGGGTGCAGAGGAGATTCACCAGGATGCTGCCCGGATTGGAGAGGGCACTGAGGAGGTTCACCAGGTAGCTGCCTAGATTGGAGAGGGTGGAGAGAAGATTTACCAAGATGCGGCCTGGATTAGAGAGGGTGCAGAGGAGATTCACCAGGATGCTGCCCGGATTAGAGTGGGTGGAGAGGGGATTTACCAGGACGCTGCCTGGATTAGAGAGGGTGCAGAGCAGATTCACCAGGATGCTGCCTGGATTAGAGAGGGTGCAGAGGAGATTCACCCGGATGCTGCCCGGATTAGAGAGGGTGCAGAGGAGATTCACCAGGATGCTGCCTGGATTAGAGAGGGTAGTGAAGAGATTTACTAGAAGGCTGTCTGGATTAGAGAGGGTGCTGAGGAGATTTACCAGGATGCTGTCTGGATTAGAGAGGGTGTTGAGGAGATTTACCAGGATGCTGCCTGGATTACAGAGGGTCGTGAGGAGATGTACCAGGCTCCTGCCTGGATTACAGAGGGTGCAGAGGAGATTCACCAGGATGCTCCCTGGATTAGATAAGGTGCAGAGGAGATTTACCAGGATGCTGCCCGGATTGGAGAGGGCACTGAGGAGATTCACCTGGTAGCTGCCTAGATTGGAGAGGGTGGAGAGGAGATTTACAAGGATGCTGCCTGGATTAGAGAGGGTGCAGAGGAGATTCACCAGGATGCTGCCCGGATTAGAGAGGGAGGAGAGGGGATTTACCAGGACGCTGCCTGGATTATAGAGGGTGTAGAAGAGATTCACCAGGATGCTGCCTGGATTAGAGAGGGTGGTGAGGAGATTTACCATGATGCTGCCTGGATTAGAGAGGGTGGTGAGGAGATTTACCTGGATGCTGACTGGATTAGAGAGGGTCGTGAGGAGATTTACCAGGATGCTGCTTGGATTAGAGAGGGTGCAGAGGAGATTCACCAGGATGGTGCCCGGATTAGAGAGGGTGGTGAGGAGATTTACCAGGGTACTGACTGGATTAGAGAGCGTCGTGAGGAGATTCCCCCGGATGCTGCCTGGATTAGAGTGGGTACAGAGGACATTCTCCAGGATGCTGCCTGGATTAGAGAGGGTGGTGAGGAGATTCCCCAGGATGCTGCCTGGATAAGAGAGGGTGCAGAGGAGATTCACCAGGATGCTGCCTGGATTAGAGACGGTGGTGAGGAGATTTACCATGATGCTGCCTGGATTAGAGAGGGTGGTGAGGAGATTTACCTGGATGCTGACTGGATTAGAGAGGGTCGTGAGGAGATTTACCAGGATGCTGCCTGGATTAGAGAGGGTGCAGAGGAGATTCACCAGGATGCTGCCTGGATTAGAGAGGATGCAGTGGAGATTTACCAGGATGGTGCCTGGATTAGAGAGGGTTGTCAGGAGATTCACCAGGATGCTGCCTGGATTAGAGAGTGTGGTGAGGAGATTTACCAGGATGCTGTCTGGATTAGAGAGGTTAATGAGGAAATTGCCCAGGATGCTGCCTGGATAAGAGAGGGTGCAGAGGAGATTCACCAGGATGCTGCCTGGATTAGAGAGGGTGGTGAGGAGATTTACCATGATGCTGCCTGGATTAGAGAGGGTGGTGAGGAGATTTACCTGGATGCTGACTGGATTAGAGAGGGTCGTGAGGAGATTTAACAGGATGCTGCCTGGATTAGGAGGGTGCAGAGGAGATTCACCAGGATGCTGTCTGGATTAGATAGGGTGCAAAGGAGATTCATCAGGATGCTCCCTGAATTAGATAGGGTGCAGAGGAGATTCACCAGGATGCTGCCCGGATTGGAGAGGGCACTGAGGAGGTTCACCAGGTAGCTGCCTAGATTGGAGAGGGTGGAGAGAAGATTTACCAAGATGCGGCCTGGATTAGAGAGGGTGCAGAGGAGATTCACCAGGATGCTGCCCGGATTAGAGTGGGTGGAGAGGGGATTTACCAGGACGCTGCCTGGATTAGAGAGGGTGTAGAAGAGATTCACCAGGATGCTGACTGGATTAGAGAGGGTGCAGCGGAAATTCACCAGGATGCTGCCTGGATTAGAGAGGGTGGTAAGGAGATTTACCATGATGCTGCCTGGATTAGAGAGGGTGGTGAGGAGATTTACCTGGATGCTGACTGGATTGGACAGGGTCGTGAGGAGATTTACCAGGATGCTGCCTGGATTAGAGAGGGTGCAGAGGAGATTCACCAGGATGCTGTCTGGATTAGATAGGGTGCAAAGGAGATTCATCAGGATGCTGCCTGGATTTCAGAGGGTGCAGAGAAGATTCACCAGGATGCTGCCTGGATTAGAGAGGATGCAGTGGAGATTCACCAGGATGCTGCCTGGATTAGAGACGATGGTGAGGAGATTTACCATGATGCTGCCTGGATTAGAGAGGGTGGTGAAGAGATTTACTAGAAGGCTGTCTGGATTAGAGAGGGTGCTGAGGAGATTTACCAGGATGCTGTCTGGATTAGAGAGGGTGGTGAGGAGATTTACCAGGATGCTGCCTGGATTACAGAGGGTCGTGAGGAGATGTACCAGGCTGCTGCCTGGATTACAGAGGGTGCAGAAGAGATTCACCAGGATGCTCCGTGGATTAGATAAGGTGCAGAGGAGATTCACCAGGATGCTGCCCGGATTGGAGAGGGCACTGAGGAGATTCACCTGGTAGCTGCCTAGATTGGAGAGGGTGGAGAGGAGATTTACCAGGATGCTGCCTGGATTAGAGAGGGTGCAGAGGAGATTCACCAGGATTCTGCCCGGATTAGAGAGGGTGGAGAGGGGATTTACCAGGACGCTGCCTGGATTATAGAGGGTGTAGAAGAGATTCACCAGGATGCTGACTGGATTAGAGAGGGTGCAGCGGAAATTCACCAGGATGCTGCCTGGATTAGAGAGTGTGGTGAGGAGATTTACCATGATGCTGCTTGGATTAGAGAGGGTGGTGAGGAGATTTAGCTGGATGCTGACTGGATTAGAGAGCGTCGTGAGGAGATTCCCCAGGATGCTGCCTGGATTAGAGAGGGTACAGAGGAGATTCTCCAGGATGCTGCCTAGATTAGAGAGGGTGGTGAGGAGATTTACCAGGATGCTGTCTGGATTAGAGAGGTTGGTGAGGAGATTCCCCAGGATGCTGCCTGGATAAGAGAGGGTTCAGAGGAGATTCACCAGGATGCTGCCTGGATTAGAGACGGTGGTGAGGAGATTTACCATGATGCTGCCTGGATTAGAGAGGGTGGTGAGCAGATTTACCTGGATGCTGACTGGATTAGAGAGGGTCGTGAGGAGATTTACCAGGATGCTGCCTGGATTAGAGAGGGTGCAGAGGAGATTCACCAGGATGCTGTCTGGATTAGATAGGGTGCAAAGGAGATTCATCTGGATGCTGCCTGGATTTCAGAGGGTGCAGAGGAGATTCACCAGGATGCTGCCTGGATTAGAGAGGATGCAGTGGAGATTTACCAGGATGGTGCCTGGATTAGAGAGGGTGGTCAGGAGATTCACCAGGATGCTGCCTGGATTAGAGAGGGTGGTGAGGAGATTTACCATGATGCTGCCTGGATAAGAGAGGGTGGTGAGGAGATTTACCTGGGTGCTGACTGGATTAGAGAGTGTCGTGAGGAGATTTAACAGGATGCTGCCTGGATTAGGAGGGTGCAGAGGAGATTCACCAGGATGCTGTCTGGATTAGATAGGGTGCAAAGGAGATTCATCAGGATGCTCCCTGAATTAGATAGGGTGCAGAGGAGATTCACCAGGACGCTGCCCGGATTGGAGAGGGCACTGAGGAGATTCACCAGGTAGCTGCCTAGATTGGAGAGGGTGGAGATGAGATTTACCAAGATGCGGCCTGGATTAGAGAGGGTGCAGTGGAGATTCACCAGGATGCTGCCCGGATTAGAGAGGGTGGAGAGGGGAATTACCAGGACGCTGCCTGGATTAGAGAGGGTGTAGAGGAGATTCACCAGGATGCTGCCCGGATTAGAGAGGGTGGAGAGGGGATTTACCAGGATGCTGCCTGGATTAGAGAGGGTGCGGAAGAGATTCAGCAGGATGCTGACTGGATTAGAGATGGTGCAGCGGAAATTCACCAGGATGCTGCCTGGATTAGAGAGGGTGGTGAGGAGATTTACCATGATGCTGCCTGGATTAGAGAGGGTCGTGAGGAGATTTACCAGGATGCTGCCTCGATTAGATAGGGTGCAAAGGAGATTCACCAGGATGCTGCCTGGATTAGATAGGGTGCAAAGGAGATTCATCAGGATGCTGCCTGGATTTCAGAGGGTGCAGAGGAGATTTAACAGGATGCTTCCTGGATTAGAGAGGGTGCAGAGGAGATTCACCAGGATGCTGCCCGGATTAGAGAGGGTGCAAAGGAGATTCATCAGGATGCTGCCTGGATTTCAGAGGGTGCAGAGGAGATTCACCAGGATGTTGCCTGGATTAGAGAGGATGCAGTGGAGATTTACCAGGATGCTTCCTGGATTAGAGAGGGTGCAGATGAGATTCACCAGGATGCTGCCCGTATTGGAGAGGGCACTGAGGTGATTCACCAGTTACCTGCCTAGATTGGAGAGGGTGCAGAGGAGATTTACCAGGATGCTAACTTGATTAGAGAGGGTGCAGAGCAGATTCACCAGGATGCTGCCTGGATTAGAGAGGGTGCAGAGGAGATTCACCAGGATGCTGCCCGGATTAGAGAGGGTGCAGAGGAGATTCACCAGGATGCTGCCTGGATTAGCGAGGGTGGTGAAGAGATTTACTAGAAGGCTGTCTGGATTAGAGAGGGTGCTGAGGAGATTTACCAGGATGCTGTCTGGATTAGAGAGGGTGTTGAGGAGATTTACCAGGATGCTGCCTGGATTACAGAGGGTCGTGAGGAGATGTACCAGGCTGCTGCCTGGATTACAGAGGGTACAGAGGAGATTCACCAGGATGCTCCCTGGATTAGATAAGGTGCCGAGGAGATTTACCAGGATGCTGCCTGGATTAGAGAGGGTGGTGAGGAGATTTACCTGGATGCTGACTGGATTAGAGAGGGTCGTGAGGAGATTTACCTGGATGCTGCCTGGATTAGAGAGGGTGCAGAGGAGATTCACCAGGATGGTGCCCGGATTAGAGAGGGTGGTGAGGACATTTACCAGGGTACTGACTGGATTAGAGAGCGTCGTGAGGAGATTCCCCCGGATGCTGCCTGGATTAGAGAGGGTACAGGGGAGATTCTCCAGGATGCTGCCTGGATTCAAGAGGGTGGTGAGGAGATTTATCAGGATGCTGTCTGGATTAGAGAGGTTGCTGAGGAGATTCCCCAGGATGCTGCCTGGATAAGAGAGGGTGCAGAGGAGATTCACCAGGATGCTGCCTGGATTAGAGACGGTGGTGAGGAGATTTACCATGATGCTGCCTGGATTAGAGAGGGTGGTGAGGAGATTTACCTGGATGCTGACTGGATTAGAGAGGGTCGTGAGGAGATTTACCAGGATGCTGCCTGGATTAGAGAGGGTGCAGAGGAGATTCACCAGGATGCTGCCTGGATTAGAGAGGATGCAGTGGAGATTTACCAGGATGGTGCCTGGATTAGAGAGGGTGGTCAGGAGATTCACCAGGATGCTGCCTGGATTAGAGAGTGTGGTGAGGAGATTTACCAGGATGCTGTCTGTATTAGAGAGGTTGGTGAGGAGATTGCCCAGGATGCGGCCTGGATAAGAGAGGGTGCAGAGGAGATTCACCAGGATGCTGCCTGGATTAGAGAGGGTGGTGAGGAGATTTACCATGATGCTGCCTGGATTAGAGAGGGTGGTGAGGAGATTTACCTGGATGCTGACTGGATTAGAGAGGGTCGTGAGGAGATTTAACAGGATGCTGCCTGGATTAGGAGGGTGCAGAGGAGATTCACCAGGATGCTGTCTGGATTAGATAGGGTGCAAAGGAGATTCATCAGGATGCTGTCTGGATTAGATAGGGTGCAGAGGAGATTCACCAGGATGCTGCCCGGATTGGAGAGGGCACTGAGGAGATTCACCAGGTAGCTGCCTAGATTGGAGAGGGTGGAGAGGAGATTTACCAAGATGCGGCCTGGATTAGAGAGGGTGCAGAGGAGATTCACCAGGATGCTGCCCGGATTAGAGTGGGTGGAGAGGGGATTTACCAGGACGCTGCCTGGATTAGAGAGGGTGTTGAAGAGATTCACCAGGATGCTGACTGGATTAGAGAGTGTGCAGCGGAAATTCACCAGGATGCTGCCTGGATTAGAGAGGGTGGTGAGGAGATTTACCATGATGCTGCCTGGATTAGAGAGGGTGGTGAGGAGATTTACCTGGATGCTGACTGGATTGGACAGGGTCGTGAGGAGATTTACCAGGATGCTGCCTGGATTAGAGAGGGTGCACAGGAGATTCATCAGGATGCTGCCTGGATTTCAGAGGGTGCAGAGGAGATTCACCAGGATGCTGCCTGGATTAGAGAGGATGCAGTGGAGATTTACCAGGATGGTGCCCGGATTAGAGAGGGTGGTGAGGAGATTTACCAGGATACTGACTGGATTAGAGAGCGTCGTGTGGAGATTCCCCAGGATGCTGCCTGGATTAGATAGGGTGGTCAGGAGATTCTCCAGGATGCTGCCTGGATTAGAGAGGGTGGTGAGGAGATTTACCAGGATGCTGTCTGGATTAGAGAGGTTGGTGAGGAGATTCCCCAGGAGGCTGCCTGGATAAGAGAGGGCACTGAGGAGATTCACCAGGTAGCTGCCTAGATTGGAGAGGGTGGAGAGGAGATTTACCAAGATGCGGCCTGGATTAGAGAGGGTGCAGTGGAGATTCACCAGGATGCTGCCCGGATTAGAGAGGGTGGAGAGGGGATTTACCAGGACGCTGCCTGGATTAGAGAGGGTGTAGAGGAGATTCACCAGGATGCTGCCCGGATTAGAGAGGGTGGAGAGGGGATTTACCAGGATGCTGCCTGGATTAGAGAGGGTGCGGAAGAGATTCAGCAGGATGCTGACTGGATTAGAGATGGTGCAGCGGAAATTCACCAGGATGCTGCCTGGATCAGAGAGGGTGCAGAGGAGATTCACCATGATGCTGCCTCGATTAGATAGGGTGCAAAGGAGATTCACCAGGATGCTGCCTGGATTAGATAGGGTGCAAAGGAGATTCATCAGGATGCTGCCTGGATTTCAGAGGGTGCAGAGGAGATTTAACAGGATGCTTCCTGGATTAGAGAGGGTGCAGATGAGATTCACCAGGATGCTGCACGGATTGGAGAGGGCAATGAGTTGATACACCAGTTAGCTGCCTAGATTGGAGAGGGTGCAGAGGAGATTTACCAGGATGCTGCCTGGATTAGAGAGGGTGCAGAGCAGATTCACCAGGATGCTGCCTGGATTAGAGAGGGTGCAGAGGAGATTCACCAGGATGCTGCCCGGATTAGAGAGGGTGCAAAGGAGATTCATCAGGATGCTGCCTGGATTTCAGAGGGTGCAGAGGAGATTCACCAGGATGCTGCCTGGATTAGAGAGGATGCAGTGGAGATTTACCAGGATGCTTCCTGGATTAGAGAGGGTGCAGATGAGATTCACCAGGATGCTGCCCGTATTGGAGAGGGCACTGAGGTGATTCACCAGTTACCTGCCTAGATTGGAGAGGGTGCAGAGGAGATTTACCAGGATGCTGACTTGATTAGAGAGGGTGCAGAGCAGATTCACCAGGATGCTGCCTGGATTAGAGAGGGTGCAGAGGAGATTCACCAGGATGCTGCCCGGATTAGAGAGGGTGCAGAGGAGATTCACCAGGATGCTGCCTGGATTAGCGAGGGTGGTGAAGAGATTTACTAGAAGGCTGTCTGGATTAGAGAGGGTGCTGAGGAGATTTACCAGGATGCTGTCTGGATTAGAGAGGGTGTTGAGGAGATTTACCAGGATGCTGCCTGGATTACAGAGGGTCGTGAGGAGATGTACCAGGCTGCTGCCTGGATTACAGAGGGTACAGAGGAGATTCACCAGGATGCTCCCTGGATTAGATAAGGTGCCGAGGAGATTTACCAGGATGCTGCCTGGATTAGAGAGGGTGGTGAGGAGATTTACCTGGATGCTGACTGGATTAGAGAGGGTCGTGAGGAGATTTACCTGGATGCTGCCTGGATTAGAGAGGGTGCAGAGGAGATTCACCAGGATGGTGCCCGGATTAGAGAGGGTGGTGAGGAGATTTACCAGGGTACTGACTGGATTAGAGAGCGTCGTGAGGAGATTCCCCCGGATGCTGCCTGGATTAGAGAGGGTACAGGGGAGATTCTCCAGGATGCTGCCTGGATTAAAGAGGGTGGTGAGGAGATTTATCAGGATGCTGTCTGGATTAGAGAGGTTGCTGAGGAGATTCCCCAGGATGCTGCCTGGATAAGAGAGGGTGCAGAGGAGATTCACCAGGATGCTGCCTGGATTAGAGACGGTGGTGAGGAGATTTACCATGATGCTGCCTGGATTAGAGAGGGTGGTGAGGAGATTTACCTGGATGCTGACTGGATTAGAGAGGGTCGTGAGGAGATTTACCAGGATGCTGCCTGGATTAGAGAGGGTGCAGAGGAGATTCACCAGGATGCTGCCTGGATTAGAGAGGATGCAGTGGAGATTTACCAGGATGGTGCCTGGATTAGAGAGGGTGGTCAGGAGATTCACCAGGATGCTGCCTGGATTAGAGAGTGTGGTGAGGAGATTTACCAGGATGCTGTCTGTATTAGAGAGGTTGGTGAGGAGATTGCCCAGGATGCGGCCTGGATAAGAGAGGGTGCAGAGGAGATTCACCAGGATGCTGCCTGGATTAGAGAGGGTGGTGAGGAGATTTACCATGATGCTGCCTGGATTAGAGAGGGTGGTGAGGAGATTTACCTGGATGCTGACTGGATTAGAGAGGGTCGTGAGGAGATTTAACAGGATGCTGCCTGGATTAGGAGGGTGCAGAGGAGATTCACCAGGATGCTGTCTGGATTAGATAGGGTGCAAAGGAGATTCATCAGGATGCTGTCTGGATTAGATAGGGTGCAGAGGAGATTCACCAGGATGCTGCCCGGATTGGAGAGGGCACTGAGGAGATTCACCAGGTAGCTGCCTAGATTGGAGAGGGTGGAGAGGAGATTTACCAAGATGCGGCCTGGATTAGAGAGGGTGCAGAGGAGATTCACCAGGATGCTGCCCGGATTAGAGTGGGTGGAGAGGGGATTTACCAGGACGCTGCCTGGATTAGAGAGGGTGTTGAAGAGATTCACCAGGATGCTGACTGGATTAGAGAGTGTGCAGCGGAAATTCACCAGGATGCTGCCTGGATTAGAGAGGGTGGTGAGGAGATTTACCATGATGCTGCCTGGATTAGAGAGGGTGGTGAGGAGATTTACCTGGATGCTGACTGGATTGGACAGGGTCGTGAGGAGATTTACCAGGATGCTGCCTGGATTAGAGAGGGTGCACAGGAGATTCATCAGGATGCTGCCTGGATTTCAGAGGGTGCAGAGGAGATTCACCAGGATGCTGCCTGGATTAGAGAGGATGCAGTGGAGATTTACCAGGATGGTGCCCGGATTAGAGAGGGTGGTGAGGAGATTTACCAGGATACTGACTGGATTAGAGAGCGTCGTGTGGAGATTCCCCAGGATGCTGCCTGGATTAGATAGGGTGGTCAGGAGATTCTCCAGGATGCTGCCTGGATTAGAGAGGGTGGTGAGGAGATTTACCAGGATGCTGTCTGGATTAGAGAGATTGGTGAGGAGATTCCCCAGGAGGCTGCCTGGATAAGAGAGGGTGCAGAGGAGATTGACCAGGATGCTGCATGGATTAGAGACGGTGGTGAGGAGATTTACCATCTTGCTGCCTGGATTAGAGAGGGTGGTGAGGAGATTTACCATGATGCTGCCTGGATAAGAGAGGGTGGTGAGGAGATTTACCTGGGTGCTGACTGGATTAGAGAGTGTCGTGAGGAGATTTAACAGGATGCTGCCTGGATTAGGAGGGTGCAGAGGAGATTCACCAGGATGCTGTCTGGATTAGATAGGGTGCAAAGGAGATTCATCAGGATGCTCCCTGAATTAGATAGGGTGCAGAGGAGATTCACCAGGACGCTGCCCGGATTGGAGAGGGCACTGAGGAGATTCACCAGGTAGCTGCCTAGATTGGAGAGGGTGGAGAGGAGATTTACCAAGATGCGGCCTGGATTAGAGAGGGTGCAGTGGAGATTCACCAGGATGCTGCCCGGATTAGAGAGGGTGGAGAGGGGATTTACCAGGACGCTGCCTGGATTAGAGAGGGTGTAGAGGAGATTCACCAGGATGCTGCCCGGATTAGAGAGGGTGGAGAGGGGATTTACCAGGATGCTGCCTGGATTAGAGAGGGTGCGGAAGAGATTCAGCAGGATGCTGACTGGATTAGAGATGGTGCAGCGGAAATTCACCAGGATGCTGCCTGGATTAGAGAGGGTGGTGAGGAGATTTACCATGATGCTGCCTGGATTAGAGAGGGTCGTGAGGAGATTTACCAGGATGCTGCCTGGATCAGAGAGGGTGCAGAGGAGATTCACCATGATGCTGCCTCGATTAGATAGGGTGCAAAGGAGATTCACCAGGATGCTGCCTGGATTAGATAGGGTGCAAAGGAGATTCATCAGGATGCTGCCTGGATTTCAGAGGGTGCAGAGGAGATTTAACAGGATGCTTCCTGGATTAGAGAGGGTGCAGATGAGATTCACCAGGATGCTGCACGGATTGGAGAGGGCAATGAGTTGATACACCAGTTAGCTGCCTAGATTGGAGAGGGTGCAGAGGAGATTTACCAGGATGCTGCCTGGATTAGAGAGGGTGCAGAGCAGATTCACCAGGATGCTGCCTGGATTAGAGAGGGTGCAGAGGAGATTCACCAGGATGCTGCCCGGATTAGAGAGGGTGCAAAGGAGATTCATCAGGATGCTGCCTGGATTTCAGAGGGTGCAGAGGAGATTCACCAGGATGTTGCCTGGATTAGAGAGGATGCAGTGGAGATTTACCAGGATGCTTCCTGGATTAGAGAGGGTGCAGATGAGATTCACCAGGATGCTGCCCGTATTGGAGAGGGCACTGAGGTGATTCACCAGTTACCTGCCTAGATTGGAGAGGGTGCAGAGGAGATTTACCAGGATGCTGACTTGATTAGAGAGGGTGCAGAGCAGATTCACCAGGATGCTGCCTGGATTAGAGAGGGTGCAGAGGAGATTCACCAGGATGCTGCCCGGATTAGAGAGGGTGCAGAGGAGATTCACCAGGATGCTGCCTGGATTAGCGAGGGTGGTGAAGAGATTTACTAGAAGGCTGTCTGGATTAGAGAGGGTGCTGAGGAGATTTACCAGGATGCTGTCTGGATTAGAGAGGGTGTTGAGGAGATTTACCAGGATGCTGCCTGGATTACAGAGGGTCGTGAGGAGATGTACCAGGCTGCTGCCTGGATTACAGAGGGTACAGAGGAGATTCACCAGGATGCTCCCTGGATTAGATAAGGTGCCGAGGAGATTTACCAGGATGCTGCCTGGATTAGAGAGGGTGGTGAGGAGATTTACCTGGATGCTGACTGGATTAGAGAGGGTCGTGAGGAGATTTACCTGGATGCTGCCTGGATTAGAGAGGGTGCAGAGGAGATTCACCAGGATGGTGCCCGGATTAGAGAGGGTGGTGAGGAGATTTACCAGGGTACTGACTGGATTAGAGAGCGTCGTGAGGAGATTCCCCCGGATGCTGCCTGGATTAGAGAGGGTACAGGGGAGATTCTCCAGGATGCTGCCTGGATTAAAGAGGGTGGTGAGGAGATTTATCAGGATGCTGTCTGGATTAGAGAGGTTGCTGAGGAGATTCCCCAGGATGCTGCCTGGATAAGAGAGGGTGCAGAGGAGATTCACCAGGATGCTGCCTGGATTAGAGACGGTGTTGAGGAGATTTACCATGATGCTGCCTGGATTAGAGAGGGTGGTGAGGAGATTTACCTGGATGCTGACTGGATTAGAGAGGGTCGTGAGGAGATTTACCAGGATGCTGCCTGGATTAGAGAGGGTGCAGAGGAGATTCACCAGGATGCTGCCTGGATTAGAGAGGATGCAGTGGAGATTTACCAGGATGGTGCCTGGATTAGAGAGGGTGGTCAGGAGATTCACCAGGATGCTGCCTGGATTAGAGAGTGTGGTGAGGAGATTTACCAGGATGCTGTCTGTATTAGAGAGGTTGGTGAGGAGATTGCCCAGGATGCGGCCTGGATAAGAGAGGGTGCAGAGGAGATTCACCAGGATGCTGCCTGGATTAGAGAGGGTGGTGAGGAGATTTACCATGATGCTGCCTGGATTAGAGAGGGTGGTGAGGAGATTTACCTGGATGCTGACTGGATTAGAGAGGGTCGTGAGGAGATTTAACAGGATGCTGCCTGGATTAGGAGGGTGCAGAGGAGATTCACCAGGATGCTGTCTGGATTAGATAGGGTGCAAAGGAGATTCATCAGGATGCTGTCTGGATTAGATAGGGTGCAGAGGAGATTCACCAGGATGCTGCCCGGATTGGAGAGGGCACTGAGGAGATTCACCAGGTAGCTGCCTAGATTGGAGAGGGTGGAGAGGAGATTTACCAAGATGCGGCCTGGATTAGAGAGGGTGCAGAGGAGATTCACCAGGATGCTGCCCGGATTAGAGTGGGTGGAGAGGGGATTTACCAGGACGCTGCCTGGATTAGAGAGGGTGTTGAAGAGATTCACCAGGATGCTGACTGGATTAGAGAGTGTGCAGCGGAAATTCACCAGGATGCTGCCTGGATTAGAGAGGGTGGTGAGGAGATTTACCATGATGCTGCCTGGATTAGAGAGGGTGGTGAGGAGATTTACCTGGATGCTGACTGGATTGGACAGGGTCGTGAGGAGATTTACCAGGATGCTGCCTGGATTAGAGAGGGTGCACAGGAGATTCATCAGGATGCTGCCTGGATTTCAGAGGGTGCAGAGGAGATTCACCAGGATGCTGCCTGGATTAGAGAGGATGCAGTGGAGATTTACCAGGATGGTGCCCGGATTAGAGAGGGTGGTGAGGAGATTTACCAGGATACTGACTGGATTAGAGAGCGTCGTGTGGAGATTCCCCAGGATGCTGCCTGGATTAGATAGGGTGGTCAGGAGATTCTCCAGGATGCTGCCTGGATTAGAGAGGGTGGTGAGGAGATTTACCAGGATGCTGTCTGGATTAGAGAGGTTGGTGAGGAGATTCCCCAGGAGGCTGCCTGGATAAGAGAGGGTGCAGAGGAGATTGACCAGGATGCTGCATGGATTAGAGACGGTGGTGAGGAGATTTACCATCTTGCTGCCTGGATTAGAGAGGGTGGTGAGGAGATTTACCTGGATGCTGACTGGATTAGAGAGGGTCGTGAGGAGATTTACCAGGATGCTGCCTGGATTAGAGAGGGTGCAGAGGAGATTCACCAGGATGCTGTCTGGATTAGATAGGGTGCAAAGGAGATTCATCTGGATGCTGCCTGGATTTCAGAGGGTGCAGCGGAGATTCACCAGGATGCTGCCTGGATTAGAGAGGATGCAGTGG